>NW_026775649.1:0-435508 GCF_030987335.1 Cornus florida | reverse complement strand
GTACCAATTACGTCACAAGACCTTTTTAATGGGTAAAGATCGAGTCTTTAAAGAAAGCGAGGGTTTTAAGTTAAACTTATTCGAGTTCCCTTTGACGTCTCGAAGAGTGTTTAAAAGAGTAAGGATTGAATCTTTGAATGAGAATTCCTCAATCAAGCTACCAATGTAAAGATTGAATCTCTGAGTGAAATTAACACAATCAAGGGTAACTACTATGTCACTAGACCTTATTAATGTATAGCGATTCAATCTTTGAAAGAAAACGACAATTTTAAGTTAACTTGTTCGAATTCCTTATGAAGTGGCGAAGAGTGTTTTAAAGTCTAAAGATTGAATCTTTGAATGAAAATACCTTAATCAAGGTATTAATTATGTCACTAGACCTTTTTAATGTATAAAGAATAAATCTTAGAAAGAAAATGAGAGTTTTGAGTTAAACTTATTCGAGTTCCTTTGACGTAACGGAGAGTGTTTTAATGTGTAAAGATTGAATCCTTGAATGAAATTACCTCAATCAAGGTACCTATTATGTCAATGGACCTTTTTAATGTATAAAGATTTAATCTTTGATTTAAAATGAGAATTTTGAGTTTAACCTATTCGAGTTCCCTAAGAAGTCGCGAAGAGTGTTTTAATGACCATAGATTGAATCCTTGAATGAAAATACCTCAATCAAGGTACTAATTTTGTCACTAGAACATTTTAATGAATAAAGATTGAATCTTTAAAAGAAATGAGAGTTTGGAGTTAAACTTATTCGAGTTCCCTTTTACGCCCCGAAGTGTGTTTAAATGAGTACAGATTGAATCTTTGAATGAAAATTCCTCACTCAAGGTACCTATTATGTCACTAGACCATTTTAATGTACAAAGATTAAATCTTTGAACGAAAATGAGAGTTTTGAGTTAAACTTATTCGAGTTCCCCTTTAATATCACGAAGAGTGTTTTAATTAGTAAAGATTGAATATATGAAAGAAATTACCTCAATCACGGTACCGATTATGCCACATGACCTTTTTAATGTATAAAGAATGAATCTTTGAAAGAAAAAGGGAGTTTCGAGTGTAACTTATTTGAGTTCCTAACGTAATCTCGTAGAATGCTTTAATGACTAAAGATTGAATCCTTGAATGGAAATACCTCAATCAAGGTGCCTATTATGTCACTTGACCTTTTAAATGTATAAAGATTAAATCTTTGGAATAAAATGAGAGTTTTAAGTTAAACTTATAATAGTTCCCTTCGACGTCACGAAGAGTGTATTAATGAGTAAAGATTGAATCTTTGAGCGAAATTACCTCAAATCACGATACCTATTATGTCACAAGACCTTTTTAATGTATAACGGTTGAATCTTTGAAAGAAAATGAGAGTTTTGAGTTTAACTTATTCGAGTACCCTTTGAAGTCGCGAAGAGTGTTTTAATGACTAAAAATTGAATCTTTGAATGAAAATAGCTCAACCAAGGTACCTATTGTGTCATTAGAGCTTCTTAATGTATAAAGATTGAATCTTTGAAAGAAAATGAGAGTTTTGAGTTAAACTTATTCGAGGTCCCTTTGACGTCCCAAAGAGTATTTTAACGAGTAAAGATTGAATATTTGAATGTAAACACCTCAATCATGGTACCTATTATGTCACTAAACCATTTTAATGTATAAAGATTAAATTTTTTAAAGAAAATGAGACTTTTGAGTTAAACTTATTCGAGTTTCCTTTGAGATCACGGAGAGTGTTCTAATGAGTAAAGATTGAATCAGTGAATAAAATTATCTCAATTAAGGTAGCTATTATGTCACTAGGCCATTTTAATGTATAAAGATTGAATCTTTGAAAGAAAATGAGAGTTTTGTGTTAAACTTATTCGACTTCCCTATGAAGTCGGGACGAGTGTTTTAATGACAAAAGACTGAATCTTTGAATAAGAGGTACAAAGATTGAATTTGTGAAAGAAAATGAGAGGTTTGAGTTTAACTTATTCGAGTTCCCTGCGAAGAGTGTTTTAATAACTAAAGATTGAATCTTTGAATGAAAAGACCTCAATCAAGGTACCTATTATGTCACTAGTCCTTTTTTTTTGTACAAATATTTAATCTTTGAAAGAGAGAGAGATTTTTGAGTTAAACTTGTTTGAATTCCCTTGGACGTCCTAAAGAGTATTTTAATGAGAAAAGATTGAATCTTTGAATGAAAAATTCTCAATCAAGGTACCTATTATATCGCTAGACCTTTTAAAGTATAAAGATTGAGTCTTTGAAAGAAAATTAGAGTTTTGAGTTAAACTTATTTCGAATTCCCTTTGACGTCCCGAAAAGTGTTTTAATGAGCAAAGGTTGAATCTTTGAATGAAATTACTTCTAACAAGGTACCAATTATGTCTCTAGACCATTTTAATGTATGAAGATTGAATCTTTGAAAGAAAATGAGAGTTTTGAGTTCAACTTCTTCGAGTTCACTATGTAGTCGTGAATTGTGTTTTAGGGACAAAAGATTGAATCATTGAATGAAATTACTTCAATCAAGATACCAGTTATGTCACTAGACAATTTTAATCTACAAAGATTGAATCTTTGAACGAAAATGATAGTTTTGAGGAAAACTTGTTCAAGTTCCCTATGAAGTCGCGAAGTGTGTTTTAATGACTGCAGATTGAATCTTTGAATGAAAATACCTCAATTAAGGTACCAATTACGTCACAAAGACCTTTTTAATGGGTAAAGATCGAGTCTTTAAAAGAAAGCGAGGGTTTTAAGTTAAACTTATTCGAGTTCCCTTTGACGTCTCGAAGAGTGTTTAAAAGAGTAAGGATTGAATCTTTGAATGAGAATTCCTCAATCAAGCTACCAATGTAAAGATTGAATCTCTGAGTGAAATTAACACAATCAAGGTAACTACTATGTCACTAGACCTTATTAATGTATAGCGATTCAATCTTTGAAAGAAAACGACAATTTTAAGTTTAACTTGTTCGAATTCCTTATGAAGTGGCGAAGAGTGTTTTAAAAGTCTAAAGATTGAATCTTTGAATGAAAATACCTTAATCAAGGTATTAATTATGTCACTAGACCTTTTTAATGTATAAAGAATAAATCTTAGAAAGAAAATGAGAGTTTTGAGTTAAACTTATTCGAGTTCCCTTTGACGTAACGGAGAGTGTTTTAATGTGTAAAGATTGAATCCTTGAATGAAATTACCTCAATCAAGGTACCTATTATGTCAATGGACCTTTTTTAATGTATAAAGATTTAATCTTTGATTTAAAATGAGAATTTTGAGTTAACCTATTCGAGTTCCCTAAGAAGTCGCGAAGAGTGTTTTAATGACCATAGATTGAATCCTTGAATGAAAATACCTCAATCAAGGTACTAATTTTGTCACTAGAACATTTTAATGAATAAAGATTGAATCTTTA
Source organism: Cornus florida (assembly GCF_030987335.1). Classification (NCBI taxonomy): domain Eukaryota; kingdom Viridiplantae; phylum Streptophyta; class Magnoliopsida; order Cornales; family Cornaceae; genus Cornus; species Cornus florida. Next base: position 432,095 of record NW_026775649.1, on the reverse strand, counting down.
AAAGAAAATGAGAGTTTGGAGTTAAACTTATTCGAGTTCCCTTTTACGCCCCGAAGTGTGTTTAAATGAGTACAGATTGAATCTTTGAATGAAAATTCCTCACTCAAGGTACCTATTATGTCACTAGACCATTTTAATGTACAAAGATTAAATCTTTGAACGAAAATGAGAGTTTTGAGTTAAACTTATTCGAGTTCCCTTTAATATCACGAAGAGTGTTTTAATTAGTAAAGATTGAATATATGAAAGAAATTACCTCAATCACGGTACCGATTATGCCACATGACCTTTTTAATGTATAAAGAATGAATCTTTGAAAGAAAAAGGGAGTTTCGAGGTGTAACTTATTTGAGTTCCTAACGTAATCTCGTAGAATGCTTTAATGACTAAAGATTGAATCCTTGAATGGAAATACCTCAATCAAGGTGCCTATTATGTCACTTGACCTTTTAAATGTATAAAGATTAAATCTTTGGAATAAAATGAGAGTTTTAAGTTAAACTTATAATAGTTCCCTTCGACGTCACGAAGAGTGTATTAATGAGTAAAGATTGAATCTTTGAGCGAAATTACCTCAATCACGATACCTATTATGTCACAAGACCTTTTTAATGTATAACGGTTGAATCTTTGAAAGAAAATGAGAGTTTTGAGTTTAACTTATTCGAGTACCCTTTGAAGTCGCGAAGAGTGTTTTAATGACTAAAAATTGAATCTTTGAATGAAAATAGCTCAACCAAGGTACCTATTGTGTCATTAGAGCTTCTTAATGTATAAAGATTGAATCTTTGAAAGAAAATGAGAGTTTTGAGTTAAACTTATTCGAGGTCCCTTTGACGTCCCAAAGAGTATTTTAACGAGTAAAGATTGAATATTTGAATGTAAACACCTCAATCATGGTACCTATTATGTCACTAAACCATTTTAATGTATAAAGATTAAATTTTTTAAAGAAATGAGACTTTTGAGTTAAACTTATTCGAGTTTCCTTTGAGATCACGGAGAGTGTTCTAATGAGTAAAGATTGAATCAGTGAATAAAATTATCTCAATTAAGGTAGCTATTATGTCACTAGGCCATTTTAATGTATAAAGATTGAATCTTTGAAAGAAAATGAGAGTTTGTGTTAAACTTATTCGACTTCCCTATGAAGTCGGGACGAGTGTTTTAATGACAAAAGACTGAATCTTTGAATAAGAGGTACAAAGATTGAATTTGTGAAAGAAAATGAGAGGTTTGAGTTTAACTTATTCGAGTTCCCTGCGAAGAGTGTTTAATAACTAAAGATTGAATCTTTGAATGAAAAGACCTCAATCAAGGTACCTATTATGTCACTAGTCCTTTTTTTTGTACAAATATTTAATCTTTGAAAGAGAGAGAGATTTTTGAGTTAAACTTGTTTGAATTCCCTTGGACGTCCTAAAGAGTATTTTAATGAGAAAAGATTGAATCTTTGAATGAAAAATTCTCAATCAAGGTACCTATTATATCGCTAGACCTTTTAAAGTATAAAGATTGAGTCTTTGAAAGAAAATTAGAGTTTTGAGTTAAACTTATTCGAATTCCCTTTGACGTCCCGAAAAGTGTTTTTAATGAGCAAAGGTTTGAATCTTTGAATGAAATTACTTCTAACAAGGTACCAATTATGTCTCTAGACCATTTTAATGTATGAAGATTGAATCTTTGAAAGAAAATGAGAGTTTTGAGTTCAACTTCTTCGAGTTCACTATGTAGTCGTGAATTGTGTTTTAGGGACAAAAGATTGAATCATTGAATGAAATTACTTCAATCAAGATACCAGTTATGTCACTAGACAATTTTAATCTACAAAAGATTGAATCTTTGAACGAAAATGATAGTTTTGAGGAAAACTTGTTCAAGTTCCCTATGAAGTCGCGAAGTGTGTTTTAATGACTGCAGATTGAATCTTTGAATGAAAATACCTCAATTAAGGTACCAATTACGTCACAAGACTTTTTAATGGGTAAAGATCGAGTCTTTAAAAGAAAGCGAGGGTTTTAAGTTAAACTTATTCGAGTTCCCTTTGACGTCTCGAAGAGTGTTTAAAAGAGTAAGGATTGAATCTTTGAATGAGAATTCCTCAAATCAAGCTACCAATGTAAAGATTGAATCTCTGAGTGAAATTAACACAATCAAGGTAACTACTATGTCACTAGACCTTATTAATGTATAGCGATTCAATCTTTGAAAGAAAACGACAATTTTAAGTTTAACTTGTTCGAATTCCTTATGAAGTGGCGAAGAGTGTTTTAAAGTCTAAAGATTGAATCTTTGAATGAAAATACCTTAATCAAGGTATTAATTATGTCACTAGACCTTTTTAATGTATAAAGAATAAATCTTAGAAAGAAAATGAGAGTTTTGAGTTAAACTTATTCGAGTTCCCTTTGACGTAACGGAGAGTGTTTTAATGTGTAAAGATTGAATCCTTGAATGAAATTACCTCAATCAAGGTACCTATTATGTCAATGGACCTTTTTAATGTATAAAGATTTAATCTTTGATTTAAAATGAGAATTTTGAGTTTAACCTATTCGAGTTCCCTAAGAAGTCGCGAAGAGTGTTTTAATGACCATAGATTGAATCCTTGAATGAAAATACCTCAATCAAGGTACTAATTTTGTCACTAGAACATTTTAATGAATAAAGATTGAATCTTTAAAAGAAAATGAGAGTTTGGAGTTAAACTTATTCGAGTTCCCTTTTACGCCCCGAAGTGTGTTTAAATGAGTACAGATTGAATCTTTGAATGAAAATTCCTCACTCAAGGTACCTATTATGTCACTAGACCATTTTAATGTACAAAGATTAAATCTTTGAACGAAAATGAGAGTTTTGAGTTAAACTTATTCGAGTTCCCTTTAATATCACGAAGAGTGTTTTAATTAGTAAAGATTGAATATATGAAAGAAATTACCTCAATCACGGTACCGATTATGCCACATGACCTTTTTAATGTATAAAGAATGAATCTTTGAAAGAAAAAGGGAGTTTCGAGTGTAACTTATTTGAGTTCCTAACGTAATCTCGTAGAATGCTTTAATGACTAAAGATTGAATCCTTGAATGGAAATACCTCAATCAAGGTGCCTATTATGTCACTTGACCTTTTAAATGTATAAAGATTAAATCTTTGGAATAAAATGAGAGTTTTAAGTTAAACTTATAATAGTTCCCTTCGACGTCACGAAGAGTGTATTAATGAGTAAAGATTGAATCTTTGAGCGAAATTACCTCAATCACGATACCTATTATGTCACAAGACCTTTTTAATGTATAACGGTTGAATCTTTGAAAGAAAATGAGAGTTTTGAGTTTAACTTAATCGAGTACCCTTTGAAGTCGCGAAGAGTGTTTTAATGACTAAAAATTGAATCTTTGAATGAAAATAGCTCAACCAAGGTACCTATTGTGTCATTAGAGCTTCTTAATGTATAAAGATTGAATCTTTGAAAGAAAATGAGAGTTTTGAGTTAAACTTATTCGAGGTCCCTTTGACGTCCCAAAGAGTATTTTAACGAGTAAAGATTGAATATTTGAATGTAAACACCTCAATCATGGTACCTATTATGTCACTAAACCATTTTAATGTATAAAGATTAAATTTTTTAAAGAAAATGAGACTTTTGAGTTAAACTTATTCGAGTTTCCTTTGAGATCACGGAGAGTGTTCTAATGAGTAAAGATTGAATCAGTGAATAAAATTATCTCAATTAAGGTAGCTATTATGTCACTAGGCCATTTTAATGTATAAAGATTGAATCTTTGAAAGAAAATGAGAGTTTTGTGTTAAACTTATTCGACTTCCCTATGAAGTCGGGACGAGTGTTTTAATGACAAAAGACTGAATCTTTGAATAAGAGGTACAAAGATTGAATTTGTGAAAGAAAATGAGAGGTTTGAGTTTAACTTATTCGAGTTCCCTGCGAAGAGTGTTTTAATAACTAAAGATTGAATCTTTGAATGAAAAGACCTCAATCAAGGTACCTATTATGTCACTAGTCCTTTTTTTTGTACAAATATTTAATCTTTGAAAGAGAGAGAGATTTTTGAGTTAAACTTGTTTGAATTCCCTTGGACGTCCTAAAGAGTATTTTAATGAGAAAAGATTGAATCTTTGAATGAAAAATTCTCAATCAAGGTACCTATTATATCGCTAGACCTTTTAAAGTATAAAGATTGAGTCTTTGAAAGAAAATTAGAGTTTTGAGTTAAACTTATTCGAATTCCCTTTGACGTCCCGAAAAGTGTTTTAATGAGCAAAGGTTGAATCTTTGAATGAAATTACTTCTAACAAGGTACCAATTATGTCTCTAGACCATTTTAATGTATGAAGATTGAATCTTTGAAAGAAAATGAGAGTTTTGAGTTCAACTTCTTCGAGTTCACTATGTAGTCGTGAATTGTGTTTTAGGGACAAAAGATTGAATCATTGAATGAAATTACTTCAATCAAGATACCAGTTATGTCACTAGACAATTTTAATCTACAAAGATTGAATCTTTGAACGAAAATGATAGTTTTGAGGAAAACTTGTTCAAGTTCCCTATGAAGTCGCGAAGTGTGTTTTAATGACTGCAGATTGAATCTTTGAATGAAAATACCTCAATTAAGGTACCAATTACGTCACAAGACCTTTTTAATGGGTAAAGATCGAGTCTTTAAAAGAAAGCGAGGGTTTTAAGTTAAACTTATTCGAGTTCCCTTTGACGTCTCGAAGAGTGTTTAAAAGAGTAAGGATTGAATCTTTGAATGAGAATTCCTCAATCAAGCTACCAATGTAAAGATTGAATCTCTGAGTGAAATTAACACAATCAAGGTAACTACTATGTCACTAGACCTTATTAATGTATAGCGATTCAATCTTTGAAAGAAAACGACAATTTTAAGTTTAACTTGTTCGAATTCCTTATGAAGTGGCGAAGAGTGTTTTAAAGTCTAAAGATTGAATCTTTGAATGAAAATACCTTAATCAAGGTATTAATTATGTCACTAGACCTTTTTAATGTATAAAGAATAAATCTTAGAAAGAAAATGAGAGTTTTGAGTTAAACTTATTCGAGTTCCCTTTGACGTAACGGAGAGTGTTTTAATGTGTAAAGATTGAATCCTTGAATGAAATTACCTCAATCAAGGTACCTATTATGTCAATGGACCTTTTTAATGTATAAAGATTTAATCTTTGATTTAAAATGAGAATTTTGAGTTTAACCTATTCGAGTTCCCTAAGAAGTCGCGAAGAGTGTTTTAATGACCATAGATTGAATCCTTGAATGAAAATACCTCAATCAAGGTACTAATTTTGTCACTAGAACATTTTAATGAATAAAGATTGAATCTTTAAAAGAAAATGAGAGTTTGGAGTTAAACTTATTCGAGTTCCCTTTTACGCCCCGAAGTGTGTTTAAATGAGTACAGATTGAATCTTTGAATGAAAATTCCTCACTCAAGGTACCTATTATGTCACTAGACCATTTTAATGTACAAAGATTAAATCTTTGAACGAAAATGAGAGTTTTGAGTTAAACTTATTCGAGTTCCCTTTAATATCACGAAGAGTGTTTTAATTAGTAAAGATTGAATATATGAAAGAAATTACCTCAATCACGGTACCGATTATGCCACATGACCTTTTTAATGTATAAAGAATGAATCTTTGAAAGAAAAAGGGAGTTTCGAGTGTAACTTATTTGAGTTCCTAACGTAATCTCGTAGAATGCTTTAATGACTAAAGATTGAATCCTTGAATGGAAATACCTCAATCAAGGTGCCTATTATGTCACTTGACCTTTTAAATGTATAAAGATTAAATCTTTGGAATAAAATGAGAGTTTTAAGTTAAACTTATAATAGTTCCCTTCGACGTCACGAAGAGTGTATTAATGAGTAAAGATTGAATCTTTGAGCGAAATTACCTCAATCACGATACCTATTATGTCACAAGACCTTTTTAATGTATAACGGTTGAATCTTTGAAAGAAAATGAGAGTTTTGAGTTTAACTTATTCGAGTACCCTTTGAAGTCGCGAAGAGTGTTTTAATGACTAAAAATTGAATCTTTGAATGAAAATAGCTCAACCAAGGTACCTATTGTGTCATTAGAGCTTCTTAATGTATAAAGATTGAATCTTTGAAAGAAAATGAGAGTTTTGAGTTAAACTTATTCGAGGTCCCTTTGACGTCCCAAAGAGTATTTTAACGAGTAAAGATTGAATATTTGAATGTAAACACCTCAATCATGGTACCTATTATGTCACTAAACCATTTTAATGTATAAAGATTAAATTTTTTAAAGAAAATGAGACTTTTGAGTTAAACTTATTCGAGTTTCCTTTGAGATCACGGAGAGTGTTCTAATGAGTAAAGATTGAATCAGTGAATAAAATTATCTCAATTAAGGTAGCTATTATGTCACTAGGCCATTTTAATGTATAAAGATTGAATCTTTGAAAGAAAATGAGAGTTTTGTGTTAAACTTATTCGACTTCCCTATGAAGTCGGGACGAGTGTTTTAATGACAAAAGACTGAATCTTTGAATAAGAGGTACAAAGATTGAATTTGTGAAAGAAAATGAGAGGTTTGAGTTTAACTTATTCGAGTTCCCTGCGAAGAGTGTTTTAATAACTAAAGATTGAATCTTTGAATGAAAAGACCTCAATCAAGGTACCTATTATGTCACTAGTCCTTTTTTTTGTACAAATATTTAATCTTTGAAAGAGAGAGAGATTTTTGAGTTAAACTTGTTTGAATTCCCTTGGACGTCCTAAAGAGTATTTTAATGAGAAAAGATTGAATCTTTGAATGAAAAATTCTCAATCAAGGTACCTATTATATCGCTAGACCTTTTAAAGTATAAAGATTGAGTCTTTGAAAGAAAATTAGAGTTTTGAGTTAAACTTATTCGAATTCCCTTTGACGTCCCGAAAAGTGTTTTAATGAGCAAAGGTTGAATCTTTGAATGAAATTACTTCTAACAAGGTACCAATTATGTCTCTAGACCATTTTAATGTATGAAGATTGAATCTTTGAAAGAAAATGAGAGTTTTGAGTTCAACTTCTTCGAGTTCACTATGTAGTCGTGAATTGTGTTTTAGGGACAAAAGATTGAATCATTGAATGAAATTACTTCAATCAAGATACCAGTTATGTCACTAGACAATTTTAATCTACAAAGATTGAATCTTTGAACGAAAATGATAGTTTTGAGGAAAACTTGTTCAAGTTCCCTATGAAGTCGCGAAGTGTGTTTTAATGACTGCAGATTGAATCTTTGAATGAAAATACCTCAATTAAGGTACCAATTACGTCACAAGACCTTTTTAATGGGTAAAGATCGAGTCTTTAAAAGAAAGCGAGGGTTTTAAGTTAAACTTATTCGAGTTCCCTTTGACGTCTCGAAGAGTGTTTAAAAGAGTAAGGATTGAATCTTTGAATGAGAATTCCTCAATCAAGCTACCAATGTAAAGATTGAATCTCTGAGTGAAATTAACACAATCAAGGTAACTACTATGTCACTAGACCTTATTAATGTATAGCGATTCAATCTTTGAAAGAAAACGACAATTTTAAGTTTAACTTGTTCGAATTCCTTATGAAGTGGCGAAGAGTGTTTTAAAGTCTAAAGATTGAATCTTTGAATGAAAATACCTTAATCAAGGTATTAATTATGTCACTAGACCTTTTTAATGTATAAAGAATAAATCTTAGAAAGAAAATGAGAGTTTTGAGTTAAACTTATTCGAGTTCCCTTTGACGTAACGGAGAGTGTTTTAATGTGTAAAGATTGAATCCTTGAATGAAATTACCTCAATCAAGGTACCTATTATGTCAATGGACCTTTTTAATGTATAAAGATTTAATCTTTGATTTAAAATGAGAATTTTGAGTTTAACCTATTCGAGTTCCCTAAGAAGTCGCGAAGAGTGTTTTAATGACCATAGATTGAATCCTTGAATGAAAATACCTCAATCAAGGTACTAATTTTGTCACTAGAACATTTTAATGAATAAAGATTGAATCTTTAAAAGAAAATGAGAGTTTGGAGTTAAACTTATTCGAGTTCCCTTTTACGCCCCGAAGTGTGTTTAAATGAGTACAGATTGAATCTTTGAATGAAAATTCCTCACTCAAGGTACCTATTATGTCACTAGACCATTTTAATGTACAAAGATTAAATCTTTGAACGAAAATGAGAGTTTTGAGTTAAACTTATTCGAGTTCCCTTTAATATCACGAAGAGTGTTTTAATTAGTAAAGATTGAATATATGAAAGAAATTACCTCAATCACGGTACCGATTATGCCACATGACCTTTTTAATGTATAAAGAATGAATCTTTGAAAGAAAAAGGGAGTTTCGAGTGTAACTTATTTGAGTTCCTAACGTAATCTCGTAGAATGCTTTAATGACTAAAGATTGAATCCTTGAATGGAAATACCTCAATCAAGGTGCCTATTATGTCACTTGACCTTTTAAATGTATAAAGATTAAATCTTTGGAATAAAATGAGAGTTTTAAGTTAAACTTATAATAGTTCCCTTCGACGTCACGAAGAGTGTATTAATGAGTAAAGATTGAATCTTTGAGCGAAATTACCTCAATCACGATACCTATTATGTCACAAGACCTTTTTAATGTATAACGGTTGAATCTTTGAAAGAAAATGAGAGTTTTGAGTTTAACTTATTCGAGTACCCTTTGAAGTCGCGAAGAGTGTTTTAATGACTAAAAATTGAATCTTTGAATGAAAATAGCTCAACCAAGGTACCTATTGTGTCATTAGAGCTTCTTAATGTATAAAGATTGAATCTTTGAAAGAAAATGAGAGTTTTGAGTTAAACTTATTCGAGGTCCCTTTGACGTCCCAAAGAGTATTTTAACGAGTAAAGATTGAATATTTGAATGTAAACACCTCAATCATGGTACCTATTATGTCACTAAACCATTTTAATGTATAAAGATTAAATTTTTTAAAGAAAATGAGACTTTTGAGTTAAACTTATTCGAGTTTCCTTTGAGATCACGGAGAGTGTTCTAATGAGTAAAGATTGAATCAGTGAATAAAATTATCTCAATTAAGGTAGCTATTATGTCACTAGGCCATTTTAATGTATAAAGATTGAATCTTTGAAAGAAAATGAGAGTTTTGTGTTAAACTTATTCGACTTCCCTATGAAGTCGGGACGAGTGTTTTAATGACAAAAGACTGAATCTTTGAATAAGAGGTACAAAGATTGAATTTGTGAAAGAAAATGAGAGGTTTGAGTTTAACTTATTCGAGTTCCCTGCGAAGAGTGTTTTAATAACTAAAGATTGAATCTTTGAATGAAAAGACCTCAATCAAGGTACCTATTATGTCACTAGTCCTTTTTTTTGTACAAATATTTAATCTTTGAAAGAGAGAGAGATTTTTGAGTTAAACTTGTTTGAATTCCCTTGGACGTCCTAAAGAGTATTTTAATGAGAAAAGATTGAATCTTTGAATGAAAAATTCTCAATCAAGGTACCTATTATATCGCTAGACCTTTTAAAGTATAAAGATTGAGTCTTTGAAAGAAAATTAGAGTTTTGAGTTAAACTTATTCGAATTCCCTTTGACGTCCCGAAAAGTGTTTTAATGAGCAAAGGTTGAATCTTTGAATGAAATTACTTCTAACAAGGTACCAATTATGTCTCTAGACCATTTTAATGTATGAAGATTGAATCTTTGAAAGAAAATGAGAGTTTTGAGTTCAACTTCTTCGAGTTCACTATGTAGTCGTGAATTGTGTTTTAGGGACAAAAGATTGAATCATTGAATGAAATTACTTCAATCAAGATACCAGTTATGTCACTAGACAATTTTAATCTACAAAGATTGAATCTTTGAACGAAAATGATAGTTTTGAGGAAAACTTGTTCAAGTTCCCTATGAAGTCGCGAAGTGTGTTTTAATGACTGCAGATTGAATCTTTGAATGAAAATACCTCAATTAAGGTACCAATTACGTCACAAGACCTTTTTAATGGGTAAAGATCGAGTCTTTAAAAGAAAGCGAGGGTTTTAAGTTAAACTTATTCGAGTTCCCTTTGACGTCTCGAAGAGTGTTTAAAAGAGTAAGGATTGAATCTTTGAATGAGAATTCCTCAATCAAGCTACCAATGTAAAGATTGAATCTCTGAGTGAAATTAACACAATCAAGGTAACTACTATGTCACTAGACCTTATTAATGTATAGCGATTCAATCTTTGAAAGAAAACGACAATTTTAAGTTTAACTTGTTCGAATTCCTTATGAAGTGGCGAAGAGTGTTTTAAAGTCTAAAGATTGAATCTTTGAATGAAAATACCTTAATCAAGGTATTAATTATGTCACTAGACCTTTTTAATGTATAAAGAATAAATCTTAGAAAGAAAATGAGAGTTTTGAGTTAAACTTATTCGAGTTCCCTTTGACGTAACGGAGAGTGTTTTAATGTGTAAAGATTGAATCCTTGAATGAAATTACCTCAATCAAGGTACCTATTATGTCAATGGACCTTTTTAATGTATAAAGATTTAATCTTTGATTTAAAATGAGAATTTTGAGTTTAACCTATTCGAGTTCCCTAAGAAGTCGCGAAGAGTGTTTTAATGACCATAGATTGAATCCTTGAATGAAAATACCTCAATCAAGGTACTAATTTTGTCACTAGAACTTTTTAATGAATAAAGATTGAATCTTTAAAAGAAAATGAGAGTTTGGAGTTAAACTTATTCGAGTTCCCTTTTACGCCCCGAAGTGTGTTTAAATGAGTACAGATTGAATCTTTGAATGAAAATTCCTCACTCAAGGTACCTATTATGTCACTAGACCATTTTAATGTACAAAGATTAAATCTTTGAACGAAAATGAGAGTTTTGAGTTAAACTTATTCGAGTTCCCTTTAATATCACGAAGAGTGTTTTAATTAGTAAAGATTGAATATATGAAAGAAATTACCTCAATCACGGTACCGATTATGCCACATGACCTTTTTAATGTATAAAGAATGAATCTTTGAAAGAAAAAGGGAGTTTCGAGTGTAACTTATTTGAGTTCCTAACGTAATCTCGTAGAATGCTTTAATGACTAAAGATTGAATCCTTGAATGGAAATACCTCAATCAAGGTGCCTATTATGTCACTTGACCTTTTAAATGTATAAAGATTAAATCTTTGGAATAAAATGAGAGTTTTAAGTTAAACTTATAATAGTTCCCTTCGACGTCACGAAGAGTGTATTAATGAGTAAAGATTGAATCTTTGAGCGAAATTACCTCAATCACGATACCTATTATGTCACAAGACCTTTTTAATGTATAACGGTTGAATCTTTGAAAGAAAATGAGAGTTTTGAGTTTAACTTATTCGAGTACCCTTTGAAGTCGCGAAGAGTGTTTTAATGACTAAAAATTGAATCTTTGAATGAAAATAGCTCAACCAAGGTACCTATTGTGTCATTAGAGCTTCTTAATGTATAAAGATTGAATCTTTGAAAGAAAATGAGAGTTTTGAGTTAAACTTATTCGAGGTCCCTTTGACGTCCCAAAGAGTATTTTAACGAGTAAAGATTGAATATTTGAATGTAAACACCTCAATCATGGTACCTATTATGTCACTAAACCATTTTAATGTATAAAGATTAAATTTTTTAAAGAAAATGAGACTTTTGAGTTAAACTTATTCGAGTTTCCTTTGAGATCACGGAGAGTGTTCTAATGAGTAAAGATTGAATCAGTGAATAAAATTATCTCAATTAAGGTAGCTATTATGTCACTAGGCCATTTTAATGTATAAAGATTGAATCTTTGAAAGAAAATGAGAGTTTTGTGTTAAACTTATTCGACTTCCCTATGAAGTCGGGACGAGTGTTTTAATGACAAAAGACTGAATCTTTGAATAAGAGGTACAAAGATTGAATTTGTGAAAGAAAATGAGAGGTTTGAGTTTAACTTATTCGAGTTCCCTGCGAAGAGTGTTTTAATAACTAAAGATTGAATCTTTGAATGAAAAGACCTCAATCAAGGTACCTATTATGTCACTAGTCCTTTTTTTTGTACAAATATTTAATCTTTGAAAGAGAGAGAGATTTTTGAGTTAAACTTGTTTGAATTCCCTTGGACGTCCTAAAGAGTATTTTAATGAGAAAAGATTGAATCTTTGAATGAAAAATTCTCAATCAAGGTACCTATTATATCGCTAGACCTTTTAAAGTATAAAGATTGAGTCTTTGAAAGAAAATTAGAGTTTTGAGTTAAACTTATTCGAATTCCCTTTGACGTCCCGAAAAGTGTTTTAATGAGCAAAGGTTGAATCTTTGAATGAAATTACTTCTAACAAGGTACCAATTATGTCTCTAGACCATTTTAATGTATGAAGATTGAATCTTTGAAAGAAAATGAGAGTTTTGAGTTCAACTTCTTCGAGTTCACTATGTAGTCGTGAATTGTGTTTTAGGGACAAAAGATTGAATCATTGAATGAAATTACTTCAATCAAGATACCAGTTATGTCACTAGACAATTTTAATCTACAAAGATTGAATCTTTGAACGAAAATGATAGTTTTGAGGAAAACTTGTTCAAGTTCCCTATGAAGTCGCGAAGTGTGTTTTAATGACTGCAGATTGAATCTTTGAATGAAAATACCTCAATTAAGGTACCAATTACGTCACAAGACCTTTTTAATGGGTAAAGATCGAGTCTTTAAAAGAAAGCGAGGGTTTTAAGTTAAACTTATTCGAGTTCCCTTTGACGTCTCGAAGAGTGTTTAAAAGAGTAAGGATTGAATCTTTGAATGAGAATTCCTCAATCAAGCTACCAATGTAAAGATTGAATCTCTGAGTGAAATTAACACAATCAAGGTAACTACTATGTCACTAGACCTTATTAATGTATAGCGATTCAATCTTTGAAAGAAAACGACAATTTTAAGTTTAACTTGTTCGAATTCCTTATGAAGTGGCGAAGAGTGTTTTAAAGTCTAAAGATTGAATCTTTGAATGAAAATACCTTAATCAAGGTATTAATTATGTCACTAGACCTTTTTAATGTATAAAGAATAAATCTTAGAAAGAAAATGAGAGTTTTGAGTTAAACTTATTCGAGTTCCCTTTGACGTAACGGAGAGTGTTTTAATGTGTAAAGATTGAATCCTTGAATGAAATTACCTCAATCAAGGTACCTATTATGTCAATGGACCTTTTTAATGTATAAAGATTTAATCTTTGATTTAAAATGAGAATTTTGAGTTTAACCTATTCGAGTTCCCTAAGAAGTCGCGAAGAGTGTTTTAATGACCATAGATTGAATCCTTGAATGAAAATACCTCAATCAAGGTACTAATTTTGTCACTAGAACTTTTTAATGAATAAAGATTGAATCTTTAAAAGAAAATGAGAGTTTGGAGTTAAACTTATTCGAGTTCCCTTTTACGCCCCGAAGTGTGTTTAAATGAGTACAGATTGAATCTTTGAATGAAAATTCCTCACTCAAGGTACCTATTATGTCACTAGACCATTTTAATGTACAAAGATTAAATCTTTGAACGAAAATGAGAGTTTTGAGTTAAACTTATTCGAGTTCCCTTTAATATCACGAAGAGTGTTTTAATTAGTAAAGATTGAATATATGAAAGAAATTACCTCAATCACGGTACCGATTATGCCACATGACCTTTTTAATGTATAAAGAATGAATCTTTGAAAGAAAAAGGGAGTTTCGAGTGTAACTTATTTGAGTTCCTAACGTAATCTCGTAGAATGCTTTAATGACTAAAGATTGAATCCTTGAATGGAAATACCTCAATCAAGGTGCCTATTATGTCACTTGACCTTTTAAATGTATAAAGATTAAATCTTTGGAATAAAATGAGAGTTTTAAGTTAAACTTATAATAGTTCCCTTCGACGTCACGAAGAGTGTATTAATGAGTAAAGATTGAATCTTTGAGCGAAATTACCTCAATCACGATACCTATTATGTCACAAGACCTTTTTAATGTATAACGGTTGAATCTTTGAAAGAAAATGAGAGTTTTGAGTTTAACTTATTCGAGTACCCTTTGAAGTCGCGAAGAGTGTTTTAATGACTAAAAATTGAATCTTTGAATGAAAATAGCTCAACCAAGGTACCTATTGTGTCATTAGAGCTTCTTAATGTATAAAGATTGAATCTTTGAAAGAAAATGAGAGTTTTGAGTTAAACTTATTCGAGGTCCCTTTGACGTCCCAAAGAGTATTTTAACGAGTAAAGATTGAATATTTGAATGTAAACACCTCAATCATGGTACCTATTATGTCACTAAACCATTTTAATGTATAAAGATTAAATTTTTTAAAGAAAATGAGACTTTTGAGTTAAACTTATTCGAGTTTCCTTTGAGATCACGGAGAGTGTTCTAATGAGTAAAGATTGAATCAGTGAATAAAATTATCTCAATTAAGGTAGCTATTATGTCACTAGGCCATTTTAATGTATAAAGATTGAATCTTTGAAAGAAAATGAGAGTTTTGTGTTAAACTTATTCGACTTCCCTATGAAGTCGGGACGAGTGTTTTAATGACAAAAGACTGAATCTTTGAATAAGAGGTACAAAGATTGAATTTGTGAAAGAAAATGAGAGGTTTGAGTTTAACTTATTCGAGTTCCCTGCGAAGAGTGTTTTAATAACTAAAGATTGAATCTTTGAATGAAAAGACCTCAATCAAGGTACCTATTATGTCACTAGTCCTTTTTTTTGTACAAATATTTAATCTTTGAAAGAGAGAGAGATTTTTGAGTTAAACTTGTTTGAATTCCCTTGGACGTCCTAAAGAGTATTTTAATGAGAAAAGATTGAATCTTTGAATGAAAAATTCTCAATCAAGGTACCTATTATATCGCTAGACCTTTTAAAGTATAAAGATTGAGTCTTTGAAAGAAAATTAGAGTTTTGAGTTAAACTTATTCGAATTCCCTTTGACGTCCCGAAAAGTGTTTTAATGAGCAAAGGTTGAATCTTTGAATGAAATTACTTCTAACAAGGTACCAATTATGTCTCTAGACCATTTTAATGTATGAAGATTGAATCTTTGAAAGAAAATGAGAGTTTTGAGTTCAACTTCTTCGAGTTCACTATGTAGTCGTGAATTGTGTTTTAGGGACAAAAGATTGAATCATTGAATGAAATTACTTCAATCAAGATACCAGTTATGTCACTAGACAATTTTAATCTACAAAGATTGAATCTTTGAACGAAAATGATAGTTTTGAGGAAAACTTGTTCAAGTTCCCTATGAAGTCGCGAAGTGTGTTTTAATGACTGCAGATTGAATCTTTGAATGAAAATACCTCAATTAAGGTACCAATTACGTCACAAGACCTTTTTAATGGGTAAAGATCGAGTCTTTAAAAGAAAGCGAGGGTTTTAAGTTAAACTTATTCGAGTTCCCTTTGACGTCTCGAAGAGTGTTTAAAAGAGTAAGGATTGGATCTTTGAATGAGAATTCCTCAATCAAGCTACCAATGTAAAGATTGAATCTCTGAGTGAAATTAACACAATCAAGGTAACTACTATGTCACTAGACCTTATTAATGTATAGCGATTCAATCTTTGAAAGAAAACGACAATTTTAAGTTTAACTTGTTCGAATTCCTTATGAAGTGGCGAAGAGTGTTTTAAAGTCTAAAGATTGAATCTTTGAATGAAAATACCTTAATCAAGGTATTAATTATGTCACTAGACCTTTTTAATGTATAAAGAATAAATCTTAGAAAGAAAATGAGAGTTTTGAGTTAAACTTATTCGAGTTCCCTTTGACGTAACGGAGAGTGTTTTAATGTGTAAAGATTGAATCCTTGAATGAAATTACCTCAATCAAGGTACCTATTATGTCAATGGACCTTTTTAATGTATAAAGATTTAATCTTTGATTTAAAATGAGAATTTTGAGTTTAACCTATTCGAGTTCCCTAAGAAGTCGCGAAGAGTGTTTTAATGACCATAGATTGAATCCTTGAATGAAAATACCTCAATCAAGGTACTAATTTTGTCACTAGAACATTTTAATGAATAAAGATTGAATCTTTAAAAGAAAATGAGAGTTTGGAGTTAAACTTATTCGAGTTCCCTTTTACGCCCCGAAGTGTGTTTAAATGAGTACAGATTGAATCTTTGAATGAAAATTCCTCACTCAAGGTACCTATTATGTCACTAGACCATTTTAATGTACAAAGATTAAATCTTTGAACGAAAATGAGAGTTTTGAGTTAAACTTATTCGAGTTCCCTTTAATATCACGAAGAGTGTTTTAATTAGTAAAGATTGAATATATGAAAGAAATTACCTCAATCACGGTACCGATTATGCCACATGACCTTTTTAATGTATAAAGAATGAATCTTTGAAAGAAAAAGGGAGTTTCGAGTGTAACTTATTTGAGTTCCTAACGTAATCTCGTAGAATGCTTTAATGACTAAAGATTGAATCCTTGAATGGAAATACCTCAATCAAGGTGCCTATTATGTCACTTGACCTTTTAAATGTATAAAGATTAAATCTTTGGAATAAAATGAGAGTTTTAAGTTAAACTTATAATAGTTCCCTTCGACGTCACGAAGAGTGTATTAATGAGTAAAGATTGAATCTTTGAGCGAAATTACCTCAATCACGATACCTATTATGTCACAAGACCTTTTTAATGTATAACGGTTGAATCTTTGAAAGAAAATGAGAGTTTTGAGTTTAACTTATTCGAGTACCCTTTGAAGTCGCGAAGAGTGTTTTAATGACTAAAAATTGAATCTTTGAATGAAAATAGCTCAACCAAGGTACCTATTGTGTCATTAGAGCTTCTTAATGTATAAAGATTGAATCTTTGAAAGAAAATGAGAGTTTTGAGTTAAACTTATTCGAGGTCCCTTTGACGTCCCAAAGAGTATTTTAACGAGTAAAGATTGAATATTTGAATGTAAACACCTCAATCATGGTACCTATTATGTCACTAAACCATTTTAATGTATAAAGATTAAATTTTTTAAAGAAAATGAGACTTTTGAGTTAAACTTATTCGAGTTTCCTTTGAGATCACGGAGAGTGTTCTAATGAGTAAAGATTGAATCAGTGAATAAAATTATCTCAATTAAGGTAGCTATTATGTCACTAGGCCATTTTAATGTATAAAGATTGAATCTTTGAAAGAAAATGAGAGTTTTGTGTTAAACTTATTCGACTTCCCTATGAAGTCGGGACGAGTGTTTTAATGACAAAAGACTGAATCTTTGAATAAGAGGTACAAAGATTGAATTTGTGAAAGAAAATGAGAGGTTTGAGTTTAACTTATTCGAGTTCCCTGCGAAGAGTGTTTTAATAACTAAAGATTGAATCTTTGAATGAAAAGACCTCAATCAAGGTACCTATTATGTCACTAGTCCTTTTTTTTGTACAAATATTTAATCTTTGAAAGAGAGAGAGATTTTTGAGTTAAACTTGTTTGAATTCCCTTGGACGTCCTAAAGAGTATTTTAATGAGAAAAGATTGAATCTTTGAATGAAAAATTCTCAATCAAGGTACCTATTATATCGCTAGACCTTTTAAAGTATAAAGATTGAGTCTTTGAAAGAAAATTAGAGTTTTGAGTTAAACTTATTCGAATTCCCTTTGACGTCCCGAAAAGTGTTTTAATGAGCAAAGGTTGAATCTTTGAATGAAATTACTTCTAACAAGGTACCAATTATGTCTCTAGACCATTTTAATGTATGAAGATTGAATCTTTGAAAGAAAATGAGAGTTTTGAGTTCAACTTCTTCGAGTTCACTATGTAGTCGTGAATTGTGTTTTAGGGACAAAAGATTGAATCATTGAATGAAATTACTTCAATCAAGATACCAGTTATGTCACTAGACAATTTTAATCTACAAAGATTGAATCTTTGAACGAAAATGATAGTTTTGAGGAAAACTTGTTCAAGTTCCCTATGAAGTCGCGAAGTGTGTTTTAATGACTGCAGATTGAATCTTTGAATGAAAATACCTCAATTAAGGTACCAATTACGTCACAAGACCTTTTTAATGGGTAAAGATCGAGTCTTTAAAAGAAAGCGAGGGTTTTAAGTTAAACTTATTCGAGTTCCCTTTGACGTCTCGAAGAGTGTTTAAAAGAGTAAGGATTGGATCTTTGAATGAGAATTCCTCAATCAAGCTACCAATGTAAAGATTGAATCTCTGAGTGAAATTAACACAATCAAGGTAACTACTATGTCACTAGACCTTATTAATGTATAGCGATTCAATCTTTGAAAGAAAACGACAATTTTAAGTTTAACTTGTTCGAATTCCTTATGAAGTGGCGAAGAGTGTTTTAAAGTCTAAAGATTGAATCTTTGAATGAAAATACCTTAATCAAGGTATTAATTATGTCACTAGACCTTTTTAATGTATAAAGAATAAATCTTAGAAAGAAAATGAGAGTTTTGAGTTAAACTTATTCGAGTTCCCTTTGACGTAACGGAGAGTGTTTTAATGTGTAAAGATTGAATCCTTGAATGAAATTACCTCAATCAAGGTACCTATTATGTCAATGGACCTTTTTAATGTATAAAGATTTAATCTTTGATTTAAAATGAGAATTTTGAGTTTAACCTATTCGAGTTCCCTAAGAAGTCGCGAAGAGTGTTTTAATGACCATAGATTGAATCCTTGAATGAAAATACCTCAATCAAGGTACTAATTTTGTCACTAGAACATTTTAATGAATAAAGATTGAATCTTTAAAAGAAAATGAGAGTTTGGAGTTAAACTTATTCGAGTTCCCTTTTACGCCCCGAAGTGTGTTTAAATGAGTACAGATTGAATCTTTGAATGAAAATTCCTCACTCAAGGTACCTATTATGTCACTAGACCATTTTAATGTACAAAGATTAAATCTTTGAACGAAAATGAGAGTTTTGAGTTAAACTTATTCGAGTTCCCTTTAATATCACGAAGAGTGTTTTAATTAGTAAAGATTGAATATATGAAAGAAATTACCTCAATCACGGTACCGATTATGCCACATGACCTTTTTAATGTATAAAGAATGAATCTTTGAAAGAAAAAGGGAGTTTCGAGTGTAACTTATTTGAGTTCCTAACGTAATCTCGTAGAATGCTTTAATGACTAAAGATTGAATCCTTGAATGGAAATACCTCAATCAAGGTGCCTATTATGTCACTTGACCTTTTAAATGTATAAAGATTAAATCTTTGGAATAAAATGAGAGTTTTAAGTTAAACTTATAATAGTTCCCTTCGACGTCACGAAGAGTGTATTAATGAGTAAAGATTGAATCTTTGAGCGAAATTACCTCAATCACGATACCTATTATGTCACAAGACCTTTTTAATGTATAACGGTTGAATCTTTGAAAGAAAATGAGAGTTTTGAGTTTAACTTATTCGAGTACCCTTTGAAGTCGCGAAGAGTGTTTTAATGACTAAAAATTGAATCTTTGAATGAAAATAGCTCAACCAAGGTACCTATTGTGTCATTAGAGCTTCTTAATGTATAAAGATTGAATCTTTGAAAGAAAATGAGAGTTTTGAGTTAAACTTATTCGAGGTCCCTTTGACGTCCCAAAGAGTATTTTAACGTGAAAAGATTGAATATTTGAATGTAAACACCTCAATCATGGTACCTATTATGTCACTAAACCATTTTAATGTATAAAGATTAAATTTTTTAAAGAAAATGAGACTTTTGAGTTAAACTTATTCGAGTTTCCTTTGAGATCACGGAGAGTGTTCTAATGAGTAAAGATTGAATCAGTGAATAAAATTATCTCAATTAAGGTAGCTATTATGTCACTAGGCCATTTTAATGTATAAAGATTGAATCTTTGAAAGAAAATGAGAGTTTTGTGTTAAACTTATTCGACTTCCCTATGAAGTCGGGACGAGTGTTTTAATGACAAAAGACTGAATCTTTGAATAAGAGGTACAAAGATTGAATTTGTGAAAGAAAATGAGAGGTTTGAGTTTAACTTATTCGAGTTCCCTGCGAAGAGTGTTTTAATAACTAAAGATTGAATCTTTGAATGAAAAGACCTCAATCAAGGTACCTATTATGTCACTAGTCCTTTTTTTTGTACAAATATTTAATCTTTGAAAGAGAGAGAGATTTTTGAGTTAAACTTGTTTGAATTCCCTTGGACGTCCTAAAGAGTATTTTAATGAGAAAAGATTGAATCTTTGAATGAAAAATTCTCAATCAAGGTACCTATTATATCGCTAGACCTTTTAAAGTATAAAGATTGAGTCTTTGAAAGAAAATTAGAGTTTTGAGTTAAACTTATTCGAATTCCCTTTGACGTCCCGAAAAGTGTTTTAATGAGCAAAGGTTGAATCTTTGAATGAAATTACTTCTAACAAGGTACCAATTATGTCTCTAGACCATTTTAATGTATGAAGATTGAATCTTTGAAAGAAAATGAGAGTTTTGAGTTCAACTTCTTCGAGTTCACTATGTAGTCGTGAATTGTGTTTTAGGGACAAAAGATTGAATCATTGAATGAAATTACTTCAATCAAGATACCAGTTATGTCACTAGACAATTTTAATCTACAAAGATTGAATCTTTGAACGAAAATGATAGTTTTGAGGAAAACTTGTTCAAGTTCCCTATGAAGTCGCGAAGTGTGTTTTAATGACTGCAGATTAAATCTTTGAATGAAAATACCTCAATTAAGGTACCAATTACGTCACAAGACCTTTTTAATGGGTAAAGATCGAGTCTTTAAAAGAAAGCGAGGGTTTTAAGTTAAACTTATTCGAGTTCCCTTTGACGTCTCGAAGAGTGTTTAAAAGAGTAAGGATTGAATCTTTGAATGAGAATTCCTCAATCAAGCTACCAATGTAAAGATTGAATCTCTGAGTGAAATTAACACAATCAAGGTAACTACTATGTCACTAGACCTTATTAATGTATAGCGATTCAATCTTTGAAAGAAAACGACAATTTTAAGTTTAACTTGTTCGAATTCCTTATGAAGTGGCGAAGAGTGTTTTAAAGTCTAAAGATTGAATCTTTGAATGAAAATACCTTAATCAAGGTATTAATTATGTCACTAGACCTTTTTAATGTATAAAGAATAAATCTTAGAAAGAAAATGAGAGTTTTGAGTTAAACTTATTCGAGTTCCCTTTGACGTAACGGAGAGTGTTTTAATGTGTAAA
The DNA here is from genome assembly GCF_030987335.1 of Cornus florida. Taxonomy (NCBI): domain Eukaryota; kingdom Viridiplantae; phylum Streptophyta; class Magnoliopsida; order Cornales; family Cornaceae; genus Cornus; species Cornus florida. The sequence continues at coordinate 410,888 of NW_026775649.1, read as the reverse complement.
GATTGAATCCTTGAATGAAATTACCTCAATCAAGGTACCTATTATGTCAATGGACCTTTTTAATGTATAAAGATTTAATCTTTGATTTAAAATGAGAATTTTGAGTTTAACCTATTCGAGTTCCCTAAGAAGTCGCGAAGAGTGTTTTAATGACCATAGATTGAATCCTTGAATGAAAATACCTCAATCAAGGTACTAATTTTGTCACTAGAACTTTTTAATGAATAAAGATTGAATCTTTAAAAGAAAATGAGAGTTTGGAGTTAAACTTATTCGAGTTCCCTTTTACGCCCCGAAGTGTGTTTAAATGAGTACAGATTGAATCTTTGAATGAAAATTCCTCACTCAAGGTACCTATTATGTCACTAGACCATTTTAATGTACAAAGATTAAATCTTTGAACGAAAATGAGAGTTTTGAGTTAAACTTATTCGAGTTCCCTTTAATATCACGAAGAGTGTTTTAATTAGTAAAGATTGAATATATGAAAGAAATTACCTCAATCACGGTACCGATTATGCCACATGACCTTTTTAATGTATAAAGAATGAATCTTTGAAAGAAAAAGGGAGTTTCGAGTGTAACTTATTTGAGTTCCTAACGTAATCTCGTAGAATGCTTTAATGACTAAAGATTGAATCCTTTAATGGAAATACCTCAATCAAGGTGCCTATTATGTCACTTGACCTTTTAAATGTATAAAGATTAAATCTTTGGAATAAAATGAGAGTTTTAAGTTAAACTTATAATAGTTCCCTTCGACGTCACGAAGAGTGTATTAATGAGTAAAGATTGAATCTTTGAGCGAAATTACCTCAATCACGATACCTATTATGTCACAAGACCTTTTTAACGTATAACGGTTGAATCTTTGAAAGAAAATGAGAGTTTTGAGTTTAACTTATTCGAGTACCCTTTGAAGTCGCGAAGAGTGTTTTAATGACTAAAAATTGAATCTTTGAATGAAAATAGCTCAACCAAGGTACCTATTGTGTCATTAGAGCTTCTTAATGTATAAAGGTTGAATCTTTGAAAGAAAATGAGAGTTTTGAGTTAAACTTATTCGAGGTCCCTTTGACGTCCCAAAGAGTATTTTAACGTGAAAAGATTGAATATTTGAATGTAAACACCTCAATCATGGTACCTATTATGTCACTAAACCATTTTAATGTATAAAGATTAAATTTTTTAAAGAAAATGAGACTTTTGAGTTAAACTTATTCGAGTTTCCTTTGAGATCACGGAGAGTGTTCTAATGAGTAAAGATTGAATCAGTGAATAAAATTATCTCAATTAAGGTAGCTATTATGTCACTAGGCCATTTTAATGTATAAAGATTGAATCTTTGAAAGAAAATGAGAGTTTTGTGTTAAACTTATTCGACTTCCCTATGAAGTCGGGACGAGTGTTTTAATGACAAAAGACTGAATCTTTGAATAAGAGGTACAAAGATTGAATTTGTGAAAGAAAATGAGAGGTTTGAGTTTAACTTATTCGAGTTCCCTGCGAAGAGTGTTTTAATAACTAAAGATTGAATCTTTGAATGAAAAGACCTCAATCAAGGTACCTATTATGTCACTAGTCCTTTTTTTTGTACAAATATTTAATCTTTGAAAGAGAGAGAGATTTTTGAGTTAAACTTGTTTGAATTCCCTTGGACGTCCTAAAGAGTATTTTAATGAGAAAAGATTGAATCTTTGAATGAAAAATTCTCAATCAAGGTACCTATTATATCGCTAGACCTTTTAAAGTATAAAGATTGAGTCTTTGAAAGAAAATTAGAGTTTTGAGTTAAACTTATTCGAATTCCCTTTGACGTCCCGAAAAGTGTTTTAATGAGCAAAGGTTGAATCTTTGAATGAAATTACTTCTAACAAGGTACCAATTATGTCTCTAGACCATTTTAATGTATGAAGATTGAATCTTTGAAAGAAAATGAGAGTTTTGAGTTCAACTTCTTCGAGTTCACTATGTAGTCGTGAATTGTGTTTTAGGGACAAAAGATTGAATCATTGAATGAAATTACTTCAATCAAGATACCAGTTATGTCACTAGACAATTTTAATCTACAAAGATTGAATCTTTGAACGAAAATGATAGTTTTGAGGAAAACTTGTTCAAGTTCCCTATGAAGTCGCGAAGTGTGTTTTAATGACTGCAGATTGAATCTTTGAATGAAAATACCTCAATTAAGGTACCAATTACGTCACAAGACCTTTTTAATGGGTAAAGATCGAGTCTTTAAAAGAAAGCGAGGGTTTTAAGTTAAACTTATTCGAGTTCCCTTTGACGTCTCGAAGAGTGTTTAAAAGAGTAAGGATTGAATCTTTGAATGAGAATTCCTCAATCAAGCTACCAATGTAAAGATTGAATCTCTGAGTGAAATTAACACAATCAAGGTAACTACTATGTCACTAGACCTTATTAATGTATAGCGATTCAATCTTTGAAAGAAAACGACAATTTTAAGTTTAACTTGTTCGAATTCCTTATGAAGTGGCGAAGAGTGTTTTAAAGTCTAAAGATTGAATCTTTGAATGAAAATACCTTAATCAAGGTATTAATTATGTCACTAGACCTTTTTAATGTATAAAGAATAAATCTTAGAAAGAAAATGAGAGTTTTGAGTTAAACTTATTCGAGTTCCCTTTGACGTAACGGAGAGTGTTTTAATGTGTAAAGATTGAATCCTTGAATGAAATTACCTCAATCAAGGTACCTATTATGTCAATGGACCTTTTTAATGTATAAAGATTTAATCTTTGATTTAAAATGAGAATTTTGAGTTTAACCTATTCGAGTTCCCTAAGAAGTCGCGAAGAGTGTTTTAATGACCATAGATTGAATCCTTGAATGAAAATACCTCAATCAAGGTACTAATTTTGTCACTAGAACTTTTTAATGAATAAAGATTGAATCTTTAAAAGAAAATGAGAGTTTGGAGTTAAACTTATTCGAGTTCCCTTTTACGCCCCGAAGTGTGTTTAAATGAGTACAGATTGAATCTTTGAATGAAAATTCCTCACTCAAGGTACCTATTATGTCACTAGACCATTTTAATGTACAAAGATTAAATCTTTGAACGAAAATGAGAGTTTTGAGTTAAACTTATTCGAGTTCCCTTTAATATCACGAAGAGTGTTTTAATTAGTAAAGATTGAATATATGAAAGAAATTACCTCAATCACGGTACCGATTATGCCACATGACCTTTTTAATGTATAAAGAATGAATCTTTGAAAGAAAAAGGGAGTTTCGAGTGTAACTTATTTGAGTTCCTAACGTAATCTCGTAGAATGCTTTAATGACTAAAGATTGAATCCTTTAATGGAAATACCTCAATCAAGGTGCCTATTATGTCACTTGACCTTTTAAATGTATAAAGATTAAATCTTTGGAATAAAATGAGAGTTTTAAGTTAAACTTATAATAGTTCCCTTCGACGTCACGAAGAGTGTATTAATGAGTAAAGATTGAATCTTTGAGCGAAATTACCTCAATCACGATACCTATTATGTCACAAGACCTTTTTAACGTATAACGGTTGAATCTTTGAAAGAAAATGAGAGTTTTGAGTTTAACTTATTCGAGTACCCTTTGAAGTCGCGAAGAGTGTTTTAATGACTAAAAATTGAATCTTTGAATGAAAATAGCTCAACCAAGGTACCTATTGTGTCATTAGAGCTTCTTAATGTATAAAGGTTGAATCTTTGAAAGAAAATGAGAGTTTTGAGTTAAACTTATTCGAGGTCCCTTTGACGTCCCAAAGAGTATTTTAACGAGTAAAGATTGAATATTTGAATGTAAACACCTCAATCATGGTACCTATTATGTCACTAAACCATTTTAATGTATAAAGATTAAATTTTTTAAAGAAAATGAGACTTTTGAGTTAAACTTATTCGAGTTTCCTTTGAGATCACGGAGAGTGTTCTAATGAGTAAAGATTGAATCAGTGAATAAAATTATCTCAATTAAGGTAGCTATTATGTCACTAGGCCATTTTAATGTATAAAGATTGAATCTTTGAAAGAAAATGAGAGTTTTGTGTTAAACTTATTCGACTTCCCTATGAAGTCGGGACGAGTGTTTTAATGACAAAAGACTGAATCTTTGAATAAGAGGTACAAAGATTGAATTTGTGAAAGAAAATGAGAGGTTTGAGTTTAACTTATTCGAGTTCCCTGCGAAGAGTGTTTTAATAACTAAAGATTGAATCTTTGAATGAAAAGACCTCAATCAAGGTACCTATTATGTCACTAGTCCTTTTTTTTGTACAAATATTTAATCTTTGAAAGAGAGAGAGATTTTTGAGTTAAACTTGTTTGAATTCCCTTGGACGTCCTAAAGAGTATTTTAATGAGAAAAGATTGAATCTTTGAATGAAAAATTCTCAATCAAGGTACCTATTATATCGCTAGACCTTTTAAAGTATAAAGATTGAGTCTTTGAAAGAAAATTAGAGTTTTGAGTTAAACTTATTCGAATTCCCTTTGACGTCCCGAAAAGTGTTTTAATGAGCAAAGGTTGAATCTTTGAATGAAATTACTTCTAACAAGGTACCAATTATGTCTCTAGACCATTTTAATGTATGAAGATTGAATCTTTGAAAGAAAATGAGAGTTTTGAGTTCAACTTCTTCGAGTTCACTATGTAGTCGTGAATTGTGTTTTAGGGACAAAAGATTGAATCATTGAATGAAATTACTTCAATCAAGATACCAGTTATGTCACTAGACAATTTTAATCTACAAAGATTGAATCTTTGAACGAAAATGATAGTTTTGAGGAAAACTTGTTCAAGTTCCCTATGAAGTCGCGAAGTGTGTTTTAATGACTGCAGATTGAATCTTTGAATGAAAATACCTCAATTAAGGTACCAATTACGTCACAAGACCTTTTTAATGGGTAAAGATCGAGTCTTTAAAAGAAAGCGAGGGTTTTAAGTTAAACTTATTCGAGTTCCCTTTGACGTCTCGAAGAGTGTTTAAAAGAGTAAGGATTGAATCTTTGAATGAGAATTCCTCAATCAAGCTACCAATGTAAAGATTGAATCTCTGAGTGAAATTAACACAATCAAGGTAACTACTATGTCACTAGACCTTATTAATGTATAGCGATTCAATCTTTGAAAGAAAACGACAATTTTAAGTTTAACTTGTTCGAATTCCTTATGAAGTGGCGAAGAGTGTTTTAAAGTCTAAAGATTGAATCTTTGAATGAAAATACCTTAATCAAGGTATTAATTATGTCACTAGACCTTTTTAATGTATAAAGAATAAATCTTAGAAAGAAAATGAGAGTTTTGAGTTAAACTTATTCGAGTTCCCTTTGACGTAACGGAGAGTGTTTTAATGTGTAAAGATTGAATCCTTGAATGAAATTACCTCAATCAAGGTACCTATTATGTCAATGGACCTTTTTAATGTATAAAGATTTAATCTTTGATTTAAAATGAGAATTTTGAGTTTAACCTATTCGAGTTCCCTAAGAAGTCGCGAAGAGTGTTTTAATGACCATAGATTGAATCCTTGAATGAAAATACCTCAATCAAGGTACTAATTTTGTCACTAGAACTTTTTAATGAATAAAGATTGAATCTTTAAAAGAAAATGAGAGTTTGGAGTTAAACTTATTCGAGTTCCCTTTTACGCCCCGAAGTGTGTTTAAATGAGTACAGATTGAATCTTTGAATGAAAATTCCTCACTCAAGGTACCTATTATGTCAGTAGACCATTTTAATGTACAAAGATTAAATCTTTGAACGAAAATGAGAGTTTTGAGTTAAACTTATTCGAGTTCCCTTTAATATCACGAAGAGTGTTTTAATTAGTAAAGATTGAATATATGAAAGAAATTACCTCAATCACGGTACCGATTATGCCACATGACCTTTTTAATGTATAAAGAATGAATCTTTGAAAGAAAAAGGGAGTTTCGAGTGTAACTTATTTGAGTTCCTAACGTAATCTCGTAGAATGCTTTAATGACTAAAGATTGAATCCTTTAATGGAAATACCTCAATCAAGGTGCCTATTATGTCACTTGACCTTTTAAATGTATAAAGATTAAATCTTTGGAATAAAATGAGAGTTTTGAGTTAAACTTATAATAGTTCCCTTCGACGTCACGAAGAGTGTATTAATGAGTAAAGATTGAATCTTTGAGCGAAATTACCTCAATCACGATACCTATTATGTCACAAGACCTTTTTAATGTATAACGGTTGAATCTTTGAAAGAAAATGAGAGTTTTGAGTTTAACTTATTCGAGTACCCTTTGAAGTCGCGAAGAGTGTTTTAATGACTAAAAATTGAATCTTTGAATGAAAATAGCTCAACCAAGGTACCTATTGTGTCATTAGAGCTTCTTAATGTATAAAGATTGAATCTTTGAAAGAAAATGAGAGTTTTGAGTTAAACTTATTCGAGGTCCCTTTGACGTCCCAAAGAGTATTTTAACGAGTAAAGATTGAATATTTGAATGTAAACACCTCAATCATGGTACCTATTATGTCACTAAACCATTTTAATGTATAAAGATTAAATTTTTTAAAGAAAATGAGACTTTTGAGTTAAACTTATTCGAGTTTCCTTTGAGATCACGGAGAGTGTTCTAATGAGTAAAGATTGAATCAGTGAATAAAATTATCTCAATTAAGGTAGCTATTATGTCACTAGGCCATTTTAATGTATAAAGATTGAATCTTTGAAAGAAAATGAGAGTTTTGTGTTAAACTTATTCGACTTCCCTATGAAGTCGGGACGAGTGTTTTAATGACAAAAGACTGAATCTTTGAATAAGAGGTACAAAGATTGAATTTGTGAAAGAAAATGAGAGGTTTGAGTTTAACTTATTCGAGTTCCCTATGAAGTCGCGAAGAGTCTTTTAATAACTAAAGATTGAATCTTTGAATGAAAAGACCTCAATCAAGGTACCTATTATGTCACTAGTCCTTTTTTTTGTACAAATATTTAATCTTTGAAAGAGAGAGAGATTTTTGAGTTAAACTTGTTTGAATTCTCTTGGACGTCCTAAAGAGTATTTTAATGAGAAAAGATTGAATCTTTGAATGAAAAATTCTCAATCAAGGTACCTATTATATCGCTAGACCTTTTAAAGTATAAAGATTGAGTCTTTGAAAGAAAATTAGAGTTTTGAGTTAAACTTATTCGAATTCCCTTTGACGTCCCGAAAAGTGTTTTAATGAGCAAAGGTTGAATCTTTGAATGAAATTACTTCTAACAAGGTACCAATTATGTCTCTAGACCATTTTAATGTATGAAGATTGAATCTTTGAAAGAAAATGAGAGTTTTGAGTTCAACTTCTTCGAGTTCACTATGTAGTCGTGAATTGTGTTTTAGGGACAAAAGATTGAATCATTGAATGAAATTACTTCAATCAAGATACCAGTTATGTCACTAGACAATTTTAATCTACAAAGATTGAATCTTTGAACGAAAATGATAGTTTTGAGGAAAACTTGTTCAAGTTCCCTATGAAGTCGCGAAGTGTGTTTTAATGACTGCAGATTGAATCTTTGAATGAAAATACCTCAATTAAGGTACCAATTACGTCACAAGACCTTTTTAATGGGTAAAGATCGAGTCTTTAAAAGAAAGCGAGGGTTTTAAGTTAAACTTATTCGAGTTCCCTTTGACGTCTCGAAGAGTGTTTAAAAGAGTAAGGATTGAATCTTTGAATGAGAATTCCTCAATCAAGCTACCAATGTAAAGATTGAATCTCTGAGTGAAATTAACACAATCAAGGTAACTACTATGTCACTAGACCTTATTAATGTATAGCGATTCAATCTTTGAAAGAAAACGACAATTTTAAGTTTAACTTGTTCGAATTCCTTATGAAGTGGCGAAGAGTGTTTTAAAGTCTAAAGATTGAATCTTTGAATGAAAATACCTTAATCAAGGTATTAATTATGTCACTAGACCTTTTTAATGTATAAAGAATAAATCTTAGAAAGAAAATGAGAGTTTTGAGTTAAACTTATTCGAGTTCCCTTTGACGTAACGGAGAGTGTTTTAATGTGTAAAGATTGAATCCTTGAATGAAATTACCTCAATCAAGGTACCTATTATGTCAATGGACCTTTTTAATGTATAAAGATTTAATCTTTGATTTAAAATGAGAATTTTGAGTTTAACCTATTCGAGTTCCCTAAGAAGTCGCGAAGAGTGTTTTAATGACCATAGATTGAATCCTTGAATGAAAATACCTCAATCAAGGTACTAATTTTGTCACTAGAACTTTTTAATGAATAAAGATTGAATCTTTAAAAGAAAATGAGAGTTTGGAGTTAAACTTATTCGAGTTCCCTTTTACGCCCCGAAGTGTGTTTAAATGAGTACAGATTGAATCTTTGAATGAAAATTCCTCACTCAAGGTACCTATTATGTCACTAGACCATTTTAATGTACAAAGATTAAATCTTTGAACGAAAATGAGAGTTTTGAGTTAAACTTATTCGAGTTCCCTTTAATATCACGAAGAGTGTTTTAATTAGTAAAGATTGAATATATGAAAGAAATTACCTCAATCACGGTACCGATTATGCCACAAGACCTTTTTAATGTATAAAGAATGAATCTTTGAAAGAAAAAGGGAGTTTCGAGTGTAACTTATTTGAGTTCCTAACGTAATCTCGTAGAATGCTTTAATGACTAAAGATTGAATCCTTGAATGGAAATACCTCAATCAAGGTGCCTATTATGTCACTTGACCTTTTAAATGTATAAAGATTAAATCTTTGGAATAAAATGAGAGTTTTAAGTTAAACTTATAATAGTTCCCTTCGACGTCACGAAGAGTGTATTAATGAGTAAAGATTGAATCTTTGAGCGAAATTACCTCAATCACGATACCTATTATGTCACAAGACCTTTTTAATGTATAACGGTTGAATCTTTGAAAGAAAATGAGAGTTTTGAGTTTAACTTATTCGAGTACCCTTTGAAGTCGCGAAGAGTGTTTTAATGACTAAAAATTGAATCTTTGAATGAAAATAGCTCAACCAAGGTACCTATTGTGTCATTAGAGCTTCTTAATGTATAAAGATTGAATCTTTGAAAGAAAATGAGAGTTTTGAGTTAAACTTATTCGAGGTCCCTTTGACGTCCCAAAGAGTATTTTAACGAGTAAAGATTGAATATTTGAATGTAAACACCTCAATCATGGTACCTATTATGTCACTAAACCATTTTAATGTATAAAGATTAAATTTTTTAAAGAAAATGAGACTTTTGAGTTAAACTTATTCGAGTTTCCTTTGAGATCACGGAGAGTGTTCTAATGAGTAAAGATTGAATCAGTGAATAAAATTATCTCAATTAAGGTAGCTATTATGTCACTAGGCCATTTTAATGTATAAAGATTGAATCTTTGAAAGAAAATGAGAGTTTTGTGTTAAACTTATTCGACTTCCCTATGAAGTCGGGACGAGTGTTTTAATGACAAAAGACTGAATCTTTGAATAAGAGGTACAAAGATTGAATTTGTGAAAGAAAATGAGAGGTTTGAGTTTAACTTATTCGAGTTCCCTGCGAAGAGTGTTTTAATAACTAAAGATTGAATCTTTGAATGAAAAGACCTCAATCAAGGTACCTATTATGTCACTAGTCCTTTTTTTTGTACAAATATTTAATCTTTGAAAGAGAGAGAGATTTTTGAGTTAAACTTGTTTGAATTCCCTTGGACGTCCTAAAGAGTATTTTAATGAGAAAAGATTGAATCTTTGAATGAAAAATTCTCAATCAAGGTACCTATTATATCGCTAGACCTTTTAAAGTATAAAGATTGAGTCTTTGAAAGAAAATTAGAGTTTTGAGTTAAACTTATTCGAATTCCCTTTGACGTCCCGAAAAGTGTTTTAATGAGCAAAGGTTGAATCTTTGAATGAAATTACTTCTAACAAGGTACCAATTATGTCTCTAGACCATTTTAATGTATGAAGATTGAATCTTTGAAAGAAAATGAGAGTTTTGAGTTCAACTTCTTCGAGTTCACTATGTAGTCGTGAATTGTGTTTTAGGGACAAAAGATTGAATCATTGAATGAAATTACTTCAATCAAGATACCAGTTATGTCACTAGACAATTTTAATCTACAAAGATTGAATCTTTGAACGAAAATGATAGTTTTGAGGAAAACTTGTTCAAGTTCCCTATGAAGTCGCGAAGTGTGTTTTAATGACTGCAGATTGAATCTTTGAATGAAAATACCTCAATTAAGGTACCAATTACGTCACAAGACCTTTTTAATGGGTAAAGATCGAGTCTTTAAAAGAAAGCGAGGGTTTTAAGTTAAACTTATTCGAGTTCCCTTTGACGTCTCGAAGAGTGTTTAAAAGAGTAAGGATTGGATCTTTGAATGAGAATTCCTCAATCAAGCTACCAATGTAAAGATTGAATCTCTGAGTGAAATTAACACAATCAAGGTAACTACTATGTCACTAGACCTTATTAATGTATAGCGATTCAATCTTTGAAAGAAAACGACAATTTTAAGTTTAACTTGTTCGAATTCCTTATGAAGTGGCGAAGAGTGTTTTAAAGTCTAAAGATTGAATCTTTGAATGAAAATACCTTAATCAAGGTATTAATTATGTCACTAGACCTTTTTAATGTATAAAGAATAAATCTTAGAAAGAAAATGAGAGTTTTGAGTTAAACTTATTCGAGTTCCCTTTGACGTAACGGAGAGTGTTTTAATGTGTAAAGATTGAATCCTTGAATGAAATTACCTCAATCAAGGTACCTATTATGTCAATGGACCTTTTTAATGTATAAAGATTTAATCTTTGATTTAAAATGAGAATTTTGAGTTTAACCTATTCGAGTTCCCTAAGAAGTCGCGAAGAGTGTTTTAATGACCATAGATTGAATCCTTGAATGAAAATACCTCAATCAAGGTACTAATTTTGTCACTAGAACTTTTTAATGAATAAAGATTGAATCTTTAAAAGAAAATGAGAGTTTGGAGTTAAACTTATTCGAGTTCCCTTTTACGCCCCGAAGTGTGTTTAAATGAGTACAGATTGAATCTTTGAATGAAAATTCCTCACTCAAGGTACCTATTATGTCACTAGACCATTTTAATGTACAAAGATTAAATCTTTGAACGAAAATGAGAGTTTTGAGTTAAACTTATTCGAGTTCCCTTTAATATCACGAAGAGTGTTTTAATTAGTAAAGATTGAATATATGAAAGAAATTACCTCAATCACGGTACCGATTATGCCACATGACCTTTTTAATGTATAAAGAATGAATCTTTGAAAGAAAAAGGGAGTTTCGAGTGTAACTTATTTGAGTTCCTAACGTAATCTCGTAGAATGCTTTAATGACTAAAGATTGAATCCTTGAATGGAAATACCTCAATCAAGGTGCCTATTATGTCACTTGACCTTTTAAATGTATAAAGATTAAATCTTTGGAATAAAATGAGAGTTTTAAGTTAAACTTATAATAGTTCCCTTCGACGTCACGAAGAGTGTATTAATGAGTAAAGATTGAATCTTTGAGCGAAATTACCTCAATCACGATACCTATTATGTCACAAGACCTTTTTAATGTATAACGGTTGAATCTTTGAAAGAAAATGAGAGTTTTGAGTTTAACTTATTCGAGTACCCTTTGAAGTCGCGAAGAGTGTTTTAATGACTAAAAATTGAATCTTTGAATGAAAATAGCTCAACCAAGGTACCTATTGTGTCATTAGAGCTTCTTAATGTATAAAGATTGAATCTTTGAAAGAAAATGAGAGTTTTGAGTTAAACTTATTCGAGGTCCCTTTGACGTCCCAAAGAGTATTTTAACGAGTAAAGATTGAATATTTGAATGTAAACACCTCAATCATGGTACCTATTATGTCACTAAACCATTTTAATGTATAAAGATTAAATTTTTTAAAGAAAATGAGACTTTTGAGTTAAACTTATTCGAGTTTCCTTTGAGATCACGGAGAGTGTTCTAATGAGTAAAGATTGAATCAGTGAATAAAATTATCTCAATTAAGGTAGCTATTATGTCACTAGGCCATTTTAATGTATAAAGATTGAATCTTTGAAAGAAAATGAGAGTTTTGTGTTAAACTTATTCGACTTCCCTATGAAGTCGGGACGAGTGTTTTAATGACAAAAGACTGAATCTTTGAATAAGAGGTACAAAGATTGAATTTGTGAAAGAAAATGAGAGGTTTGAGTTTAACTTATTCGAGTTCCCTGCGAAGAGTGTTTTAATAACTAAAGATTGAATCTTTGAATGAAAAGACCTCAATCAAGGTACCTATTATGTCACTAGTCCTTTTTTTTGTACAAATATTTAATCTTTGAAAGAGAGAGAGATTTTTGAGTTAAACTTGTTTGAATTCCCTTGGACGTCCTAAAGAGTATTTTAATGAGAAAAGATTGAATCTTTGAATGAAAAATTCTCAATCAAGGTACCTATTATATCGCTAGACCTTTTAAAGTATAAAGATTGAGTCTTTGAAAGAAAATTAGAGTTTTGAGTTAAACTTATTCGAATTCCCTTTGACGTCCCGAAAAGTGTTTTAATGAGCAAAGGTTGAATCTTTGAATGAAATTACTTCTAACAAGGTACCAATTATGTCTCTAGACCATTTTAATGTATGAAGATTGAATCTTTGAAAGAAAATGAGAGTTTTGAGTTCAACTTCTTCGAGTTCACTATGTAGTCGTGAATTGTGTTTTAGGGACAAAAGATTGAATCATTGAATGAAATTACTTCAATCAAGATACCAGTTATGTCACTAGACAATTTTAATCTACAAAGATTGAATCTTTGAACGAAAATGATAGTTTTGAGGAAAACTTGTTCAAGTTCCCTATGAAGTCGCGAAGTGTGTTTTAATGACTGCAGATTGAATCTTTGAATGAAAATACCTCAATTAAGGTACCAATTACGTCACAAGACCTTTTTAATGGGTAAAGATCGAGTCTTTAAAAGAAAGCGAGGGTTTTAAGTTAAACTTATTCGAGTTCCCTTTGACGTCTCGAAGAGTGTTTAAAAGAGTAAGGATTGGATCTTTGAATGAGAATTCCTCAATCAAGCTACCAATGTAAAGATTGAATCTCTGAGTGAAATTAACACAATCAAGGTAACTACTATGTCACTAGACCTTATTAATGTATAGCGATTCAATCTTTGAAAGAAAACGACAATTTTAAGTTTAACTTGTTCGAATTCCTTATGAAGTGGCGAAGAGTGTTTTAAAGTCTAAAGATTGAATCTTTGAATGAAAATACCTTAATCAAGGTATTAATTATGTCACTAGACCTTTTTAATGTATAAAGAATAAATCTTAGAAAGAAAATGAGAGTTTTGAGTTAAACTTATTCGAGTTCCCTTTGACGTAACGGAGAGTGTTTTAATGTGTAAAGATTGAATCCTTGAATGAAATTACCTCAATCAAGGTACCTATTATGTCAATGGACCTTTTTAATGTATAAAGATTTAATCTTTGATTTAAAATGAGAATTTTGAGTTTAACCTATTCGAGTTCCCTAAGAAGTCGCGAAGAGTGTTTTAATGACCATAGATTGAATCCTTGAATGAAAATACCTCAATCAAGGTACTAATTTTGTCACTAGAACTTTTTAATGAATAAAGATTGAATCTTTAAAAGAAAATGAGAGTTTGGAGTTAAACTTATTCGAGTTCCCTTTTACGCCCCGAAGTGTGTTTAAATGAGTACAGATTGAATCTTTGAATGAAAATTCCTCACTCAAGGTACCTATTATGTCACTAGACCATTTTAATGTACAAAGATTAAATCTTTGAACGAAAATGAGAGTTTTGAGTTAAACTTATTCGAGTTCCCTTTAATATCACGAAGAGTGTTTTAATTAGTAAAGATTGAATATATGAAAGAAATTACCTCAATCACGGTACCGATTATGCCACATGACCTTTTTAATGTATAAAGAATGAATCTTTGAAAGAAAAAGGGAGTTTCGAGTGTAACTTATTTGAGTTCCTAACGTAATCTCGTAGAATGCTTTAATGACTAAAGATTGAATCCTTGAATGGAAATACCTCAATCAAGGTGCCTATTATGTCACTTGACCTTTTAAATGTATAAAGATTAAATCTTTGGAATAAAATGAGAGTTTTAAGTTAAACTTATAATAGTTCCCTTCGACGTCACGAAGAGTGTATTAATGAGTAAAGATTGAATCTTTGAGCGAAATTACCTCAATCACGATACCTATTATGTCACAAGACCTTTTTAATGTATAACGGTTGAATCTTTGAAAGAAAATGAGAGTTTTGAGTTTAACTTATTCGAGTACCCTTTGAAGTCGCGAAGAGTGTTTTAATGACTAAAAATTGAATCTTTGAATGAAAATAGCTCAACCAAGGTACCTATTGTGTCATTAGAGCTTCTTAATGTATAAAGATTGAATCTTTGAAAGAAAATGAGAGTTTTGAGTTAAACTTATTCGAGGTCCCTTTGTCGTCCCAAAGAGTATTTTAACGAGTAAAGATTGAATATTTGAATGTAAACACCTCAATCATGGTACCTATTATGTCACTAAACCATTTTAATGTATAAAGATTAAATTTTTTAAAGAAAATGAGACTTTTGAGTTAAACTTATTCGAGTTTCCTTTGAGATCACGGAGAGTGTTCTAATGAGTAAAGATTGAATCAGTGAATAAAATTATCTCAATTAAGGTAGCTATTATGTCACTAGGCCATTTTAATGTATAAAGATTGAATCTTTGAAAGAAAATGAGAGTTTTGTGTTAAACTTATTCGACTTCCCTATGAAGTCGGGACGAGTGTTTTAATGACAAAAGACTGAATCTTTGAATAAGAGGTACAAAGATTGAATTTGTGAAAGAAAATGAGAGGTTTGAGTTTAACTTATTCGAGTTCCCTGCGAAGAGTGTTTTAATAACTAAAGATTGAATCTTTGAATGAAAAGACCTCAATCAAGGTACCTATTATGTCACTAGTCCTTTTTTTTGTACAAATATTTAATCTTTGAAAGAGAGAGAGATTTTTGAGTTAAACTTGTTTGAATTCCCTTGGACGTCCTAAAGAGTATTTTAATGAGAAAAGATTGAATCTTTGAATGAAAAATTCTCAATCAAGGTACCTATTATATCGCTAGACCTTTTAAAGTATAAAGATTGAGTCTTTGAAAGAAAATTAGAGTTTTGAGTTAAACTTATTCGAATTCCCTTTGACGTCCCGAAAAGTGTTTTAATGAGCAAAGGTTGAATCTTTGAATGAAATTACTTCTAACAAGGTACCAATTATGTCTCTAGACCATTTTAATGTATGAAGATTGAATCTTTGAAAGAAAATGAGAGTTTTGAGTTCAACTTCTTCGAGTTCACTATGTAGTCGTGAATTGTGTTTTAGGGACAAAAGATTGAATCATTGAATGAAATTACTTCAATCAAGATACCAGTTATGTCACTAGACAATTTTAATCTACAAAGATTGAATCTTTGAACGAAAATGATAGTTTTGAGGAAAACTTGTTCAAGTTCCCTATGAAGTCGCGAAGTGTGTTTTAATGACTGCAGATTGAATCTTTGAATGAAAATACCTCAATTAAGGTACCAATTACGTCACAAGACCTTTTTAATGGGTAAAGATCGAGTCTTTAAAAGAAAGCGAGGGTTTTAAGTTAAACTTATTCGAGTTCCCTTTGACGTCTCGAAGAGTGTTTAAAAGAGTAAGGATTGGATCTTTGAATGAGAATTCCTCAATCAAGCTACCAATGTAAAGATTGAATCTCTGAGTGAAATTAACACAATCAAGGTAACTACTATGTCACTAGACCTTATTAATGTATAGCGATTCAATCTTTGAAAGAAAACGACAATTTTAAGTTTAACTTGTTCGAATTCCTTATGAAGTGGCGAAGAGTGTTTTAAAGTCTAAAGATTGAATCTTTGAATGAAAATACCTTAATCAAGGTATTAATTATGTCACTAGACCTTTTTAATGTATAAAGAATAAATCTTAGAAAGAAAATGAGAGTTTTGAGTTAAACTTATTCGAGTTCCCTTTGACGTAACGGAGAGTGTTTTAATGTGTAAAGATTGAATCCTTGAATGAAATTACCTCAATCAAGGTACCTATTATGTCAATGGACCTTTTTAATGTATAAAGATTTAATCTTTGATTTAAAATGAGAATTTTGAGTTTAACCTATTCGAGTTCCCTAAGAAGTCGCGAAGAGTGTTTTAATGACCATAGATTGAATCCTTGAATGAAAATACCTCAATCAAGGTACTAATTTTGTCACTAGAACTTTTTAATGAATAAAGATTGAATCTTTAAAAGAAAATGAGAGTTTGGAGTTAAACTTATTCGAGTTCCCTTTTACGCCCCGAAGTGTGTTTAAATGAGTACAGATTGAATCTTTGAATGAAAATTCCTCACTCAAGGTACCTATTATGTCACTAGACCATTTTAATGTACAAAGATTAAATCTTTGAACGAAAATGAGAGTTTTGAGTTAAACTTATTCGAGTTCCCTTTAATATCACGAAGAGTGTTTTAATTAGTAAAGATTGAATATATGAAAGAAATTACCTCAATCACGGTACCGATTATGCCACATGACCTTTTTAATGTATAAAGAATGAATCTTTGAAAGAAAAAGGGAGTTTCGAGTGTAACTTATTTGAGTTCCTAACGTAATCTCGTAGAATGCTTTAATGACTAAAGATTGAATCCTTGAATGGAAATACCTCAATCAAGGTGCCTATTATGTCACTTGACCTTTTAAATGTATAAAGATTAAATCTTTGGAATAAAATGAGAGTTTTAAGTTAAACTTATAATAGTTCCCTTCGACGTCACGAAGAGTGTATTAATGAGTAAAGATTGAATCTTTGAGCGAAATTACCTCAATCACGATACCTATTATGTCACAAGACCTTTTTAATGTATAACGGTTGAATCTTTGAAAGAAAATGAGAGTTTTGAGTTTAACTTGTTCGAGTACCCTTTGAAGTTGCGAAGAGTGTTTTAATGACTAAAAATTGAATCTTTGAATGAAAATAGCTCAACCAAGGTACCTATTGTGTCATTAGAGCTTCTTAATGTATAAAGATTGAATCTTTGAAAGAAAATGAGAGTTTTGAGTTAAACTTATTCGAGGTCCCTTTGACGTCCCAAAGAGTATTTTAACGAGTAAAGATTGAATATTTGAATGTAAACACCTCAATCATGGTACCTATTATGTCACTAAACCATTTTAATGTATAAAGATTAAATTTTTTAAAGAAAATGAGACTTTTGAGTTAAACTTATTCGAGTTTCCTTTGAGATCACGGAGAGTGTTCTAATGAGTAAAGATTGAATCAGTGAATAAAATTATCTCAATTAAGGTAGCTATTATGTCACTAGGCCATTTTAATGTATAAAGATTGAATCTTTGAAAGAAAATGAGAGTTTTGTGTTAAACTTATTCGACTTCCCTATGAAGTCGGGACGAGTGTTTTAATGACAAAAGACTGAATCTTTGAATAAGAGGTACAAAGATTGAATTTGTGAAAGAAAATGAGAGGTTTGAGTTTAACTTATTCGAGTTCCCTATGAAGTCGCGAAGAGTGTTTTAATAACTAAAGATTGAATCTTTGAATGAAAAGACCTCAATCAAGGTACCTATTATGTCACTAGTCCTTTTTTTTTGTACAAATATTTAATCTTAGAAAGAGAGAGAGATTTTTGAGTTAAACTTGTTTGAATTCCCTTGGACGTCCTAAAGAGTATTTTAATGAGAAAAGATTGAATCTTTGAATGAAAAATTCTCAATCAAGGTACCTATTATATCGCTAGACCTTTTAAAGTATAAAGATTGAGTCTTTGAAAGAAAATTAGAGTTTTGAGTTAAACTTATTCGAATTCCCTTTGACGTCCCGAAAAGTGTTTTAATGAGCAAAGGTTGAATCTTTGAATGAAATTACTTCTAACAAGGTACCAATTATGTCTCTAGACCATTTTAATGTATGAAGATTGAATCTTTGAAAGAAAATGAGAGTTTTGAGTTCAACTTCTTCGAGTTCACTATGTAGTCGTGAATTGTGTTTTAGGGACAAAAGATTGAATCATTGAATGAAATTACTTCAATCAAGATACCAGTTATGTCACTAGACAATTTTAATCTACAAAGATTGAATCTTTGAACGAAAATGATAGTTTTGAGGAAAACTTGTTCAAGTTCCCTATGAAGTCGCGAAGTGTGTTTTAATGACTGCAGATTGAATCTTTGAATGAAAATACCTCAATTAAGGTACCAATTACGTCACAAGACCTTTTTAATGGGTAAAGATCGAGTCTTTAAAAGAAAGCGAGGGTTTTAAGTTAAACTTATTCGAGTTCCCTTTGACGTCTCGAAGAGTGTTTAAAAGAGTAAGGATTGAATCTTTGAATGAGAATTCCTCAATCAAGCTACCAATGTAAAGATTGAATCTCTGAGTGAAATTAACACAATCAAGGTAACTACTATGTCACTAGACCTTATTAATGTATAGCGATTCAATCTTTGAAAGAAAACGACAATTTTAAGTTTAACTTGTTCGAATTCCTTATGAAGTGGCGAAGAGTGTTTTAAAGTCTAAAGATTGAATCTTTGAATGAAAATACCTTAATCAAGGTATTAATTATGTCACTAGACCTTTTTAATGTATAAAGAATAAATCTTAGAAAGAAAATGAGAGTTTTGAGTTAAACTTATTCGAGTTCCCTTTGACGTAACGGAGAGTGTTTTAATGTGTAAAGATTGAATCCTTGAATGAAATTACCTCAATCAAGGTACCTATTATGTCAATGGACCTTTTTAATGTATAAAGATTTAATCTTTGATTTAAAATGAGAATTTTGAGTTTAACCTATTCGAGTTCCCTAAGAAGTCGCGAAGAGTGTTTTAATGACCATAGATTGAATCCTTGAATGAAAATACCTCAATCAAGGTACTAATTTTGTCACTAGAACTTTTTAATGAATAAAGATTGAATCTTTAAAAGAAAATGAGAGTTTGGAGTTAAACTTATTCGAGTTCCCTTTTACGCCCCGAAGTGTGTTTAAATGAGTACAGATTGAATCTTTGAATGAAAATTCCTCACTCAAGGTACCTATTATGTCACTAGACCATTTTAATGTACAAAGATTAAATCTTTGAACGAAAATGAGAGTTTTGAGTTAAACTTATTCGAGTTCCCTTTAATATCACGAAGAGTGTTTTAATTAGTAAAGATTGAATATATGAAAGAAATTACCTCAATCACGGTACCGATTATGCCACATGACCTTTTTAATGTATAAAGAATGAATCTTTGAAAGAAAAAGGGAGTTTCGAGTGTAACTTATTTGAGTTCCTAACGTAATCTCGTAGAATGCTTTAATGACTAAAGATTGAATCCTTGAATGGAAATACCTCAATCAAGGTGCCTATTATGTCACTTGACCTTTTAAATGTATAAAGATTAAATCTTTGGAATAAAATGAGAGTTTTAAGTTAAACTTATAATAGTTCCCTTCGACGTCACGAAGAGTGTATTAATGAGTAAAGATTGAATCTTTGAGCGAAATTACCTCAATCACGATACCTATTATGTCACAAGACCTTTTTAATGTATAACGGTTGAATCTTTGAAAGAAAATGAGAGTTTTGAGTTTAACTTGTTCGAGTACCCTTTGAAGTTGCGAAGAGTGTTTTAATGACTAAAAATTGAATCTTTGAATGAAAATAGCTCAACCAAGGTACCTATTGTGTCATTAGAGCTTCTTAATGTATAAAGATTGAATCTTTGAAAGAAAATGAGAGTTTTGAGTTAAACTTATTCGAGGTCCCTTTGACGTCCCAAAGAGTATTTTAACGAGTAAAGATTGAATATTTGAATGTAAACACCTCAATCATGGTACCTATTATGTCACCAAACCATTTTAATGTATAAAGATTAAATTTTTTAAAGAAAATGAGACTTTTGAGTTAAACTTATTCGAGTTTCCTTTGAGATCACGGAGAGTGTTCTAATGAGTAAAGATTGAATCAGTGAATAAAATTATCTCAATTAAGGTAGCTATTATGTCACTAGGCCATTTTAATGTATAAAGATTGAATCTTTGAAAGAAAATGAGAGTTTTGTGTTAAACTTATTCGACTTCCCTATGAAGTCGGGACGAGTGTTTTAATGACAAAAGACTGAATCTTTGAATAAGAGGTACAAAGATTGAATTTGTGAAAGAAAATGAGAGGTTTGAGTTTAACTTATTCGAGTTCCCTATGAAGTCGCGAAGAGTGTTTTAATAACTAAAGATTGAATCTTTGAATGAAAAGACCTCAATCAAGGTACCTATTATGTCACTAGTCCTTTTTTTTTGTACAAATATTTAATCTTAGAAAGAGAGAGAGATTTTTGAGTTAAACTTGTTTGAATTCCCTTGGACGTCCTAAAGAGTATTTTAATGAGAAAAGATTGAATCTTTGAATGAAAAATTCTCAATCAAGGTACCTATTATATCGCTAGACCTTTTAAAGTATAAAGATTGAGTCTTTGAAAGAAAATTAGAGTTTTGAGTTAAACTTATTCGAATTCCCTTTGACGTCCCGAAAAGTGTTTTAATGAGCAAAGGTTGAATCTTTGAATGAAATTACTTCTAACAAGGTACCAATTATGTCTCTAGACCATTTTAATGTATGAAGATTGAATCTTTGAAAGAAAATGAGAGTTTTGAGTTCAACTTCTTCGAGTTCACTATGTAGTCGTGAATTGTGTTTTAGGGACAAAAGATTGAATCATTGAATGAAATTACTTCAATCAAGATACCAGTTATGTCACTAGACAATTTTAATCTACAAAGATTGAATCTTTGAACGAAAATGATAGTTTTGAGGAAAACTTGTTCAAGTTCCCTATGAAGTCGCGAAGTGTGTTTTAATGACTGCAGATTGAATCTTTGAATGAAAATACCTCAATTAAGGTACCAATTACGTCACAAGACCTTTTTAATGGGTAAAGATCGAGTCTTTAAAAGAAAGCGAGGGTTTTAAGTTAAACTTATTCGAGTTCCCTTTGACGTCTCGAAGAGTGTTTAAAAGAGTAAGGATTGAATCTTTGAATGAGAATTCCTCAATCAAGCTACCAATGTAAAGATTGAATCTCTGAGTGAAATTAACACAATCAAGGTAACTACTATGTCACTAGACCTTATTAATGTATAGCGATTCAATCTTTGAAAGAAAACGACAATTTTAAGTTTAACTTGTTCGAATTCCTTATGAAGTGGCGAAGAGTGTTTTAAAGTCTAAAGATTGAATCTTTGAATGAAAATACCTTAATCAAGGTATTAATTATGTCACTAGACCTTTTTAATGTATAAAGAATAAATCTTAGAAAGAAAATGAGAGTTTTGAGTTAAACTTATTCGAGTTCCCTTTGACGTAACGGAGAGTGTTTTAATGTGTAAAGATTGAATCCTTGAATGAAATTACCTCTATCAAGGTACCTATTATGTCAATGGACCTTTTTAATGTATAAAGATTTAATCTTTGATTTAAAATGAGAATTTTGAGTTTAACCTATTCGAGTTCCCTAAGAAGTCGCGAAGAGTGTTTTAATGACCATAGATTGAATCCTTGAATGAAAATACCTCAATCAAGGTACTAATTTTGTCACTAGAACTTTTTAATGAATAAAGATTGAATCTTTAAAAGAAAATGAGAGTTTGGAGTTAAACTTATTCGAGTTCCCTTTTACGCCCCGAAGTGTGTTTAAATGAGTACAGATTGAATCTTTGAATGAAAATTCCTCACTCAAGGTACCTATTATGTCACTAGACCATTTTAATGTACAAAGATTAAATCTTTGAACGAAAATGAGAGTTTTGAGTTAAACTTATTCGAGTTCCCTTTAATATCACGAAGAGTGTTTTAATTAGTAAAGATTGAATATATGAAAGAAATTACCTCAATCACGGTACCGATTATGCCACATGACCTTTTTAATGTATAAAGAATGAATCTTTGAAAGAAAAAGGGAGTTTCGAGTGTAACTTATTTGAGTTCCTAACGTAATCTCGTAGAATGCTTTAATGACTAAAGATTGAATCCTTTAATGGAAATACCTCAATCAAGGTGCCTATTATGTCACTTGACCTTCTAAATGTATAAAGATTAAATCTTTGGAATAAAATGAGAGTTTTAAGTTAAACTTATAATAGTTCCCTTCGACGTCACGAAGAGTGTATTAATGAGTAAAGATTGAATCTTTGAGCGAAATTACCTCAATCACGATACCTATTATGTCACAAGACCTTTTTAATGTATAACGGTTGAATCTTTGAAAGAAAATGAGAGTTTTGAGTTTAACTTGTTCGAGTACCCTTTGAAGTCGCGAAGAGTGTTTTAATGACTAAAAATTGAATCTTTGAATGAAAATAGCTCAACCAAGGTACCTATTGTGTCATTAGAGCTTCTTAATGTATAAAGATTGAATCTTTGAAAGAAAATGAGAGTTTTGAGTTAAACTTATTCGAGGTCCCTTTGACGTCCCAAAGAGTATTTTAACGAGTAAAGATTGAATATTTGAATGTAAACACCTCAATCATGGTACCTATTATGTCACTAAACCATTTTAATGTATAAAGATTAAATTTTTTAAAGAAAATGAGACTTTCGAGTTAAACTTATTCGAGTTTCCTTTGAGATCACGGAGAGTGTTCTAATGAGTAAAGATTGAATCAGTGAATAAAATTATCTCAATTAAGGTAGCTATTATGTCACTAGGCCATTTTAATGTATAAAGATTGAATCTTTGAAAGAAAATGAGAGTTTTGTGTTAAACTTATTCGACTTCCCTATGAAGTCGGGACGAGTGTTTTAATGACAAAAGACTGAATCTTTGAATAAGAGGTACAAAGATTGAATTTGTGAAAGAAAATGAGAGGTTTGAGTTTAACTTATTCGAGTTCCCTATGAAGTCGCGAAGAGTGTTTTAATAACTAAAGATTGAATCTTTGAATGAAAAGACCTCAATCAAGGTACCTATTATGTCACTAGTCCTTTTTTTTGTACAAATATTTAATCTTAGAAAGAGAGAGAGATTTTTGAGTTAAACTTGTTTGAATTCCCTTGGACGTCCTAAAGAGTATTTTAATGAGAAAAGATTGAATCTTTGAATGAAAAATTCTCAATCAAGGTACCTATTATATCGCTAGACCTTTTAAAGTATAAAGATTGAGTCTTTGAAAGAAAATTAGAGTTTTGAGTTAAACTTATTCGAATTCCCTTTGACGTCCCGAAAAGTGTTTTAATGAGCAAAGGTTGAATCTTTGAATGAAATTACTTCTAACAAGGTACCAATTATGTCTCTAGACCATTTTAATGTATGAAGATTGAATCTTTGAAAGAAAATGAGAGTTTTGAGTTCAACTTCTTCGAGTTCACTATGTAGTCGTGAATTGTGTTTTAGGGACAAAAGATTGAATCATTGAATGAAATTACTTCAATCAAGATACCAGTTATGTCACTAGACAATTTTAATCTACAAAGATTGAATCTTTGAACGAAAATGATAGTTTTGAGGAAAACTTGTTCAAGTTCCCTATGAAGTCGCGAAGTGTGTTTTAATGACTGCAGATTGAATCTTTGAATGAAAATACCTCAATTAAGGTACCAATTACGTCACAAGACCTTTTTAATGGGTAAAGATCGAGTCTTTAAAAGAAAGCGAGGGTTTTAAGTTAAACTTATTCGAGTTCCCTTTGACGTCTCGAAGAGTGTTTAAAAGAGTAAGGATTGAATCTTTGAATGAGAATTCCTCAATCAAGCTACCAATGTAAAGATTGAATCTCTGAGTGAAATTAACACAATCAAGGTAACTACTATGTCACTAGACCTTATTAATGTATAGCGATTCAATCTTTGAAAGAAAACGACAATTTTAAGTTTAACTTGTTCGAATTCCTTATGAAGTGGCGAAGAGTGTTTTAAAGTCTAAAGATTGAATCTTTGAATGAAAATACCTTAATCAAGGTATTAATTATGTCACTAGACCTTTTTAATGTATAAAGAATAAATCTTAGAAAGAAAATGAGAGTTTTGAGTTAAACTTATTCGAGTTCCCTTTGACGTAACGGAGAGTGTTTTAATGTGTAAAGATTGAATCCTTGAATGAAATTACCTCTATCAAGGTACCTATTATGTCAATGGACCTTTTTAATGTATAAAGATTTAATCTTTGATTTAAAATGAGAATTTTGAGTTTAACCTATTCGAGTTCCCTAAGAAGTCGCGAAGAGTGTTTTAATGACCATAGATTGAATCCTTGAATGAAAATACCTCAATCAAGGTACTAATTTTGTCACTAGAACTTTTTAATGAATAAAGATTGAATCTTTAAAAGAAAATGAGAGTTTGGAGTTAAACTTATTCGAGTTCCCTTTTACGCCCCGAAGTGTGTTTAAATGAGTACAGATTGAATCTTTGAATGAAAATTCCTCACTCAAGGTACCTATTATGTCACTAGACCATTTTAATGTACAAAGATTAAATCTTTGAACGAAAATGAGAGTTTTGAGTTAAACTTATTCGAGTTCCCTTTAATATCACGAAGAGTGTTTTAATTAGTAAAGATTGAATATATGAAAGAAATTACCTCAATCACGGTACCGATTATGCCACATGACCTTTTTAATGTATAAAGAATGAATCTTTGAAAGAAAAAGGGAGTTTCGAGTGTAACTTATTTGAGTTCCTAACGTAATCTCGTAGAATGCTTTAATGACTAAAGATTGAATCCTTTAATGGAAATACCTCAATCAAGGTGCCTATTATGTCACTTGACCTTCTAAATGTATAAAGATTAAATCTTTGGAATAAAATGAGAGTTTTAAGTTAAACTTATAATAGTTCCCTTCGACGTCACGAAGAGTGTATTAATGAGTAAAGATTGAATCTTTGAGCGAAATTACCTCAATCACGATACCTATTATGTCACAAGACCTTTTTAATGTATAACGGTTGAATCTTTGAAAGAAAATGAGAGTTTTGAGTTTAACTTGTTCGAGTACCCTTTGAAGTCGCGAAGAGTGTTTTAATGACTAAAAATTGAATCTTTGAATGAAAATAGCTCAACCAAGGTACCTATTGTGTCATTAGAGCTTCTTAATGTATAAAGATTGAATCTTTGAAAGAAAATGAGAGTTTTGAGTTAAACTTATTCGAGGTCCCTTTGACGTCCCAAAGAGTATTTTAACGAGTAAAGATTGAATATTTGAATGTAAACACCTCAATCATGGTACCTATTATGTCACTAAACCATTTTAATGTATAAAGATTAAATTTTTTAAAGAAAATGAGACTTTCGAGTTAAACTTATTCGAGTTTCCTTTGAGATCACGGA
This sequence comes from Cornus florida, assembly GCF_030987335.1. Taxonomy (NCBI): domain Eukaryota; kingdom Viridiplantae; phylum Streptophyta; class Magnoliopsida; order Cornales; family Cornaceae; genus Cornus; species Cornus florida. Next base: position 385,480 of record NW_026775649.1, on the reverse strand, counting down.
GAGTGTTCTAATGAGTAAAGATTGAATCAGTGAATAAAATTATCTCAATTAAGGTAGCTATTATGTCACTAGGCCATTTTAATGTATAAAGATTGAATCTTTGAAAGAAAATGAGAGTTTTGTGTTAAACTTATTCGACTTCCCTATGAAGTCGGGACGAGTGTTTTAATGACAAAAGACTGAATCTTTGAATAAGAGGTACAAAGATTGAATTTGTGAAACAAAATGAGAGGTTTGAGTTTAACTTATTCGAGTTCCCTATGAAGTCGCGAAGAGTGTTTTAATAACTAAAGATTGAATCTTTGAATGAAAAGACCTCAATCAAGGTACCTATTATGTCACTAGTCCTTTTTTTTGTACAAATATTTAATCTTTGAAAGAGAGAGAGATTTTTGAGTTAAACTTGTTTGAATTCCCTTGGACGTCCTAAAGAGTATTTTAATGAGAAAAGATTGAATCTTTGAATGAAAAATTCTCAATCAAGGTACCTATTATATCGCTAGACCTTTTAAAGTATAAAGATTGAGTCTTTGAAAGAAAATTAGAGTTTTGAGTTAAACTTATTCGAATTCCCTTTGACGTCCCGAAAAGTGTTTTAATGAGCAAAGGTTGAATCTTTGAATGAAATTACTTCTAACAAGGTACCAATTATGTCTCTAGACCATTTTAATGTATGACGATTGAATCTTTGAAAGAAAATGAGAGTTTTGAGTTCAACTTCTTCGAGTTCACTATGTAGTCGTGAATTGTGTTTTAGGGACAAAAGATTGAATCATTGAATGAAATTACTTCAATCAAGATACCAGTTATGTCACTAGACAATTTTAATCTACAAAGATTGAATCTTTGAACGAAAATGATAGTTTTGAGGAAAACTTGTTCAAGTTCCCTATGAAGTCGCGAAGTGTGTTTTAATGACTGCAGATTGAATCTTTGAATGAAAATACCTCAATTAAGGTACCAATTACGTCACAAGACCTTTTTAATGGGTAAAGATCGAGTCTTTAAAAGAAAGCGAGGGTTTTAAGTTAAACTTATTCGAGTTCCCTTTGACGTCTCGAAGAGTGTTTAAAAGAGTAAGGATTGAATCTTTGAATGAGAATTCCTCAATCAAGCTACCAATGTAAAGATTGAATCTCTGAGTGAAATTAACACAATCAAGGTAACTACTATGTCACTAGACCTTATTAATGTATAGCGATTCAATCTTTGAAAGAAAACGACAATTTTAAGTTTAACTTGTTCGAATTCCTTATGAAGTGGCGAAGAGTGTTTTAAAGTCTAAAGATTGAATCTTTGAATGAAAATACCTTAATCAAGGTATTAATTATGTCACTAGACCTTTTTAATGTTTAAAGAATAAATCTTAGAAAGAAAATGAGAGTTTTGAGTTAAACTTATTCGAGTTCCCTTTGACGTGACGGAGAGTGTTTTAATGTGTAAAGATTGAATCCTTGAATGAAATTACCTCAATCAAGGTACCTATTATGTCAATGGACCTTTTTAATGTATAAAGATTTAATCTTTGATTTAAAATGAGAATTTTGAGTTTAACCTATTCGAGTTCCCTAAGAAGTCGCGAAGAGTGTTTTAATGACCATAGATTGAATCCTTGAATGAAAATACCTCAATCAAGGTACTAATTTTGTCACTAGAACTTTTTAATGAATAAAGATTGAATCTTTAAAAGAAAATGAGAGTTTGGAGTTAAACTTATTCGAGTTCCCTTTTACGCCCCGAAGTGTGTTTAAATGAGTACAGATTGAACCTTTGAATGAAAATTCCTCACTCAAGGTACCTATTATGTCACTAGACCATTTTAATGTACAAAGATTAAATCTTTGAACGAAAATGAGAGTTTTGAGTTAAACTTATTCGAGTTCCCTTTAATATCACGAAGAGTGTTTTAATTAGTAAAGATTGAATATATGAAAGAAATTACCTCAATCACGGTACCGATTATGCCACATGACCTTTTTAATGTATAAAGAATGAATCTTTGAAAGAAAAAGGGAGTTTCGAGTGTAACTTATTTGAGTTCCTAACGTAATCTCGTAGGATGCTTTAATGACTAAAGATTGAATCCTTTAATGGAAATACCTCAATCAAGGTGCCTATTATGTCACTTGACCTTTTAAATGTATAAAGATTAAATCTTTGGAATAAAATGAGTGTTTTAAGTTAAACTTATAATAGTTCCCTTCGACGTCACGAAGAGTGTATTAATGAGTAAAGATTGAATCTTTGAGCGAAATTACCTCAATCACGATACCTATTATGTCACAAGACCTTTTTAATGTATAACGGTTGAATCTTTGAAAGAAAATGAGAGTTTTGAGTTTAACTTATTCGAGTACCCTTTGAAGTCGCGAAGAGTGTTTTAATGACTAAAAATTGAATCTTTGAATGAAAATAGCTCAACCAAGGTACCTATTGTGTCATTAGAGCCTCTTAATGTATAAAGATTGAATCTTTAAAAGAAAATGAGAGTTTTGAGTTAAACTTATTCGAGGTCCCTTTGACGTCCCAAAGAGTATTTTAACGAGTAAAGATTGAATATTTGAATGTAAACACCTCAATCATGGTACCTATTATGTCACTAAACCATTTTAATGTATAAAGATTAAATTTTTTAAAGAAAATGAGACTTTTGAGTTAAACTTATTCGAGTTTCCTTTGAGATCACGGAGAGTGTTCTAATGAGTAAAGATTGAATCAGTGAATAAAATTATCTCAATTAAGGTAGCTATTATGTCACTAGGCCATTTTAATGTATAAAGATTGAATCTTTGAAAGAAAATGAGAGTTTTGTGTTAAACTTATTCGATTTCCCTATGAAGTCGGGACGAGTGTTTTAATGACAAAAGACTGAATCTTTGAATAAGAGGTACAAAGATTGAATTTGTGAAAGAAAATGAGAGGTTTGAGTTTAACTTATTCGAGTTCCCTATGGAGTCGCGAAGAGTGTTTTAATAACTAAAGATTGAATCTTTGAATGAAAAGACCTCAATCAAGGTACCTATTATGTCACTAGTCCTTTTTTTTGTACAAATATTTAATCTTTGAAAGAGAGAGAGATTTTTGAGTTAAACTTGTTTGAATTCCCTTGGACGTCCTAAAGAGTATTTTAATGAGAAAAGATTGAATCTTTGAATGAAAAATTCTCAATCAAGGTACCTATTATATCGCTAGACCTTTTAAAGTATAAAGATTGAGTCTTTGAAAGAAAATTAGAGTTTTGAGTTAAACTTATTCGAATTCCCTTTGACGTCCCGAAAAGTGTTTTAATGAGCAAAGGTTGAATCTTTGAATGAAATTACTTCTAACAAGGTACCAATTATGTCTCTAGACCATTTTAATGTATGAAGATTGAATCTTTGAAAGAAAATGAGAGTTTTGAGTTCAACTTCTTCGAGTTCACTATGTAGTCGTGAATTGTGTTTTAGGGACAAAAGATTGAATCATTGAATGAAATTACTTCAATCAAGATACCAGTTATGTCACTAGACAATTTTAATCTACAAAGATTGAATCTTTGAACGAAAATGATAGTTTTGAGGAAAACTTGTTCAAGTTCCCTATGAAGTCGCGAAGTGTGTTTTAATGACTGCAGATTGAATCTTTGAATGAAAATACCTCAATTAAGGTACCAATTACGTCACAAGACCTTTTTAATGGGTAAAGATCGAGTCTTTAAAAGAAAGCGAGGGTTTTAAGTTAAACTTATTCGAGTTCCCTTTGACGTCTCGAAGAGTGTTTAAAAGAAAAGGATTGAATCTTTGAATGAGAATTCCTCAATCAAGCTACCAATGTAAAGATTGAATCTCTGAGTGAAATTAACACAATCAAGGTAACTACTATGTCACTAGACCTTATTAATGTATAGCGATTCAATCTTTGAAAGAAAACGACAATTTTAAGTTTAACTTGTTCGAATTCCTTATGAAGAGGCGAAGAGTGTTTTAAAGTCTAAAGATTGAATCTTTGAATGAAAATACCTTAATCAAGGTATTAGTTATGTCACTAGACCTTTTTAATGTATAAAGAATAAATCTTAGAAAGAAAATGAGAGTTTTGAGTTAAACTTATTCGAGTTCCCTTTCACGTAACGGAGAGTGTTTTAATGTGTAAAGATTGAATCCTTGAATGAAATTACCTCAATCAAGGTACCTATTATGTCAATGGACCTTTTTAATGTATAAAGATTTAATCTTTGATTTAAAATGAGAATTTTGAGTTTAACCTATTCGAGTTCCCTAAGAAGTCGCGAAGAGTGTTTTAATGACCATAGATTGAATCCTTGAATGAAAATACCTCAATCAAGGTACTAATTTTGTCACTAGAACTTTTTAATGAATAAAGATTGAATCTTTAAAAGAAAATGAGAGTTTGGAGTTAAACTTATTCGAGTTCCCTTTTACGCCCCGAAGTGTGTTTAAATGAGTACAGATTGAACCTTTGAATGAAAATTCCTCACTCAAGGTACCTATTATGTCACTAGACCATTTTAATGTACAAAGATTAAATCTTTGAACGAAAATGAGAGTTTTGAGTTAAACTTATTCGAGTTCCCTTTAATATCACGAAGAGTGTTTTAATTAGTAAAGATTGAATATATGAAAGAAATTACCTCAATCACGGTACCGATTATGCCACATGACCTTTTTAATGTATAAAGAATGAATCTTTGAAAGAAAAAGGGAGTTTCGAGTGTAACTTATTTGAGTTCCTAACGTAATCTCGTAGGATGCTTTAATGACTAAAGATTGAATCCTTTAATGGAAATACCTCAATCAAGGTGCCTATTATGTCACTTGACCTTTTAAATGTATAAAGATTAAATCTTTGGAATAAAATGAGTGTTTTAAGTTAAACTTATAATAGTTCCCTTCGACGTCACGAAGAGTGTATTAATGAGTAAAGATTGAATCTTTGAGCGAAATTACCTCAATCACGATACCTATTATGTCACAAGACCTTTTTAATGTATAACGGTTGAATCTTTGAAAGGAAATGAGAGTTTTGAGTTTAACTTATTCGAGTACCCTTTGAAGTCGCGAAGAGTGTTTTAATGACTAAAAATTGAATCTTTGAATGAAAATAGCTCAACCAAGGTACCTATTGTGTCATTAGAGCTTCTTAATGTATAAAGATTGAATCTTTGAAAGAAAATGAGAGTTTTGAGTTAAACTTATTCGAGGTCCCTTTGACGTCCCAAAGAGTATTTTAACGAGTAAAGATTGAATATTTGAATGTAAACACCTCAATCATGGTACCTATTATGTCACTAAACCATTTTAATGTATAAAGATTAAATTTTTTAAAGAAAATGAGACTTTCGAGTTAAACTTATTCGAGTTTCCTTTGAGATCACGGAGAGTGTTCTAATGAGTAAAGATTGAATCAGTGAATAAAATTATCTCAATTAAGGTAGCTATTATGTCACTAGGCCATTTTAATGTATAAAGATTGAATCTTTGAAAGAAAATAAGAGTTTTGTGTTAAACTTATTCGACTTCCCTATGAAGTCGGGACGAGTGTTTTAATGACAAAAGACTGAATCTTTGAATAAGAGGTACAAAGATTGAATTTGTGAAAGAAAATGAGAGGTTTGAGTTTAACTTATTCGAGTTCCCTATGAAGTCGCGAAGAGTGTTTTAATAACTAAAGATTGAATCTTTGAATGAAAAGACCTCAATCAAGGTACCTATTATGTCACTAGTCCTTTTTTTTGTACAAATATTTAATCTTTGAAAGAGAGAGAGATTTTTGAGTTAAACTTGTTTGAATTCCCTTGGACATCCTAAATAGTATTTTAATGAGAAAAGATTGAATCTTTGAATGAAAAATTCTCAATCAAGGTACCTATTATATCGCTAGACCTTTTAAAGTATAAAGATTGAGTCTTTGAAAGAAAATTAGAGTTTTGAGTTAAACTTATTCGAATTCCCTTTGACGTCCCGAAAAGTGTTTTAATGAGCAAAGGTTGAATCTTTGAATGAAATTACTTCTAACAAGGTACCAATTATGTCTCTAGACCATTTTAATGTATGAAGATTGAATCTTTGAAAGAAAATGAGAGTTTTGAGTTCAACTTCTTCGAGTTCACTATGTAGTCGTGAATTGTGTTTTAGGGACAAAAGATTGAATCATTGAATGAAATTACTTCAATCAAGATACCAGTTATGTCACTAGACAATTTTAATCTACAAATATTGAATCTTTGAACGAAAATGATAGTTTTGAGGAAAACTTGTTCAAGTTCCCTATGAAGTCGCGAAGTGTGTTTTAATGACTGCAGATTGAATCTTTGAATGAAAATACCTCAATTAAGGTACCAATTACGTCACAAGACCTTTTTAATGGGTAAAGATCGAGTCTTTAAAAGAAAGCGAGGGTTTTAAGTTAAACTTATTCGAGTTCCCTTTGACGTCTCGAAGAGTGTTTAAAAGAGTAAGGATTGAATCTTTGAATGAGAATTCCTCAATCAAGCTACCAATGTAAAGATTGAATCTCTGAGATCAAGGTAACTACTATGTCACTAGACCTTATTAATGTATAGCGATTCAATCTTTGAAAGAAAACGACAATTTTAAGTTTAACTTGTTCGAATTCCTTATGAAGTGGCGAAGAGTGTTTTAAAGTCTAAAGATTGAATCTTTGAATGAAAATACCTTAATCAAGGTATTAATTATGTCACTAGACCTTTTTAATGTATAAAGAATAAATCTTAGAAAGAAAATGAGAGTTTTGAGTTAAACTTATTCGAGTTCCCTTTGACGTAACGGAGAGTGTTTTAATGTGTAAAGATTGAATCCTTGAATGAAACTACCTCAATCAAGGTACCTATTATGTCAATGGACCTTTTTAATGTATAAAGATTTAATCTTTGATTTAAAATGAGAATTTTGAGTTTAACCTATTCGAGTTCCCTAAGAAGTCGCGAAGAGTGTTTTAATGACCATAGATTGAATCCTTGAATGAAAATACCTCAATCAAGGTACTAATTTTGTCACTAGAACTTTTTAATGAATAAAGATTGAATCTTTTAAAGAAAATGAGAGTTTGGAGTTAAACTTATTCGAGTTCCCTTTTACGCCCCGAAGTGTGTTTAAATGAGTACAGATTGAATCTTTGAATGAAAATTCCTCACTCAAGGTACCTATTATGTCACTAGACCATTTTAATGTACAAAGATTTAAATCTTTGAACGAAAATGAGAGTTTTGAGTTAAACTTATTCGAGTTCCCTTTAATATCTCGAAGAGTGTTTTAATTAGTAAAGATTGAATATATGAAAGAAATTACCTCAATCACGGTACCGATTATGCCACATGACCTTTTTAATGTATAAAGAATGAATCTTTGAAAGAAAAAGGGAGTTTCGAGTGTAACTTATTTGAGTTCCTAACGTAATTTCGTAGAATGCTTTAATGACTAAAGATTGAATCCTTTAATGGAAATACCTCAATCAAGGTGCCTATTATGTCACTTGACCTTTTAAATGTATAAAGATTAAATCTTTGGAATAAAATGAGAGTTTTAAGTTAAACTTATAATAGTTCCCTTCGACGTCACGAAGAGTGTATTAATGAGTAAAGATTGAATCTTTGAGCGAAATTACCTCAATCACGATACCTATTATGTCACAAGACCTTTTTAATGTATAACGGTTGAATCTTTGAAAGAAAATGAGAGTTTTGAGTTTAACTTATTCGAGTACCCTTTGAAGTCGCGAAGAGTGTTTTAATGACTAAAAATCGAATCTTTGAATGAAAATAGCTCAATCAAGGTACCTATTGTGTCATTAGAGCTTCTTAATGTATAAAGATTGAATCTTTGAAAGAAATTGAGAGTTTTGAGTTAAACTTATTCGAGGTCCCTTTGACGTCGCAAAGAGTATTTTAACGAGTAAAGATTGAATATTTGAATGTAAACACCTCAATCATGGTACCTATTATGTCACTAAACCATTTTAATGTATAAAGATTAAATTTTTTAAAGAAAATGAGACTTCTGAGTTAAACTTATTCGAGTTTCCTTTGAGATCACGGAGAGTGTTCTAATGAGTAAAGATTGAATCAGTGAAAAAAATTATCTCAATTAAGGTAGCTATTATGTCACTAGGCCATTTTAATGTATAAAGATTGAATCTTTGAAAGAAAATGAGAGTTTTGTGTTAAACTTATTCGACTTCCCTATGAAGTCGGGACGAGTGTTTTAATGACAAAAGACTGAATCTTTGAATAAGAGGTACAAAGATTGAATTTGTGAAAGAAAATGAGAGGTTTGAGTTTAACTTATTCGAGTTCCCTGCGAAGAGTGTTTTAATAACTAAAGATTGAATCTTTGAATGAAAAGACCTCAATCAAGGTACCTATTATGTCACTAGTCCTTTTTTTTGTACAAATATTTAATCTTTGAAAGGGAGAGAGATTTTTGAGTTAAACTTGTTTGAATTCCCTTGGACGTCCTAAAGAGTATTTTAATGAGAAAAGATTGAATCTTTGAATGAAAAATTCTCAATCAAGGTACATATTATATCGCTAGACCTTTTAAAGTATAAAGATTGAGTCTTTGAAAGAAAATTAGAGTTTTGAGTTAAACTTATTCGAATTCCCTTTGACGTCTCGAAAAGTGTTTTAATGAGCAAAGGTTGAATCTTTGAATGAAATTACTTCTAACAAGGTACCAATTATGGCTCTAGACCATTTTAATGTATGAAGATTGAATCTTTGAAAGAAAATGAGAGTTTTGAGTTCAACTTCTTCGAGTTCACTATGTAGTCGTGAATTATGTTTTAGGGACAAAAGATTGAATCATTGAATGAAATTACTTCAATCAAGATACCAGTTATGTCACTAGACAATTTTAATCTACAAAGATTGAATCTTTGAACGAAAATGATAGTTTTGAGGAAAACTTGTTCAAGTTCCCTATGAAGTCGCGAAGTGTGTTTTAATGACTGCAGATTGAATCTTTGAATGAAAATACCTCAATTAAGGTACCAATTACGTCACAAGACCTTTTTAATGGGTAAAGATCGAGTCTTTAAAAGAAAGCGAGGGTTTTAAGTTAAACTTATTCGAGTTCCCTTTGTGGTCTCGAAGAGTGTTTAAAAGAGTAAGGATTGAATCTTTGAATGAGAATTCCTCAATCAAGCTACCAATGTAAAGATTGAATCTCTGAGTGAAATTAACACAATCAAGGTAACTACTATGTCACTAGACCTTATTAATGTATAGCGATTCAATCTTTGAAAGAAAACGACAATTTTAAGTTTAACTTGTTCGAATTCCTTATGAAGTGGCGAAGAGTGTTTTAAAGTCTAAAGATTGAATCTTTGAATGAAAATACCTTAATCAAGGTATTAATTATGTCACTAGACCTTTTTAATGTATAAAGAATAAATCTTAGAAAGAAAATGAGAGTTTTGAGTTAAACTTATTCGAGTTCCCTTTGACATAACGGAGAGTGTTTTAATGTGTAAAGATTGAATCCTTGAATGAAACTACCTCAATCAAGGTACCTATTATGTCAATGGACCTTTTTAATGTATAAAGATTTAATCTTTGATTTAAAATGAGAATTTTGAGTTTAACCTATTCGAGTTCCCTAAGAAGTCGCGAAGAGTGTTTTAATGACCATAGATTGAATCCTTGAATGAAAATACCTCAATCAAGGTACTAATTTTGTCACTAGAACTTTTTAATGAATAAAGATTGAATCTTTAAAAGAAAATGAGAGTTTGGAGTTAAACTTATTCGAGTTCCCTTTTACGCCCCGAAGTGTGTTTAAATGAGTACAGATTGAATCTTTGAATGAAAATTCCTCACTCAAGGTACCTATTATGTCACTAGACCATTTTAATGTACAAAGATTAAATCTTTGAACGAAAATGAGAGTTTTGAGTTAAACTTATTCGAGTTCCCTTTAATATCACGAAGAGTGTTTTAATTAGTAAAGATTGAATATATGAAAGAAATTACCTCAATCACGGTACCGATTATGCCACATGACCTTTTTAATGTATAAAGAATGAATCTTTGAAAGAAAAAGGGAGTTTCGAGTGTAACTTATTTGAGTTCCTAACGTAATCTCGTAGAATGATTTAATGACTAAAGATTGAATCCTTTAATGAAAATACCTCAATCAAGGTGCCTATTATGTCACTTGACCTTTTAAATGTATAAAGATTAAATCTTTGGAATAAAATGAGAGTTTTAAGTTAAACTTATAATAGTTCCCTTCGACGTCACGAAGAGTGTATTAATGAGTAAAGATTGAATCTTTTAGCGAAATTACCTCAATCACGATACCTATTATGTCACACGACCTTTTTAATGTATAACGGTTGAATCTTTGAAAGAAAATGAGAGTTTTGAGTTTAACTTATTCGAGTACCCTTTGAAGTCGCGAAGAGTGTTTTAATGACTAAAAATTGAATCTTTGAATGAAAATACCTCAATCAAGGTACCTATTGTGTCATTAGAGCTTCTTAATGTATAAAGATTGAATCTTTGAAAGAAAATGAGAGTTTTGAGTTAAACTTATTCGAGGTCCCTTTGACGTCCCAAAGAGTATTTTAACGAGTAAAGATTGAATATTTGAATGTAAACACCTCAATCATGGTACCTATTATGTCACTAAACCATTTTAATGTATAAAGATTAAATTTTTTAAAGAAAATGTGACTTTTGAGTTAAACTTATTCGAGTTTCCTTTGAGATCACGGAGAGTGTTCTAATGAGTAAAGATTGAATCAGTGAATAAAATTATCTCAATTAAGGTAGCTATTATGTCACTAGGCCATTTTAATGTATAAAGATTGAATCTTTGAAAGAAAATGAGAGTTTTGTGTTAAACTTATTCGACTTCCCTATGAAGTCGGGACGAGTGTTTTAATGACAAAAGACTGAATCTTTGAATAAGAGGTACAAAGATTGAATTTGTGAAAGAAAATGAGAGGTTTGAGTTTAACTTATTCGAGTTCCCTATGAAGTCGCGAAGAGTGTTTTAATAACTAAAGATTGAATCTTTGAATGAAAAGACCTCAATCAAGGTACCTATTATGTCACTAGTCCTTTTTTTTGTACAAATATTTAATCTTTGAAAGAGGGAGAAATTTTTGAGTTAAACTTGTTTGAATTCCCTTGGACGTCCTAAAGAGTATTTTAATGAGAAAAGATTGAATCTTTGAATGAAAAATTCTCAATCAAGGTACCTATTATATCGCTAGACCTTTTAAAGTATAAAGATTGAGTCTTTGAAAGAAAATTAGAGTTTTGAGTTAAACTTATTCGAATTCCCTTTGACGTCCCGAAAAGTGTTTTAATGAGCAAAGGTTGAATCTTTGAATGAAATTACTTCTAACAAGGTACCAATTATGTCTCTAGACCATTTTAATGTATGAAGATTGAATCTTTGAAAGAAAATGAGAGTTTTGAGCTCAACTTCTTCGAGTTCACTATGTAGTCGTGAATTGTGTTTTAGGGACAAAAGATTGAATCATTGAATGAAATTACTTCAATCAAGATACCAGTTATGTCACTAGACAATTTTAATCTACAAAGATTGAATCTTTGAATGAAAATGATAGTTTTGAGGAAAACTTGTTCAAGTTCCCTATGAAGTCGCGAAGTGTGTTTTAATGACTGCAGATTGAATCTTTGAATGAGAATACCTCAATTAAGGTACCAATTACGTCACAAGACCTTTTTAATGGGTAAAGATCGAGTCTTTAAAAGAAAGCGAGGGTTTTAAGTTAAACTTATTCGAGTTCCCTTTGAGGTCTCGAAGAGTGTTTAAAAGAGTAAGGATTGAATCTTTGAATGAGAATTCCTCAATCAAGCTACCAATGTAAAGATTGAATCTCTGAGTGAAATTAACACAATCAAGGTAACTACTATGTCACTAGACCTTATTAATGTATAGCGATTCAATCTTTGAAAGAAAACGACAATTTTAAGTTTAACTTGTTCGAATTCCTTATGAAGTGGCGAAGAGTGTTTTAAAGTCTAAAGATTGAATCTTTGAATGAAAATACCTTAATCAAGGTATTAATTATGTCACTAGACCTTTTTAATGTATAAAGAATAAATCTTAGAAAGAAAATGAGAGTTTTGAGTTAAACTTATTCGAGTTCCCTTTGACGTAACGGAGAGTGTTTTAATGTGTAAAGATTGAATCCTTGAATGAAACTACCTCAATCAAGGTACCTATTATGTCAATGGACCTTTTTAATGTATAAAGATTTAATCTTTGATTTAAAATGAGAATTTTGAGTTTAACCTATTCGAGTTCCCTAAGAAGTCGCGAAGAGTGTTTTAATGACCAAAGATTGAATCCTTGAATGAAAATACCTCAATCAAGGTACTAATTTTGTCACTAGAACTTTTTAATGAATAAAGATTGAATCTTTAAAAGAAAATGAGAGTTTGGAGTTAAACTTATTCGAGTTCCCTTTTACGCCCCGAAGTGTGTTTAAATGAGTACAGATTGAATCTTTGAATGAAAATTCCTCACTCAAGGTACCTATTATGTCACTAGACCATTTTAATGTACAAAGATTAAATCTTTGAACGAAAATGAGAGTTTTGAGTAAAACTTATTCGAGTTCCCTTTAATATCACGAAGAGTGTTTTAATTAGTAAAGATTGAATATATGAAAGAAATTACCTCAATCACGGTACCGATTATGCCACATGACCTTTTTAATGTATAAAGAATGAATCTTTGAAAGAAAAAGGGAGTTTCGAGTGTAACTTATTTGAGTTCCTAACGTAATCTCGTAGAATGCTTTAATGACTAAAGATTGAATCCTTTAATGGAAATACCTCAATCAAGGTGCCTATTACGTCACTTGACCTTTTAAATGTATAAAGATTAAATCTTTGGAATAAAATGAGAGTTTTAAGTTAAACTTATAATAGTTCCCTTCGACGTCACGAAGAGTGTATTAATGAGTAAAGATTGAATCTTTGAGCAAAATTACCTCAATCACGATACCTATTATGTCACACGACCTTTTTAATGTATAACGGTTGAATCTTTGAAAGAAAATGAGAGTTTTGAGTTTAACTTATTCGAGTACCCTTTGAAGTCGCGAAGAGTGTTTTAATGACTAAAAATTGAATCTTTGAATGAAAATACCTCAATCAAGGTACCTATTGTGTCATTAGAGCTTCTTAATGTATAAAGATTGAATCTTTGAAAGAAAATGAGAGTTTTGAGTTAAACTTATTCGAGGTCCCTTTGACGTCCCAAAGAGTATTTTAACGAGTAAAGATTGAATATTTGAATGTAAACACCTCAATCATGGTACCTATTATGTCACTAAACCATTTTAATGTATAAAGATTAAATTTTTTAAAGAAAATGAGAGTTTTGAGTTAAACTTATTCGAGTTTCCTTTGAGATCACGGAGAGTGTTCTAATGAGTAAAGATTGAATCAGTGAATAAAATTATCTCAATTAAGGTAGCTATTATGTCACTAGGCCATTTTAATGTATAAAGATTGAATCTTTGAAAGAAAATGAGAGTTTTGTGTTAAACTTATTCGACTTCCCTATGAAGTCGGGACGAGTGTTTTAATGACAAAAGACTGAATCTTTGAATAAGAGGTACAAAGATTGAATTTGTGAAAGAAAATGAGAGGTTTGAGTTTAACTTATTCGAGTTCCCTATGAAGTCGCGAAGAGTGTTTTAATAACTAAAGATTGAATCTTTGAATGAAAAGACCTCAATCAAGGTACCTATTATGTCACTAGTCCTTTTTTTTGTACAAATATTTAATCTTTGAAAGAGAGAGAGATTTTTGAGTTAAACTTGTTTGAATTCCCTTGGACGTCCTAAAGAGTATTTTAATGAGAAAAGATTGAATCTTTGAATGAAAAATTCTCAATCAAGGTACCTATTATATCGCTAGACCTTTTAAAGTATAAAGATTGAGTCTTTGAAAGAAAATTAGAGTTTTGAGTTAAACTTATTCGAATTCCCTTTGACGTCCCGAAAAGTGTTTTAATGAGCAAAGGTTGAATCTTTGAATGAAATTACTTCTAACAAGGTACCAATTATGTCTCTGGACCATTTTAATGTATGAAGATTGAATCTTTGAAAGAAAATGAGAGTTTTGAGTTCAACTTCTTCGAGTTCACTATGTAGTCGTGAATTGTGTTTTAGGGACAAAAGATTGAATCATTGAATGAAATTACTTCAATCAAGATACCAGTTATGTCACTAGACAATTTTAATCTACAAAGATTGAATCTTTGAATGAAAATGATAGTTTTGAGGAAAACTTGTTCAAGTTCCCTATGAAGTGGCGAAGTGTGTTTTAATGACTGCAGATTTAATCTTTGAATGAAAATACCTCAATTAAGGTACCAATTACGTCACAAGACCTTTTTAAGGGTAAAGATCGAGTCTTTAAAAGAAAGCGAGGGTTTTAAGTTAAACTTATTCGAGTTCCCTTTGACGTCTCGAAGAATGTTTAAAAGAGTAAGGATTGAATCTTTGAATGAGAATTCCTCAATCAAGCTACCAATGTAAAGATTGAATCTCTGAGTGAAATTAACACAATCAAGGTAACTACTATGTCACTAGACCTTATTAATGTATAGCGATTCAATCTTTGAAAGAAAACAACAATTTTAAGTTTAACTTGTTCGAATTCCTTATGAAGTGGCGAAGAGTGTTTTAAAGTCTAAAGATTGAATCTTTGAATGAAAATACCTTAATCAAGGTATTAATTATGTCACTAGACCTTTTTAATGTATAAAGAATAAATCTTAGAAAGAAAATGAGAGTTTTGAGTTAAACTTATTCGAGTTCCCTTTGACGTAACGGAGAGTGTTTTAATGTGTAAAGATTGAATCCTTGAATGAAATTACCTCAATCAAGGTACCTATTATGTCAATGGACCTTTTTAATGTATAAAGATTTAATCTTTGATTTAAAATGAGAATTTTGAGTTTAACCTATTCGAGTTCCCTAAGAAGTCGCGAAGAGTGTTTTAATGACCATAGATTGAATCCTTGAATGAAAATACCTCAATCAAGGTACTAATTTTGTCACTAGAACTTTTTAATGAATAAAGATTGAATCTTTAAAAGAAAATGAGAGTTTGGAGTTAAACTTATTCGAGTTCCCTTTTACGCCCCGAAGTGTGTTTAAATGAGTACAGATTGAATCTTTGAATGAAAATTCCTCACTCAAGGTACCTATTATGTCACTAGACCATTTTAATGTACAAAGATTAAATCTTTGAACGAAAATGAGAGTTTTGAGTTAAACTTATTCGAGTTCCCTTTAATATCACGAAGAGTGTTTTAATTAGTAAAGATTGAATATATGAAAGAAATTACCTCAATCACGGTACCGATTATGCCACATGACCTTTTTAATGTATAAAGAATGAATCTTTGAAAGAAAAAGGGAGTTTCGAGTGTAACTTATTTGAGTTCCTAACGTAATCTCGTAGAATGCTTTAATGACTAAAGATTGAATCCTTGAATGGAAATACCTCAATCAAGGTGCCTATTATGTCACTTGACCTTTTAAATGTATAAAGATTAAATCTTTGGAATAAAATGAGAGTTTTAAGTTAAACTTATAATAGTTCCCTTCGACGTCACGAAGAGTGTATTAATGAGTAAAGATTGAATCTTTGAGCGAAATTACCTCAATCACGATACCTATTATGTCACAAGACCTTTTTAATGTATAACGGTTGAATCTTTGAAAGAAAATGAGAGTTTTGAGTTTAACTTATTCGAGTACCCTTTGAAGTCGCGAAGAGTGTTTTAATGACTAAAAATTGAATCTTTGAATGAAAATAGCTCAACCAAGGTACCTATTGTGTCATTAGAGCTTCTTAATGTATAAAGATTGAATCTTTGAAAGAAAATGAGAGTTTTGAGTTAAACTTATTTGAGGTCCCTTTGACGTCCCAAAGAGTATTTTAACGAGTAAAGATTGAATATTTGAATGTAAACACCTCAATCATGGTACCTATTATGTCACTAAACCATTTTAATGTATAAAGATTAAATTTTTTAAGGAAAATGAGACTTTTGAGTTAAACTTATTCGAGTTTCCTTTGAGATCACGGAGAGTGTTCTAATGAGTAAAGATTGAATCAGTGAATAAAATTATCTCAATTAAGGTAGCTATTATGTCACTAGGCCATTTTAATGTATAAAGATTGAATCTTTGAAAGAAAATGAGAGTTTTGTGTTAAACTTATTCGACTTCCCTATGAAGTCGGGACGAGTGTTTTAATGACAAAAGACTGAATCTTTGAATAAGAGGTACAAAGATTGAATTTGTGAAAGAAAATGAGAGGTTTGAGTTTAACTTATTCGAGTTCCCTATGAAGTCGCGAAGAGTGTTTTAATAACTAAAGATTGAATCTTTGAATGAAAAGACCTCAATCAAGGTACCTATTATGTCACTAGTCCTTTTTTTTGTACAAATATTTAATCTTTGAAAGAGAGAGAGATTTTTGAGTTAAACTTGTTTGAATTCCCTTGGACGTCCTAAAGAGTATTTTAATGAGAAAAGATTGAATCTTTGAATGAAAAATTCTCAATCAAGGTACCTATTATATCGCTAGACCTTTTAAAGTATAAAGATTGAGTCTTTGAAAGAAAATTAGAGTTTTGAGTTAAACTTATTCGAATTCCCTTTGACGTCCCGAAAAGTGTTTTAATGAGCAAAGGTTGAATCTTTGAATGAAATTACTTCTAACAAGGTACCAATTATGTCTCTAGACCATTTTAATGTATGAAGATTGAATCTTTGAAAGAAAATGAGAGTTTTGAGTTCAACTTCTTCGAGTTCACTATGTAGTCGTGAATTGTGTTTTAGGGACAAAAGATTGAATCATTGAATGAAATTACTTCAATCAAGATACCAGTTATGTCACTAGACAATTTTAATCTACAAAGATTGAATCTTTGAACGAAAATGATAGTTTTGAGGAAAACTTGTTCAAGTTCCCTATGAAGTCGCGAAGTGTGTTTTAATGACTGCAGATTGAATCTTTGAATGAAAATACCTCAATTAAGGTACCAATTACGTCACAAGACCTTTTTAATGGGTAAAGATCGAGTCTTTAAAAGAAAGCGAGGGTTTTAAGTTAAACTTATTCGAGTTCCCTTTGACGTCTCGAAGAGTGTTTAAAAGAGTAAGGATTGAATCTTTGAATGAGAATTCCTCAATCAAGCTACCAATGTAAAGATTGAATCTCTGAGTGAAATTAACACAATCAAGGTAACTACTATGTCACTAGACCTTATTAATGTATAGCGATTCAATCTTTGAAAGAAAACGACAATTTTAAGTTTAACTTGTTCGAATTCCTTATGAAGTGGCGAAGAGTGTTTTAAAGTCTAAAGATTGAATCTTTGAATGAAAATACCTTAATCAAGGTATTAATTATGTCACTAGACCTTTTTAATGTATAAAGAATAAATCTTAGAAAGAAAATGAGAGTTTTGAGTTAAACTTATTCGAGTTCCCTTTGACGTAACGGAGAGTGTTTTAATGTGTAAAGATTGAATCCTTGAATGAAATTACCTCAATCAAGGTACCTATTATGTCAATGGACCTTTTTAATGTATAAAGATTTAATCTTTGATTTAAAATGAGAATTTTGAGTTTAACCTATTCGAGTTCCCTAAGAAGTCGCGAAGAGTGTTTTAATGACCATAGATTGAATCCTTGAATGAAAATACCTCAATCAAGGTACTAATTTTGTCACTAGAACTTTTTAATGAATAAAGATTGAATCTTTAAAAGAAAATGAGAGTTTGGAGTTAAACTTATTCGAGTTCCCTTTTACGCCCCGAAGTGTGTTTAAATGAGTACAGATTGAATCTTTGAATGAAAATTCCTCACTCAAGGTACCTATTATGTCACTAGACCATTTTAATGTACAAAGATTAAATCTTTGAACGAAAATGAGAGTTTTGAGTTAAACTTATTCGAGTTCCCTTTAATATCACGAAGAGTGTTTTAATTAGTAAAGATTGAATATATGAAAGAAATTACCTCAATCACGGTACCGATTATGCCACATGACCTTTTTAATGTATAAAGAATGAATCTTTGAAAGAAAAAGGGAGTTTCGAGTGTAACTTATTTGAGTTCCTAACGTAATCTCGTAGAATGCTTTAATGACTAAAGATTGAATCCTTGAATGGAAATACCTCAATCAAGGTGCCTATTATGTCACTTGACCTTTTAAATGTATAAAGATTAAATCTTTGGAATAAAATGAGAGTTTTAAGTTAAACTTATAATAGTTCCCTTCGACGTCACGAAGAGTGTATTAATGAGTAAAGATTGAATCTTTGAGCGAAATTACCTCAATCACGATACCTATTATGTCACAAGACCTTTTTAATGTATAACGGTTGAATCTTTGAAAGAAAATGAGAGTTTTGAGTTTAACTTATTCGAGTACCCTTTGAAGTCGCGAAGAGTGTTTTAATGACTAAAAATTGAATCTTTGAATGAAAATAGCTCAACCAAGGTACCTATTGTGTCATTAGAGCTTCTTAATGTATAAAGATTGAATCTTTGAAAGAAAATGAGAGTTTTGAGTTAAACTTATTTGAGGTCCCTTTGACGTCCCAAAGAGTATTTTAACGAGTAAAGATTGAATATTTGAATGTAAACACCTCAATCATGGTACCTATTATGTCACTAAACCATTTTAATGTATAAAGATTAAATTTTTTAAAGAAAATGAGACTTTTGAGTTAAACTTATTCGGGTTTCCTTTGAGATCACGGAGAGTGTTCTAATGAGTAAAGATTGAATCAGTGAATAAAATTATCTCAATTAAGGTAGCTATTATGTCACTAGGCCATTTTAATGTATAAAGATTGAATCTTTGAAAGAAAATGAGAGTTTTGTGTTAAACTTATTCGACTTCCCTATGAAGTCGGGACGAGTGTTTTAATGACAAAAGACTGAATCTTTGAATAAGAGGTACAAAGATTGAATTTGTGAAAGAAAATGAGAGGTTTGAGTTTAACTTATTCGAGTTCCCTATGAAGTCGCGAAGAGTGTTTTAATAACTAAAGATTGAATCTTTGAATGAAAAGACCTCAATCAAGGTACCTATTATGTCACTAGTCCTTTTTTTTGTACAAATATTTAATCTTTGAAAGAGAGAGAGATTTTTGAGTTAAACTTGTTTGAATTCCCTTGGACGTCCTAAAGAGTATTTTAATGAGAAAAGATTGAATCTTTGTATGAAAAATTCTCAATCAAGGTACCTATTATATCGCTAGACCTTTTAAAGTATAAAGATTGAGTCTTTGAAAGAAAATTAGAGTTTTGAGTTAAACTTATTCGAATTCCCTTTGACGTCCCGAAAAGTGTTTTAATGAGCAAAGGTTGAATCTTTGAATGAAATTACTTCTAACAAGGTACCAATTATGTCTCTAGACCATTTTAATGTATGAAGATTGAATCTTTGAAAGAAAATGAGAGTTTTGAGTTCAACTTCTTCGAGTTCACTATGTAGTCGTGAATTGTGTTTTAGGG
The DNA here is from genome assembly GCF_030987335.1 of Cornus florida. NCBI lineage: Eukaryota > Viridiplantae > Streptophyta > Magnoliopsida > Cornales > Cornaceae > Cornus > Cornus florida. The sequence goes on along the minus strand of NW_026775649.1, from coordinate 365,920 downwards.
ACAAAAGATTGAATCATTGAATGAAATTACTTCAATCAAGATACCAGTTATGTCACTAGACAATTTTAATCTACAAAGATTGAATCTTTGAACGAAAATGATAGTTTTTAGGAAAACTTGTTCAAGTTCCCTATGAAGTCGCGAAGTGTGTTTTAATGACTGCAGATTGAATCTTTGAATGAAAATACCTCAATTAAGGTACCAATTACGTCACAAGACCTTTTTAATGGGTAAAGATCGAGTCTTTAAAAGAAAGCGAGGGTTTTAAGTTAAACTTATTCGAGTTCCCTTTGACGTCTCGAAGAGTGTTTAAAAGAGTAAGGATTGAATCTTTGAATGAGAATTCCTCAATCAAGCTACCAATGTAAAGATTGAATCTCTGAGTGAAATTAACACAATCAAGGTAACTACTATGTCACTAGACCTTATTAATGTATAGCGATTCAATCTTTGAAAGAAAACGACAATTTTAAGTTTAACTTGTTCGAATTCCTTATGAAGTGGCGAAGAGTGTTTTAAAGTCTAAAGATTGAATCTTTGAATGAAAATACCTTAATCAAGGTATTAATTATGTCACTAGACCTTTTTAATGTATAAAGAATAAATCTTAGAAAGAAAATGAGAGTTTTGAGTTAAACTTATTCGAGTTCCCTTTGACGTAACGGAGAGTGTTTTAATGTGTAAAGATTGAATCCTTGAATGAAATTACCTCTATCAAGGTACCTATTATGTCAATGGACCTTTTTAATGTATAAAGATTTAATCTTTGATTTAAAATGAGAATTTTGAGTTTAACCTATTCGAGTTCCCTAAGAAGTCGCGAAGAGTGTTTTAATGACCATAGATTGAATCCTTGAATGAAAATACCTCAATCAAGGTACTAATTTTGTCACTAGAACTTTTTAATGAATAAAGATTGAATCTTTAAAAGAAAATGAGAGTTTGGAGTTAAACTTATTCGAGTTCCCTTTTACGCCCCGAAGTGTGTTTAAATGAGTACAGATTGAATCTTTGAATGAAAATTCCTCACTCAAGGTACCTATTATGTCACTAGACCATTTTAATGTACAAAGATTAAATCTTTGAACGAAAATGAGAGTTTTGAGTTAAACTTATTCGAGTTCCCTTTAATATCACGAAGAGTGTTTTAATTAGTAAAGATTGAATATATGAAAGAAATTACCTCAATCACGGTACCGATTATGCCACATGACCTTTTTAATGTATAAAGAATGAATCTTTGAAAGAAAAAGGGAGTTTCGAGTGTAACTTATTTGAGTTCCTAACGTAATCTTGTAGAATGCTTTAATGACTAAAGATTGAATCCTTGAATGGAAATACCTCAATCAAGGTGCCTATTATGTCACTTGACCTTTTAAATGTATAAAGATTAAATCTTTGGAATAAAATGAGAGTTTTAAGTTAAACTTATAATAGTTCCCTTCGACGTCACGAAGAGTGTATTAATGAGTAAAGATTGAATCTTTGAGCGAAATTACCTCAATCACGATACCTATTATGTCACAAGACCTTTTTAATGTATAACGGTTGAATCTTTGAAAGAAAATGAGAGTTTTGAGTTTAACTTATTCGAGTACCCTTTGAAGTCGGGAAGAGTGTTTTAATGACTAAAAATTGAATCTTTGAATGAAAATAGCTCAACCAAGGTACCTATTGTGTCATTAGAGCTTCTTAATGTATAAAGATTGAATCTTTGAAAGAAAATGAGAGTTTTGAGTTAAACTTATTCGAGGTCCCTTTGACGTCCCAAAGAGTATTTTAACGAGTAAAGATTGAATATTTGAATGTAAACACCTCAATCATGGTACCTATTATGTCACTAAACCATTTTAATGTATAAAGATTAAATTTTTTAAAGAAAATGAGACTTTTGAGTTAAACTTATTCGGGTTTCCTTTGAGATCACGGAGAGTGTTCTAATGAGTAAAGATTGAATCAGTGAATAAAATTATCTCAATTAAGGTAGCTATTATGTCACTAGGCCATTTTAATGTATAAAGATTGAATCTTTGAAAGAAAATGAGAGTTTTGTGTTAAACTTATTCGACTTCCCTATGAAGTCGGGACGAGTGTTTTAATGACAAAAGACTGAATCTTTGAATAAGAGGTACAAAGATTGAATTTGTGAAAGAAAATGAGAGGTTTGAGTTTAACTTATTCGAGTTCCCTATGAAGTCGCGAAGAGTGTTTTAATAACTAAAGATTGAATCTTTGAATGAAAAGACCTCAATCAAGGTACCTATTATGTCACTAGTCCTTTTTTTTGTACAAATATTTAATCTTTGAAAGAGAGAGAGATTTTTGAGTTAAACTTGTTTGAATTCCCTTGGACGTCCTAAAGAGTATTTTAATGAGAAAAGATTGAATCTTTGTATGAAAAATTCTCAATCAAGGTACCTATTATATCGCTAGACCTTTTAAAGTATAAAGATTGAGTCTTTGAAAGAAAATTAGAGTTTTGAGTTAAACTTATTCGAATTCCCTTTGACGTCCCGAAAAGTGTTTTAATGAGCAAAGGTTGAATCTTTGAATGAAATTACTTCTAACAAGGTACCAATTATGTCTCTAGACCATTTTAATGTATGAAGATTGAATCTTTGAAAGAAAATGAGAGTTTTGAGTTCAACTTCTTCGAGTTCACTATGTAGTCGTGAATTGTGTTTTAGGGACAAAAGATTGAATCATTGAATGAAATTACTTCAATCAAGATACCAGTTATGTCACTAGACAATTTTAATCTACAAAGATTGAATCTTTGAACGAAAATGATAGTTTTTAGGAAAACTTGTTCAAGTTCCCTATGAAGTCGCGAAGTGTGTTTTAATGACTGCAGATTGAATCTTTGAATGAAAATACCTCAATTAAGGTACCAATTACGTCACAAGACCTTTTTAATGGGTAAAGATCGAGTCTTTAAAAGAAAGCGAGGGTTTTAAGTTAAACTTATTCGAGTTCCCTTTGACGTCTCGAAGAGTGTTTAAAAGAGTAAGGATTGAATCTTTGAATGAGAATTCCTCAATCAAGCTACCAATGTAAAGATTGAATCTCTGAGTGAAATTAACACAATCAAGGTAACTACTATGTCACTAGACCTTATTAATGTATAGCGATTCAATCTTTGAAAGAAAACGACAATTTTAAGTTTAACTTGTTCGAATTCCTTATGAAGTGGCGAAGAGTGTTTTAAAGTCTAAAGATTGAATCTTTGAATGAAAATACCTTAATCAAGGTATTAATTATGTCACTAGACCTTTTTAATGTATAAAGAATAAATCTTAGAAAGAAAATGAGAGTTTTGAGTTAAACTTATTCGAGTTCCCTTTGACGTAACGGAGAGTGTTTTAATGTGTAAAGATTGAATCCTTGAATGAAATTACCTCTATCAAGGTACCTATTATGTCAATGGACCTTTTTAATGTATAAAGATTTAATCTTTGATTTAAAATGAGAATTTTGAGTTTAACCTATTCGAGTTCCCTAAGAAGTCGCGAAGAGTGTTTTAATGACCATAGATTGAATCCTTGAATGAAAATACCTCAATCAAGGTACTAATTTTGTCACTAGAACTTTTTAATGAATAAAGATTGAATCTTTAAAAGAAAATGAGAGTTTGGAGTTAAACTTATTCGAGTTCCCTTTTACGCCCCGAAGTGTGTTTAAATGAGTACAGATTGAATCTTTGAATGAAAATTCCTCACTCAAGGTACCTATTATGTCACTAGACCATTTTAATGTACAAAGATTAAATCTTTGAACGAAAATGAGAGTTTTGAGTTAAACTTATTCGAGTTCCCTTTAATATCACGAAGAGTGTTTTAATTAGTAAAGATTGAATATATGAAAGAAATTACCTCAATCACGGTACCGATTATGCCACATGACCTTTTTAATGTATAAAGAATGAATCTTTGAAAGAAAAAGGGAGTTTCGAGTGTAACTTATTTGAGTTCCTAACGTAATCTCGTAGAATGCTTTAATGACTAAAGATTGAATCCTTGAATGGAAATACCTCAATCAAGGTGCCTATTATGTCACTTGACCTTTTAAATGTATAAAGATTAAATCTTTGGAATAAAATGAGAGTTTTAAGTTAAACTTATAATAGTTCCCTTCGACGTCACGAAGAGTGTATTAATGAGTAAAGATTGAATCTTTGAGCGAAATTACCTCAATCACGATACCTATTATGTCACAAGACCTTTTTAATGTATAACGGTTGAATCTTTGAAAGAAAATGAGAGTTTTGAGTTTAACTTATTCGAGTACCCTTTGAAGTCGGGAAGAGTGTTTTAATGACTAAAAATTGAATCTTTGAATGAAAATAGCTCAACCAAGGTACCTATTGTGTCATTAGAGCTTCTTAATGTATAAAGATTGAATCTTTGAAAGAAAATGAGAGTTTTGAGTTAAACTTATTCGAGGTCCCTTTGACGTCCCAAAGAGTATTTTAACGAGTAAAGATTGAATATTTGAATGTAAACACCTCAATCATGGTACCTATTATGTCACTAAACCATTTTAATGTATAAAGATTAAATTTTTTAAAGAAAATGAGACTTTTGAGTTAAACTTATTCGAGTTTCCTTTGAGATCACGGAGAGTGTTCTAATGAGTAAAGATTGAATCAGTGAATAAAATTATCTCAATTAAGGTAGCTATTATGTCACTAGGCCATTTTAATGTATAAAGATTGAATCTTTGAAAGAAAATGAGAGTTTTGTGTTAAACTTATTCGACTTCCCTATGAAGTCGGGACGAGTGTTTTAATGACAAAAGACTGAATCTTTGAATAAGAGGTACAAAGATTGAATTTGTGAAAGAAAATGAGAGGTTTGAGTTTAACTTATTCGAGTTCCCTATGAAGTCGCGAAGAGTGTTTTAATAACTAAAGATTGAATCTTTGAATGAAAAGACCTCAATCAAGGTACCTATTATGTCACTAGTCCTTTTTTTTGTACAAATATTTAATCTTTGAAAGAGAGAGAGATTTTTGAGTTAAACTTGTTTGAATTCCCTTGGACGTCCTAAAGAGTATTTTAATGAGAAAAGATTGAATCTTTGTATGAAAAATTCTCAATCAAGGTACCTATTATATCGCTAGACCTTTTAAAGTATAAAGATTGAGTCTTTGAAAGAAAATTAGAGTTTTGAGTTAAACTTATTCGAATTCCCTTTGACGTCCCGAAAAGTGTTTTAATGAGCAAAGGTTGAATCTTTGAATGAAATTACTTCTAACAAGGTACCAATTATGTCTCTAGACCATTTTAATGTATGAAGATTGAATCTTTGAAAGAAAATGAGAGTTTTGAGTTCAACTTCTTCGAGTTCACTATGTAGTCGTGAATTGTGTTTTAGGGACAAAAGATTGAATCATTGAATGAAATTACTTCAATCAAGATACCAGTTATGTCACTAGACAATTTTAATCTACAAAGATTGAATCTTTGAACGAAAATGATAGTTTTTAGGAAAACTTGTTCAAGTTCCCTATGAAGTCGCGAAGTGTGTTTTAATGACTGCAGATTGAATCTTTGAATGAAAATACCTCAATTAAGGTACCAATTACGTCACAAGACCTTTTTAATGGGTAAAGATCGAGTCTTTAAAAGAAAGCGAGGGTTTTAAGTTAAACTTATTCGAGTTCCCTTTGACGTCTCGAAGAGTGTTTAAAAGAGTAAGGATTGAATCTTTGAATGAGAATTCCTCAATCAAGCTACCAATGTAAAGATTGAATCTCTGAGTGAAATTAACACAATCAAGGTAACTACTATGTCACTAGACCTTATTAATGTATAGCGATTCAATCTTTGAAAGAAAACGACAATTTTAAGTTTAACTTGTTCGAATTCCTTATGAAGTGGCGAAGAGTGTTTTAAAGTCTAAAGATTGAATCTTTGAATGAAAATACCTTAATCAAGGTATTAATTATGTCACTAGACCTTTTTAATGTATAAAGAATAAATCTTAGAAAGAAAATGAGAGTTTTGAGTTAAACTTATTCGAGTTCCCTTTGACGTAACGGAGAGTGTTTTAATGTGTAAAGATTGAATCCTTGAATGAAATTACCTCTATCAAGGTACCTATTATGTCAATGGACCTTTTTAATGTATAAAGATTTAATCTTTGATTTAAAATGAGAATTTTGAGTTTAACCTATTCGAGTTCCCTAAGAAGTCGCGAAGAGTGTTTTAATGACCATAGATTGAATCCTTGAATGAAAATACCTCAATCAAGGTACTAATTTTGTCACTAGAACTTTTTAATGAATAAAGATTGAATCTTTAAAAGAAAATGAGAGTTTGGAGTTAAACTTATTCGAGTTCCCTTTTACGCCCCGAAGTGTGTTTAAATGAGTACAGATTGAATCTTTGAATGAAAATTCCTCACTCAAGGTACCTATTATGTCACTAGACCATTTTAATGTACAAAGATTAAATCTTTGAACGAAAATGAGAGTTTTGAGTTAAACTTATTCGAGTTCCCTTTAATATCACGAAGAGTGTTTTAATTAGTAAAGATTGAATATATGAAAGAAATTACCTCAATCACGGTACCGATTATGCCACATGACCTTTTTAATGTATAAAGAATGAATCTTTGAAAGAAAAAGGGAGTTTCGAGTGTAACTTATTTGAGTTCCTAACGTAATCTCGTAGAATGCTTTAATGACTAAAGATTGAATCCTTGAATGGAAATACCTCAATCAAGGTGCCTATTATGTCACTTGACCTTTTAAATGTATAAAGATTAAATCTTTGGAATAAAATGAGAGTTTTAAGTTAAACTTATAATAGTTCCCTTCGACGTCACGAAGAGTGTATTAATGAGTAAAGATTGAATCTTTGAGCGAAATTACCTCAATCACGATACCTATTATGTCACAAGACCTTTTTAATGTATAACGGTTGAATCTTTGAAAGAAAATGAGAGTTTTGAGTTTAACTTATTCGAGTACCCTTTGAAGTCGGGAAGAGTGTTTTAATGACTAAAAATTGAATCTTTGAATGAAAATAGCTCAACCAAGGTACCTATTGTGTCATTAGAGCTTCTTAATGTATAAAGATTGAATCTTTGAAAGAAAATGAGAGTTTTGAGTTAAACTTATTCGAGGTCCCTTTGACGTCCCAAAGAGTATTTCAACGAGTAAAGATTGAATATTTGAATGTAAACACCTCAATCATGGTACCTATTATGTCACTAAACCATTTTAATGTATAAAGATTAAATTTTTTAAAGAAAATGAGACTTTTGAGTTAAACTTATTCGAGTTTCCTTTGAGATCACGGAGAGTGTTCTAATGAGTAAAGATTGAATCAGTGAATAAAATTATCTCAATTAAGGTAGCTATTATGTCACTAGGCCATTTTAATGTATAAAGATTGAATCTTTGAAAGAAAATGAGAGTTTTGTGTTAAACTTATTCGACTTCCCTATGAAGTCGGGACGAGTGTTTTAATGACAAAAGACTGAATCTTTGAATAAGAGGTACAAAGATTGAATTTGTGAAAGAAAATGAGAGGTTTGAGTTTAACTTATTCGAGTTCCCTGCGAAGAGTGTTTTAATAACTAAAGATTGAATCTTTGAATGAAAAGACCTCAATCAAGGTACCTATTATGTCACTAGTCCTTTTTTTTGTACAAATATTTAATCTTTGAAAGAGAGAGAGATTTTTGAGTTCAACTTGTTTGAATTCCCTTGGACGTCCTAAAGAGTATTTTAATGAGAAAAGATTGAATCTTTGTATGAAAAATTCTCAATCAAGGTACCTATTATATCGCTAGACCTTTTAAAGTATAAAGATTGAGTCTTTGAAAGAAAATTAGAGTTTTGAGTTAAACTTATTCGAATTCCCTTTGACGTCCCGAAAAGTGTTTTAATGAGCAAAGGTTGAATCTTTGAATGAAATTACTTCTAACAAGGTACCAATTATGTCTCTAGACCATTTTAATGTATGAAGATTGAATCTTTGAAAGAAAATGAGAGTTTTGAGTTCAACTTCTTCGAGTTCACTATGTAGTCGTGAATTGTGTTTTAGGGACAAAAGATTGAATCATTGAATGAAATTACTTCAATCAAGATACCAGTTATGTCACTAGACAATTTTAATCTACAAAGATTGAATCTTTGAACGAAAATGATAGTTTTTAGGAAAACTTGTTCAAGTTCCCTATGAAGTCGCGAAGTGTGTTTTAATGACTGCAGATTGAATCTTTGAATGAAAATACCTCAATTAAGGTACCAATTACGTCACAAGACCTTTTTAATGGGTAAAGATCGAGTCTTTAAAAGAAAGCGAGGGTTTTAAGTTAAACTTATTCGAGTTCCCTTTGACGTCTCGAAGAGTGTTTAAAAGAGTAAGGATTGAATCTTTGAATGAGAATTCCTCAATCAAGCTACCAATGTAAAGATTGAATCTCTGAGTGAAATTAACACAATCAAGGTAACTACTATGTCACTAGACCTTATTAATGTATAGCGATTCAATCTTTGAAAGAAAACGACAATTTTAAGTTTAACTTGTTCGAATTCCTTATGAAGTGGCGAAGAGTGTTTTAAAGTCTAAAGATTGAATCTTTGAATGAAAATACCTTAATCAAGGTATTAATTATGTCACTAGACCTTTTTAATGTATAAAGAATAAATCTTAGAAAGAAAATGAGAGTTTTGAGTTAAACTTATTCGAGTTCCCTTTGACGTAACGGAGAGTGTTTTAATGTGTAAAGATTGAATCCTTGAATGAAATTACCTCTATCAAGGTACCTATTATGTCAATGGACCTTTTTAATGTATAAAGATTTAATCTTTGATTTAAAATGAGAATTTTGAGTTTAACCTATTCGAGTTCCCTAAGAAGTCGCGAAGAGTGTTTTAATGACCATAGATTGAATCCTTGAATGAAAATACCTCAATCAAGGTACTAATTTTGTCACTAGAACTTTTTAATGAATAAAGATTGAATCTTTAAAAGAAAATGAGAGTTTGGAGTTAAACTTATTCGAGTTCCCTTTTACGCCCCGAAGTGTGTTTAAATGAGTACAGATTGAATCTTTGAATGAAAATTCCTCACTCAAGGTACCTATTATGTCACTAGACCATTTTAATGTACAAAGATTAAATCTTTGAACGAAAATGAGAGTTTTGAGTTAAACTTATTCGAGTTCCCTTTAATATCACGAAGAGTGTTTTAATTAGTAAAGATTGAATATATGAAAGAAATTACCTCAATCACGGTACCGATTATGCCACATGACCTTTTTAATGTATAAAGAATGAATCTTTGAAAGAAAAAGGGAGTTTCGAGTGTAACTTATTTGAGTTCCTAACGTAATCTCGTAGAATGCTTTAATGACTAAAGATTGAATCCTTGAATGGAAATACCTCAATCAAGGTGCCTATTATGTCACTTGACCTTTTAAATGTATAAAGATTAAATCTTTGGAATAAAATGAGAGTTTTAAGTTAAACTTATAATAGTTCCCTTCGACGTCACGAAGAGTGTATTAATGAGTAAAGATTGAATCTTTGAGCGAAATTACCTCAATCACGATACCTATTATGTCACAAGACCTTTTTAATGTATAACGGTTGAATCTTTGAAAGAAAATGAGAGTTTTGAGTTTAACTTATTCGAGTACCCTTTGAAGTCGGGAAGAGTGTTTTAATGACTAAAAATTGAATCTTTGAATGAAAATAGCTCAACCAAGGTACCTATTGTGTCATTAGAGCTTCTTAATGTATAAAGATTGAATCTTTGAAAGAAAATGAGAGTTTTGAGTTAAACTTATTCGAGGTCCCTTTGACGTCCCAAAGAGTATTTCAACGAGTAAAGATTGAATATTTGAATGTAAACACCTCAATCATGGTACCTATTATGTCACTAAACCATTTTAATGTATAAAGATTAAATTTTTTAAAGAAAATGAGACTTTTGAGTTAAACTTATTCGAGTTTCCTTTGAGATCACGGAGAGTGTTCTAATGAGTAAAGATTGAATCAGTGAATAAAATTATCTCAATTAAGGTAGCTATTATGTCACTAGGCCATTTTAATGTATAAAGATTGAATCTTTGAAAGAAAATGAGAGTTTTGTGTTAAACTTATTCGACTTCCCTATGAAGTCGGGACGAGTGTTTTAATGACAAAAGACTGAATCTTTGAATAAGAGGTACAAAGATTGAATTTGTGAAAGAAAATGAGAGGTTTGAGTTTAACTTATTCGAGTTCCCTGCGAAGAGTGTTTTAATAACTAAAGATTGAATCTTTGAATGAAAAGACCTCAATCAAGGTACCTATTATGTCACTAGTCCTTTTTTTTGTACAAATATTTAATCTTTGAAAGAGAGAGAGATTTTTGAGTTCAACTTGTTTGAATTCCCTTGGACGTCCTAAAGAGTATTTTAATGAGAAAAGATTGAATCTTTGTATGAAAAATTCTCAATCAAGGTACCTATTATATCGCTAGACCTTTTAAAGTATAAAGATTGAGTCTTTGAAAGAAAATTAGAGTTTTGAGTTAAACTTATTCGAATTCCCTTTGACGTCCCGAAAAGTGTTTTAATGAGCAAAGGTTGAATCTTTGAATGAAATTACTTCTAACAAGGTACCAATTATGTCTCTAGACCATTTTAATGTATGAAGATTGAATCTTTGAAAGAAAATGAGAGTTTTGAGTTCAACTTCTTCGAGTTCACTATGTAGTCGTGAATTGTGTTTTAGGGACAAAAGATTGAATCATTGAATGAAATTACTTCAATCAAGATACCAGTTATGTCACTAGACAATTTTAATCTACAAAGATTGAATCTTTGAACGAAAATGATAGTTTTTAGGAAAACTTGTTCAAGTTCCCTATGAAGTCGCGAAGTGTGTTTTAATGACTGCAGATTGAATCTTTGAATGAAAATACCTCAATTAAGGTACCAATTACGTCACAAGACCTTTTTAATGGGTAAAGATCGAGTCTTTAAAAGAAAGCGAGGGTTTTAAGTTAAACTTATTCGAGTTCCCTTTGACGTCTCGAAGAGTGTTTAAAAGAGTAAGGATTGAATCTTTGAATGAGAATTCCTCAATCAAGCTACCAATGTAAAGATTGAATCTCTGAGTGAAATTAACACAATCAAGGTAACTACTATGTCACTAGACCTTATTAATGTATAGCGATTCAATCTTTGAAAGAAAACGACAATTTTAAGTTTAACTTGTTCGAATTCCTTATGAAGTGGCGAAGAGTGTTTTAAAGTCTAAAGATTGAATCTTTGAATGAAAATACCTTAATCAAGGTATTAATTATGTCACTAGACCTTTTTAATGTATAAAGAATAAATCTTAGAAAGAAAATGAGAGTTTTGAGTTAAACTTATTCGAGTTCCCTTTGACGTAACGGAGAGTGTTTTAATGTGTAAAGATTGAATCCTTGAATGAAATTACCTCTATCAAGGTACCTATTATGTCAATGGACCTTTTTAATGTATAAAGATTTAATCTTTGATTTAAAATGAGAATTTTGAGTTTAACCTATTCGAGTTCCCTAAGAAGTCGCGAAGAGTGTTTTAATGACCATAGATTGAATCCTTGAATGAAAATACCTCAATCAAGGTACTAATTTTGTCACTAGAACTTTTTAATGAATAAAGATTGAATCTTTAAAAGAAAATGAGAGTTTGGAGTTAAACTTATTCGAGTTCCCTTTTACGCCCCGAAGTGTGTTTAAATGAGTACAGATTGAATCTTTGAATGAAAATTCCTCACTCAAGGTACCTATTATGTCACTAGACCATTTTAATGTACAAAGATTAAATCTTTGAACGAAAATGAGAGTTTTGAGTTAAACTTATTCGAGTTCCCTTTAATATCACGAAGAGTGTTTTAATTAGTAAAGATTGAATATATGAAAGAAATTACCTCAATCACGGTACCGATTATGCCACATGACCTTTTTAATGTATAAAGAATGAATCTTTGAAAGAAAAAGGGAGTTTCGAGTGTAACTTATTTGAGTTCCTAACGTAATCTCGTAGAATGCTTTAATGACTAAAGATTGAATCCTTGAATGGAAATACCTCAATCAAGGTGCCTATTATGTCACTTGACCTTTTAAATGTATAAAGATTAAATCTTTGGAATAAAATGAGAGTTTTAAGTTAAACTTATAATAGTTCCCTTCGACGTCACGAAGAGTGTATTAATGAGTAAAGATTGAATCTTTGAGCGAAATTACCTCAATCACGATACCTATTATGTCACAAGACCTTTTTAATGTATAACGGTTGAATCTTTGAAAGAAAATGAGAGTTTTGAGTTTAACTTATTCGAGTACCCTTTGAAGTCGGGAAGAGTGTTTTAATGACTAAAAATTGAATCTTTGAATGAAAATAGCTCAACCAAGGTACCTATTGTGTCATTAGAGCTTCTTAATGTATAAAGATTGAATCTTTGAAAGAAAATGAGAGTTTTGAGTTAAACTTATTCGAGGTCCCTTTGACGTCCCAAAGAGTATTTCAACGAGTAAAGATTGAATATTTGAATGTAAACACCTCAATCATGGTACCTATTATGTCACTAAACCATTTTAATGTATAAAGATTAAATTTTTTAAAGAAAATGAGACTTTTGAGTTAAACTTATTCGAGTTTCCTTTGAGATCACGGAGAGTGTTCTAATGAGTAAAGATTGAATCAGTGAATAAAATTATCTCAATTAAGGTAGCTATTATGTCACTAGGCCATTTTAATGTATAAAGATTGAATCTTTGAAAGAAAATGAGAGTTTTGTGTTAAACTTATTCGACTTCCCTATGAAGTCGGGACGAGTGTTTTAATGACAAAAGACTGAATCTTTGAATAAGAGGTACAAAGATTGAATTTGTGAAAGAAAATGAGAGGTTTGAGTTTAACTTATTCGAGTTCCCTATGAAGTCGCGAAGAGTGTTTTAATAACTAAAGATTGAATCTTTGAATGAAAAGACCTCAATCAAGGTACCTATTATGTCACTAGTCCTTTTTTTTGTACAAATATTTAATCTTTGAAAGAGAGAGAGATTTTTGAGTTCAACTTGTTTGAATTCCCTTGGACGTCCTAAAGAGTATTTTAATGAGAAAAGATTGAATCTTTGTATGAAAAATTCTCAATCAAGGTACCTATTATATCGCTAGACCTTTTAAAGTATAAAGATTGAGTCTTTGAAAGAAAATTAGAGTTTTGAGTTAAACTTATTCGAATTCCCTTTGACGTCCCGAAAAGTGTTTTAATGAGCAAAGGTTGAATCTTTGAATGAAATTACTTCTAACAAGGTACCAATTATGTCTCTAGACCATTTTAATGTATGAAGATTGAATCTTTGAAAGAAAATGAGAGTTTTGAGTTCAACTTCTTCGAGTTCACTATGTAGTCGTGAATTGTGTTTTAGGGACAAAAGATTGAATCATTGAATGAAATTACTTCAATCAAGATACCAGTTATGTCACTAGACAATTTTAATCTACAAAGATTGAATCTTTGAACGAAAATGATAGTTTTTAGGAAAACTTGTTCAAGTTCCCTATGAAGTCGCGAAGTGTGTTTTAATGACTGCAGATTGAATCTTTGAATGAAAATACCTCAATTAAGGTACCAATTACGTCACAAGACCTTTTTAATGGGTAAAGATCGAGTCTTTAAAAGAAAGCGAGGGTTTTAAGTTAAACTTATTCGAGTTCCCTTTGACGTCTCGAAGAGTGTTTAAAAGAGTAAGGATTGAATCTTTGAATGAGAATTCCTCAATCAAGCTACCAATGTAAAGATTGAATCTCTGAGTGAAATTAACACAATCAAGGTAACTACTATGTCACTAGACCTTATTAATGTATAGCGATTCAATCTTTGAAAGAAAACGACAATTTTAAGTTTAACTTGTTCGAATTCCTTATGAAGTGGCGAAGAGTGTTTTAAAGTCTAAAGATTGAATCTTTGAATGAAAATACCTTAATCAAGGTATTAATTATGTCACTAGACCTTTTTAATGTATAAAGAATAAATCTTAGAAAGAAAATGAGAGTTTTGAGTTAAACTTATTCGAGTTCCCTTTGACGTAACGGAGAGTGTTTTAATGTGTAAAGATTGAATCCTTGAATGAAATTACCTCTATCAAGGTACCTATTATGTCAATGGACCTTTTTAATGTATAAAGATTTAATCTTTGATTTAAAATGAGAATTTTGAGTTTAACCTATTCGAGTTCCCTAAGAAGTCGCGAAGAGTGTTTTAATGACCATAGATTGAATCCTTGAATGAAAATACCTCAATCAAGGTACTAATTTTGTCACTAGAACTTTTTAATGAATAAAGATTGAATCTTTAAAAGAAAATGAGAGTTTGGAGTTAAACTTATTCGAGTTCCCTTTTACGCCCCGAAGTGTGTTTAAATGAGTACAGATTGAATCTTTGAATGAAAATTCCTCACTCAAGGTACCTATTATGTCACTAGACCATTTTAATGTACAAAGATTAAATCTTTGAACGAAAATGAGAGTTTTGAGTTAAACTTATTCGAGTTCCCTTTAATATCACGAAGAGTGTTTTAATTAGTAAAGATTGAATATATGAAAGAAATTACCTCAATCACGGTACCGATTATGCCACATGACCTTTTTAATGTATAAAGAATGAATCTTTGAAAGAAAAAGGGAGTTTCGAGTGTAACTTATTTGAGTTCCTAACGTAATCTCGTAGAATGATTTAATGACTAAAGATTGAATCCTTGAATGGAAATACCTCAATCAAGGTGCCTATTATGTCACTTGACCTTTTAAATGTATAAAGATTAAATCTTTGGAATAAAATGAGAGTTTTAAGTTAAACTTATAATAGTTCCCTTTGACGTCACGAAGAGTGTATTAATGAGTAAAGATTGAATCTTTGAGCGAAATTACCTCAATCACGATACCTATTATGTCACAAGACCTTTTTAATGTATAACGGTTGAATCTTTGAAAGAAAATGAGAGTTTTGAGTTTAACTTGTTCGAGTACCCTTTGAAGTCGCGAAGAGTGTTTTAATGACTAAAAATTGAATCTTTGAATGAAAATAGCTCAACCAAGGTACCTATTGTGTCATTAGAGCTTCTTAATGTATAAAGATTGAATCTTTGAAAGAAAATGAGAGTTTTGAGTTAAACTTATTCGAGGTCCCTTTGACGTCCCAAAGAGTATTTCAACGAGTAAAGATTGAATATTTGAATGTAAACACCTCAATCATGGTACCTATTATGTCACTAAACCATTTTAATGTATAAAGATTAAATTTTTTAAAGAAAATGAGACTTTTGAGTTAAACTTATTCGAGTTTCCTTTGAGATCACGGAGAGTGTTCTAATGAGTAAAGATTGAATCAGTGAATAAAATTATCTCAATTAAGGTAGCTATTATGTCACTAGGCCATTTTAATGTATAAAGATTGAATCTTTGAAAGAAAATGAGAGTTTTGTGTTAAACTTATTCGACTTCCCTATGAAGTCGGGACGAGTGTTTTAATGACAAAAGACTGAATCTTTGAATAAGAGGTACAAAGATTGAATTTGTGAAAGAAAATGAGAGGTTTGAGTTTAACTTATTCGAGTTCCCTATGAAGTCGCGAAGAGTGTTTTAATAACTAAAGATTGAATCTTTGAATGAAAAGACCTCAATCAAGGTACCTATTATGTCACTAGTCCTTTTTTTTGTACAAATATTTAATCTTTGAAAGAGAGAGAGATTTTTGAGTTCAACTTGTTTGAATTCCCTTGGACGTCCTAAAGAGTATTTTAATGAGAAAAGATTGAATCTTTGAATGAAAAATTCTCAATCAAGGTACCTATTATATCGCTAGACCTTTTAAAGTATAAAGATTGAGTCTTTGAAAGAAAATTAGAGTTTTGAGTTAAACTTATTCGAATTCCCTTTGACGTCCCGAAAAGTGTTTTAATGAGCAAAGGTTGAATCTTTGAATGAAATTACTTCTAACAAGGTACCAATTATGTCTCTAGACCATTTTAATGTATGACGATTGAATCTTTGAAAGAAAATGAGAGTTTTGAGTTCAACTTCTTCGAGTTCACTATGTAGTCGTGAATTGTGTTTTAGGGACAAAAGATTGAATCATTGAATGAAATTACTTCAATCAAGATACCAGTTATGTCACTAGACAATTTTAATCTACAAAGATTGAATCTTTGAACGAAAATGATAGTTTTGAGGAAAACTTGTTCAAGTTCCCTATGAAGTCGCGAAGTGTGTTTTAATGACTGCAGATTGAATCTTTGAATGAAAATACCTCAATTAAGGTACCAATTACGTCACAAGACCTTTTTAATGGGTAAAGATCGAGTCTTTAAAAGAAAGCGAGGGTTTTAAGTTAAACTTATTCGAGTTCCCTTTGACGTCTCGAAGAGTGTTTAAAAGAGTAAGGATTGAATCTTTGAATGAGAATTCCTCAATCAAGCTACCAATGTAAAGATTGAATCTCTGAGTGAAATTAACACAATCAAGGTAACTACTATGTCACTAGACCTTATTAATGTATAGCGATTCAATCTTTGAAAGAAAACGACAATTTTAAGTTTAACTTGTTCGAATTCCTTATGAAGTGGCGAAGAGTGTTTTAAAGTCTAAAGATTGAATCTTTGAATGAAAATACCTTAATCAAGGTATTAATTATGTCACTAGACCTTTTTAATGTTTAAAGAATAAATCTTAGAAAGAAAATGAGAGTTTTGAGTTAAACTTATTCGAGTTCCCTTTGACGTGACGGAGAGTGTTTTAATGTGTAAAGATTGAATCCTTGAATGAAATTACCTCAATCAAGGTACCTATTATGTCAATGGACCTTTTTAATGTATAAAGATTTAATCTTTGATTTAAAATGAGAATTTTGAGTTTAACCTATTCGAGTTCCCTAAGAAGTCGCGAAGAGTGTTTTAATGACCATAGATTGAATCCTTGAATGAAAATACCTCAATCAAGGTACTAATTTTGTCACTAGAACTTTTTAATGAATAAAGATTGAATCTTTAAAAGAAAATGAGAGTTTGGAGTTAAACTTATTCGAGTTCCCTTTTACGCCCCGAAGTGTGTTTAAATGAGTACAGATTGAATCTTTGAATGAAAATTCCTCACTCAAGGTACCTATTATGTCACTAGACCATTTTAATGTACAAAGATTAAATCTTTGAACGAAAATGAGAGTTTTGAGTTAAACTTATTCGAGTTCCCTTTAATATCACGAAGAGTGTTTTAATTAGTAAAGATTGAATATATGAAAGAAATTACCTCAATCACGGTACCGATTATGCCACATGACCTTTTTAATGTATAAAGAATGAATCTTTGAAAGAAAAAGGGAGTTTCGAGTGTAACTTATTTGAGTTCCTAACGTAATCTCGTAGAATGATTTAATGACTAAAGATTGAATCCTTTAATGGAAATACCTCAATCAAGGTGCCTATTATGTCACTTGACCTTTTAAATGTATAAAGATTAAATCGTTTGAATAAAATTAGAGTTTTAAGTTAAACTTATAATAGTTCCCTTCGACGTCACGAAGAGTGTATTAATGAGTAAAGATTGAATCTTTGAGCGAAATTACCTCAATCACGATACCTATTATGTCACAAGACCTTTTTAATGTATAACGGTTGAATCTTTGAAAGAAAATGAGAGTTTTGAGTTTAACTTATTCGAGTACCCTTTGAAGTCGCGAAGAGTGTTTTAATGACTAAAAATTGAATCTTTGAATGAAAATACCTCAATCAAGGTACCTATTGTGTCATTAGAGCTTCTTAATGTATAAAGATTGAATCTTTGAAAGAAAATGAGAGTTTTGAGTTAAACTTATTCGAGGTCCCTTTGACGTCCCAAAGAGTATTTTAACGAGTAAAGATTGAATATTTGAATGTAAACACCTCAATCATGGTACCTATTATGTCACTAAACCATTTTAATGTATAAAGATTAAATTTTTTAAAGAAAATGAGACTTTTGAGTTAAACTTATTCGAGTTTCCTTTGAGATCACGGAGAGTGTTCTAATGAGTAAAGATTGAATCAGTGAATAAAATTATCTCAATTAAGGTAGCTATTATGTCACTAGGCCATTTTAATGTATAAAGATTGAATCTTTGAAAGAAAATGAGAGTTTTGTGTTAAACTTATTCGACTTCCCTATGAAGTCGGGACGAGTGTTTTAATGACAAAAGACTGAATCTTTGAATAAGAGGTACAAAGATTGAATTTGTGAAAGAAAATGAGAGGTTTGAGTTTAACTTATTCGAGTTCCCTATGAAGTCGCGAAGAGTGTTTTAATAACTAAAGATTGAATCTTTAAATGAAAAGACCTCAATCAAGGTACCTATTATGTCACTAGTCCTTTTTTTTGTACAAATATTTAATCTTTGAAAGAGAGAGAGATTTTTGAGTTAAACTTGTTTGAATTCCCTTGGACGTCCTAAAGAGTATTTTAATGAGAAAAGATTGAATCTTTGAATGAAAAATTCTCAATCAAGGTACCTATTATATCGCTAGACCTTTTAAAGTATAAAGATTGAGTCTTTGAAAGAAAATTAGAGTTTTGAGTTAAACTTATTCGAATTCCCTTTGACGTCCCGAAAAGTGTTTTAATGAGCAAAGGTTGAATCTTTGAATGAAATTACTTCTAACAAGGTACCAATTATGTCTCTAGACCATTTTAATGTATGAAGATTGAATCTTTGAAAGAAAATGAGAGTTTTGAGTTCAACTTCTTTGAGTTCACTATGTAGTCGTGAATTGTGTTTTAGGGACAAAAGATTGAATCATTGAATGAAATTACTTCAATCAAGATACCAGTTATGTCACTAGACAATTTTAATCTACAAAGATTGAATCTTTGAACGAAAATGATAGTTTTGAGGAAAACTTGTTCAAGTTCCCTATGAAGTCGCGAAGTGTGTTTTAATGACTGCAGATTGAATCTTTGAATGAAAATACCTCAATCAAGGTACCTATTGTGTCATTAGAGCTTCTTAATGTATAAAGATTGAATCTTTGAAAGAAAATGAGAGTTTTGAGTTAAACTTATTCGAGGTCCCTTTGACGTCCCAAAGAGTATTTTAACGAGTAAAGATTGAATATTTGAATGTAAACACCTCAATCATGGTACCTATTATGTCACTAAACCATTTTAATGTATAAAGATTAAATTTTTTAAAGAAAATGAGACTTTTGAGTTAAACTTATTCGAGTTTCCTTTGAGATCACGGAGAGTGTTCTAATGAGTAAAGATTGAATCAGTGAATAAAATTATCTCAATTAAGGTAGCTATTATGTCACTAGGCCATTTTAATGTATAAAGATTGAATCTTTGAAAGAAAATGAGAGTTTTGTGTTAAACTTATTCGACTTCCCTATGAAGTCGGGACGAGTGTTTTAATGACAAAAGACTGAATCTTTGAATAAGAGGTACAAAGATTGAATTTGTGAAAGAAAATGAGAGGTTTGAGTTTAACTTATTCGAGTTCCCTATGAAGTCGCGAAGAGTGTTTTAATAACTAAAGATTGAATCTTTGAATGAAAAGACCTCAATCAAGGTACCTATTATGTCACTAGTCCTTTTTTTTGTACAAATATTTAATCTTTGAAAGAGAGAGAGATTTTTGAGTTAAACTTGTTTGAATTCCCTTGGACGTCCTAAAGAGTATTTTAATGAGAAAAGATTGAATCTTTGAATGAAAAATTCTCAATCAAGGTACCTATTATATCGCTAGACCTTTTAAAGTATAAAGATTGAGTCTTTGAAAGAAAATTAGAGTTTTGAGTTAAACTTATTCGAATTCCCTTTGACGTCCCGAAAAGTGTTTTAATGAGCAAAGGTTGAATCTTTGAATGAAATTACTTCTAACAAGGTACCAATTATGTCTCTAGACCATTTTAATGTATGAAGATTGAATCTTTGAAAGAAAATGAGAGTTTTGAGTTCAACTTCTTCGAGTTCACTATGTAGTCGTGAATTGTGTTTTAGGGACAAAAGATTGAATCATTGAATGAAATTACTTCAATCAAGATACCAGTTATGTCACTAGACAATTTTAATCTACAAAGATTGAATCTTTGAACGAAAATGATAGTTTTTAGGAAAACTTGTTCAAGTTCCCTATGAAGTCGCGAAGTGTGTTTTAATGACTGCAGATTGAATCTTTGAATGAAAATACCTCAATTAAGGTACCAATTACGTCACAAGACCTTTTTAATGGGTAAAGATCGAGTCTTTAAAAGAAAGCGAGGGTTTTAAGTTAAACTTATTCGAGTTCCCTTTGACGTCTCGAAGAGTGTTTAAAAGAGTAAGGATTGAATCTTTGAATGAGAATTCCTCAATCAAGCTACCAATGTAAAGATTGAATCTCTGAGTGAAATTAACACAATCAAGGTAACTACTATGTCACTAGACCTTATTAATGTATAGCGATTCAATCTTTGAAAGAAAACGACAATTTTAAGTTTAACTTGTTCGAATTCCTTATGAAGTGGCGAAGAGTGTTTTAAAGTCTAAAGATTGAATCTTTGAATGAAAATACCTTAATCAAGGTATTAATTATGTCACTAGACCTTTTTAATGTATAAAGAATAAATCTTAGAAAGAAAATGAGAGTTTTGAGTTAAACTTATTCGAGTTCCCTTTGACGTAACGGAGAGTGTTTTAATGTGTAAAGATTGAATCCTTGAATGAAATTACCTCTATCAAGGTACCTATTATGTCAATGGACCTTTTTAATGTATAAAGATTTAATCTTTGATTTAAAATGAGAATTTTGAGTTTAACCTATTCGAGTTCCCTAAGAAGTCGCGAAGAGTGTTTTAATGACCATAGATTGAATCCTTGAATGAAAATACCTCAATCAAGGTACTAATTTTGTCACTAGAACTTTTTAATGAATAAAAATTGAATCTTTAAAAGAAAATGAGAGTTTGGAGTTAAACTTATTCGAGTTCCCTTTTACGCCCCGAAGTGTGTTTAAATGAGTACAGATTGAATCTTTGAATGAAAATTCCTCACTCAAGGTACCTATTATGTCACTAGACCATTTTAATGTACAAAGATTAAATCTTTGAACGAAAATGAGAGTTTTGAGTTAAACTTATTCGAGTTCCCTTTAATATCACGAAGAGTGTTTTAATTAGTAAAGATTGAATATATGAAAGAAATTACCTCAATCACGGTACCGATTATGCCACATGACCTTTTTAATGTATAAAGAATGAATCTTTGAAAGAAAAAGGGAGTTTCGAGTGTAACTTATTTGAGTTCCTAACGTAATCTCATAGAATGCTTTAATGACTAAAGATTGAATCCTTGAATGGAAATACCTCAATCAAGGTGCCTATTATGTCACTTGACCTTTTAAATGTATAAAGATTAAATCTTTGGAATAAAATGAGAGTTTTAAGTTAAACTTATAATAGTTCCCTTTGACGTCACGAAGAGTGTATTAATGAGTAAAGATTGAATCTTTGAGCGAAATTACCTCAATCACGATACCTATTATGTCACAAGACCTTTTTAATGTATAACGGTTGAATCTTTGAAAGAAAATGAGAGTTTTGAGTTTAACTTGTTCGAGTACCCTTTGAAGTCGCGAAGAGTGTTTTAATGACTAAAAATTGAATCTTTGAATGAAAATAGCTCAACCAAGGTACCTATTGTGTCATTAGAGCTTCTTAATGTATAAAGATTGAATCTTTGAAAGAAAATGAGAGTTTTGAGTTAAACTTATTCGAGGTCCCTTTGACGTCCCAAAGAGTATTTCAACGAGTAAAGATTGAATATTTGAATGTAAACACCTCAATCATGGTACCTATTATGTCACTAAACCATTTTAATGTATAAAGATTAAATTTTTTAAAGAAAATGAGACTTTTGAGTTAAACTTATTCGAGTTTCCTTTGAGATCACGGAGAGTGTTCTAATGAGTAAAGATTGAATCAGTGAATAAAATTATCTCAATTAAGGTAGCTATTATGTCACTAGGCCATTTTAATGTATAAAGATTGAATCTTTGAAAGAAAATGAGAGTTTTGTGTTAAACTTATTCGACTTCCCTATGAAGTCGGGACGAGTGTTTTAATGACAAAAGACTGAATCTTTGAATAAGAGGTACAAAGATTGAATTTGTGAAAGAAAATGAGAGGTTTGAGTTTAACTTATTCGAGTTCCCTATGAAGTCGCGAAGAGTGTTTTAATAACTAAAGATTGAATCTTTGAATGAAAAGACCTCAATCAAGGTACCTATTATGTCACTAGTCCTTTTTTTTGTACAAATATTTAATCTTTGAAAGAGAGAGAGATTTTTGAGTTAAACTTGTTTGAATTCCCTTGGACGTCCTAAAGAGTATTTTAATGAGAAAAGATTGAATCTTTGAATGAAAAATTCTCAATCAAGGTACCTATTATATCGCTAGACCTTTTAAAGTATAAAGATTGAGTCTTTGAAAGAAAATTAGAGTTTTGAGTTAAACTTATTCGAATTCCCTTTGACGTCCCGAAAAGTGTTTTAATGAGCAAAGGTTGAATCTTTGAATGAAATTACTTCTAACAAGGTACCAATTATGTCTCTAGACCATTTTAATGTATGACGATTGAATCTTTGAAAGAAAATGAGAGTTTTGAGTTCAACTTCTTCGAGTTCACTATGTAGTCGTGAATTGTGTTTTAGGGACAAAAGATTGAATCATTGAATGAAATTACTTCAATCAAGATACCAGTTATGTCACTAGACAATTTTAATCTACAAAGATTGAATCTTTGAACGAAAATGATAGTTTTGAGGAAAACTTGTTCAAGTTCCCTATGAAGTCGCGAAGTGTGTTTTAATGACTGCAGATTGAATCTTTGAATGAAAATACCTCAATTAAGGTACCAATTACGTCACAAGACCTTTTTAATGGGTAAAGATCGAGTCTTTAAAAGAAAGCGAGGGTTTTAAGTTAAACTTATTCGAGTTCCCTTTGACGTCTCGAAGAGTGTTTAAAAGAGTAAGGATTGAATCTTTGAATGAGAATTCCTCAATCAAGCTACCAATGTAAAGATTGAATCTCTGAGTGAAATTAACACAATCAAGGTAACTACTATGTCACTAGACCTTATTAATGTATAGCGATTCAATCTTTGAAAGAAAACGACAATTTTAAGTTTAACTTGTTCGAATTCCTTATGAAGTGGCGAAGAGTGTTTTAAAGTCTAAAGATTGAATCTTTGAATGAAAATACCTTAATCAAGGTATTAATTATGTCACTAGACCTTTTTAATGTTTAAAGAATAAATCTTAGAAAGAAAATGAGAGTTTTGAGTTAAACTTATTCGAGTTCCCTTTGACGTGACGGAGAGTGTTTTAATGTGTAAAGATTGAATCCTTGAATGAAATTACCTCAATCAAGGTACCTATTATGTCAATGGACCTTTTTAATGTATAAAGATTTAATCTTTGATTTAAAATGAGAATTTTGAGTTTAACCTATTCGAGTTCCCTAAGAAGTCGCGAAGAGTGTTTTAATGACCATAGATTGAATCCTTGAATGAAAATACCTCAATCAAGGTACTAATTTTGTCACTAGAACTTTTTAATGAATAAAGATTGAATCTTTAAAAGAAAATGAGAGTTTGGAGTTAAACTTATTCGAGTTCCCTTTTACGCCCCGAAGTGTGTTTAAATGAGTACAGATTGAATCTTTGAATGAAAATTCCTCACTCAAGGTACCTATTATGTCACTAGACCATTTTAATGTACAAAGATTAAATCTTTGAACGAAAATGAGAGTTTTGAGTTAAACTTATTCGAGTTCCCTTTAATATCACGAAGAGTGTTTTAATTAGTAAAGATTGAATATATGAAAGAAATTACCTCAATCACGGTACCGATTATGCCACATGACCTTTTTAATGTATAAAGAATGAATCTTTGAAAGAAAAAGGGAGTTTCGAGTGTAACTTATTTGAGTTCCTAACGTAATCTCGTAGAATGCTTTAATGACTAAAGATTGAATCCTTGAATGGAAATACCTCAATCAAGGTGCCTATTATGTCACTTGACCTTTTAAATGTATAAAGATTAAATCTTTGGAATAAAATGAGAGTTTTGAGTTAAACTTATTCGAGTTCCCTTTGACGTAACGGAGAGTGTTTTAATGTGTAAAGATTGAATCCTTGAATGAAATTACCTCAATCAAGGTACCTATTATGTCAATGGACCTTTTTAATGTATAAAGATTTAATCTTTGATTTAAAATGAGAATTTTGAGTTTAACCTATTCGAGTTCCCTAAGAAGTCGCGAAGAGTGTTTTAATGACCATAGATTGAATCCTTGAATGAAAATACCTCAATCAAGGTACTAATTTTGTCACTAGAACTTTTTAATGAATAAAGATTGAATCTTTAAAAGAAAATGAGAGTTTGGAGTTAAACTTATTCGAGTTCCCTTTTACGCCCCGAAGTGTGTTTAAATGAGTACAGATTGAATCTTTGAATGAAAATTCCTCACTCAAGGTACCTATTATGTCACTAGACCATTTTAATGTACAAAGATTAAATCTTTGAACGAAAATGAGAGTTTTGAGTTAAACTTATTCGAGTTCCCTTTAATATCACGAAGAGTGTTTTAATTAGTAAAGATTGAATATATGAAAGAAATTACCTCCATCACGGTACCGATTATGCCACATGACCTTTTTAATGTATAAAGAATGAATCTTTGAAAGAAAAAGGGAGTTTCGAGTGTAACTTATTTGAGTTCCTAACGTAATCTCGTAGAATGATTTAATGACTAAAGATTGAATCCTTTAATGGAAATACCTCAATCAAGGTGCCTATTATGTCACTTGACCTTTTAAATGTATAAAGATTAAATCGTTTGAATAAAATTAGAGTTTTAAGTTAAACTTATAATAGTTCCCTTCGACGTCACGAAGAGTGTATTAATGAGTAAAGATTGAATCTTTGAGCGAAATTACCTCAATCACGATACCTATTATGTCACAAGACCTTTTTAATGTATAACGGTTGAATCTTTGAAAGAAAATGAGAGTTTTGAGTTTAACTTATTCGAGTACCCTTTGAAGTCGCGAAGAGTGTTTTAATGACTAAAAATTGAATCTTTGAATGAAAATAGCTCAATCAAGGTACCTATTGTGTCATTAGAGCTTCTTAATGTATAAAGATTGAATCTTTGAAAGAAAATGAGAGTTTTGAGTTAAACTTATTCGAGGTCCCTTTGACGTCCCAAAGAGTATTTTAACGAGTAAAGATTGAATATTTGAATGTAAACACCTCAATCATGGTACCTATTATGTCACTAAACCATTTTAATGTATAAAGATTAAATTTTTTAAAGAAAATGAGACTTTTCAGTTAAACTTATTCGAGTTTCCTTTGAGATCACGGAGAGTGTTCTAATGAGTAAAGATTGAATCAGTGAATAAAATTATCTCAATTAAGGTAGCTATTATGTCACTAGGCCATTTTAATGTATAAAGATTGAATCTTTGAAAGAAAATGAGAGTTTTGTGTTAAACTTATTCGACTTCCCTATGAAGTCGGGACGAGTGTTTTAATGACAAAAGACTGAATCTTTGAATAAGAGGTACAAAGATTGAATTTGTGAAAGAAAATGAGAGGTTTGAGTTTAACTTATTCGAGTTCCCTATGAAGTCGCGAAGAGTGTTTTAATAACTAAAGATTGAATCTTTAAATGAAAAGACCTCAATCAAGGTACCTATTATGTCACTAGTCCTTTTTTTTGTACAAATATTTAATCTTTGAAAGAGAGAGAGATTTTTGAGTTAAACTTGTTTGAATTCCCTTGGACGTCCTAAAGAGTATTTTAATGAGAAAAGATTGAATCTTTGAATGAAAAATTCTCAATCAAGGTACCTATTATATCGCTAGACCTTTTAAAGTATAAAGATTGAGTCTTTGAAAGAAAATTAGAGTTTTGAGTTAAACTTATTCGAATTCCCTTTGACGTCCCGAAAAGTGTTTTAATGAGCAAAGGTTGAATCTTTGAATGAAATTACTTCTAACAAGGTACCAATTATGTCTCTAGACCATTTTAATGTATGAAGATTGAATCTTTGAAAGAAAATGAGAGTTTTGAGTTCAACTTCTTCGAGTTCACTATGTAGTCGTGAATTGTGTTTTAGGGACAAAAGATTGAATCATTGAATGAAATTACTTCAATCAAGATACCAGTTATGTCACTAGACAATTTTAATCTACAAAGATTGAATCTTTGAACGAAAATGATAGTTTTGAGGAAAACTTGTTCAAGTTCCCTATGAAGTCGCGAAGTGTGTTTTAATGACTGCAGATTGAATCTTTGAATGAAAATACCTCAATTAAGGTACCAATTACGTCACAAGACCTTTTTAATGGGTAAAGATCGAGTCTTTAAAAGAAAGCGAGGGTTTTAAGTTAAACTTATTCGAGTTCCCTTTGACGTCTCGAAGAGTGTTTAAAAGAGTAAGGATTGAATCTTTGAATGAGAATTCCTCAATCAAGCTACCAATGTAAAGATTGAATCTTTGAGTGAAATTTACACAATCAAGGTAACTACTATGTCACTAGACCTTATTAATGTATAGCGATTCAATCTTTGAAAGAAAACGACAATTTTGAGTTTAACTTGTTCGAATTCCTTATGAAGTGGCGAAGAGTGTTTCAAAGACTAAAGATTGAATCTTTGAATGAAAATACCTTAATCAAGGTATTAATTATATCACTAGACCTTTTTAATGTATAAAGAATAAATCTTAGAAAGAAAATGGGAGTTTTGAGTTAAACTTATTCGAGTTCCCTTTGACGTAATGGAGAGTGTTTTAATGTGTAAAGATTGAATCCTTGAATGAAATTACCTCAATCAAGGTACCTATTATGTCAATGGACCTTTTTAATGTATAAAGATTTAATCTTTGATTTAAAATGAGAATTTTGAGTTTAACCTATTCGAGTTCCCTAAGAAGTCGCGAAGAGTATTTTAATGACCATAGATTGAATCCTTGAATGAAAATACCTCAATCAAGGTACTAATTTTGTCACTAGAACTTTTTAATGAATAAAGATTGAATCACTAAAAGAAAATGAGAGTTTGGAGTTAAACTTATTCGAGTTCCCTTTTACGCCCCGAAGTGTGTTTAAATGAGTACAGATTGAATCTTTGAATGAAAATTCCTCACACAAGGTACCTATTATGTCACTAGACCATTTTAATGTACAAAGATTAAATCTTTGAACGAAAATGAGAGTTTTGAGTTAAACTTATTCGAGTTCCCTTTAATATCACGAAGAGTGTTTTAATTAGTAAAGAATGAATATATAAAAGAAATTACCTCAATCACGGTACCGATTATGCCACATGACCTTTTTAATGTATAAAGAATAAATCTTTGAAAGAAAAAGAGAGTTTCGAGTGTAACTTATTTGAGTTCCTAACGTAATCTCGTAGAATGCTTTAATGACTAAAGATTGAATCCTTTAATGGAAATACCTCAATCAGGGTGCCTATTATGTCACTTGACCTTTTAAATGTATAAAGATTAAATCTTTGGAATAAAATGAGAGTTTTAAGTTAAACTTATAATAGTTCCCTTCGACGTCACGAAGAGTGTATTAATGAGTAAAGATTGAATCTTTGAGCGAAATTACCTCAATCACGATACCTATTACGTCACAAGACCTTTTTAATGTATAACGGTTGAATCTTTGAAAGAAAATGAGACTTTTGAGTTTAACTTATTCGAGTACCCTTTGAAGTCGCGAAGAGTGTTTTAATGACTAAAAATTGAATCTTTGAATGAAAATACCTCAATCAAGGTACCTATTGTGTCATTAGAGCTTCTTAATGTATAAAGATTGAATCTTTGAAAGAAAATGAGAGTTTTGAGTTAAACTTATTCGAGGTCCCTTTGACGTCCCAAAGAGTATTTTAACGAGTAAAGATTGAATATTTGAATGTAAACACCTCAATCACGGTACCTATTATGTTACTAAACCATTTTAATGTATAAAGATTAAATTTTTAAAAGAAAATGAGACTTTTGAGTTAAACTTATTCGAGTTTCCTTTGAGATCACGGAGAGTGTTCTAATGAGTAAAGATTGAATCAGTGAATAAATGTATCTCAATTAAGGTAGCTATTATGTCACTAGGCCATTTTAATGTATACAGATTGAATCTTTGAAAGAAAATGAGAGTTTTGTGTTAAACTTATTCGACTTCCCTATGAAGTCGGGACGAGTGTTTTAATGACAAAAGACTGAATCTTTGAATAAGAGGTACAAAGATTGAATTTGTGAAAGAAAATGAGAGGTTTGAGTTTAACTTATTCGAGTTCCCTATGAAGTCGCGAAGAGTGTTTTAATAACTAAAGATTGAATCTTTGAATGAAAAGACCTCAATCAAGGTACCTATTATGTCACTAGTCCTTTTGTTTTGTACAAATATTTAATCTTTGAAAGAGAGAGAGATTTTTGAGTTAAACTTGTTTGAATTCCCTTGGACGTCCTAAAGAGTATTTTAATGAGAAAAGATTGAATCTTTGAATGAAAAATTCTCAATCAAGGTACCTATTATATCGCTAGACCTTTTAAAGTATAAAGATTGAGTCTTTGAAAGAAAATTAGAGTTTTGAGTTAAACTTATTCGAATTCCCTTTGACGTCCCGAAAAGTGTTTTAATGAGCAAAGGTTGAATCTTTGAATGAAATTACTTCTAACAAGGTACCAATTATGTCTCTAGACCATTTTAATGTATGAAGATTGAATCTTTGAAAGAAAATGAGAGTTTTGAGTTCAACTTCTTCGAGTTCACTATGTAGTCGTGAATTGTGTTTTAGGGACAAAAGATTGAATCATTGAATGAAATTACTTCAATCAAGATACCAGTTATGTTACTAGACAATTTTAATCTACAAAGATTGAATCTTTGAACGAAAATGATAGTTTTGAGGAAAAGTTGTTCAAGTTCCTTATGAAGTCGCGAAGTGTGTTTTAATGACTGCAGATTGAATGTTTGAATGAAAGTACCTCAATTAAGGTACCAATTACGTCACAAGACCTTTTTAATGGGTAAAGATCGAGTCTTTAAAAGAAAGCGAGGGTTTTAAGTTAAACTTATTCGAGTTCCCTTTGACGTCTCGAAGAGTGTTTAAAAGAGTAAGGAATGAATCTTTGAATGAGAATTCCTCAATCAAGCTACCAATGTAAAGATTGAATCTTTGAGTGAAATTAACACAATCAAGGTAACTACTATGTCACTAGACCTTATTAATGTATAGCGATTCAATCTTTGAAAGAAAACGACAATTTTAAGTTTAACTTGTTCGAATTCCTTATGAAGTGGCGAAGAGTGTTTTAAAGTCTAAAGATTGAATCTTTGAATGAAAATACCTTAATCAAGGTATTAATTATGTCACTAGACCTTTTTAATGTATAAAGAATAAATCTTAGAAAGAAAATGAGAGTTTTGAGTTAAACTTATTCGAGTTCCCTTTGACGTGACGGAGAGTGTTTTAATGTGTAAAGATTGAATCCTTGAATGAAATTACCTCAATAAAGGTACCTATTACGTCAATGGACCTTTTTAATGTATAAAGATTTAATCTTTGATTTAAAATGAGAATTTTGAGTTTAACCTATTCGAGTTCCCTAAGAAGTCGCGAAGAGTGTTTTAATGATCATAGATTGAATCCTTGAATGAAAATACCTCAATCAAGGTACTAATTTTGTCACTAGAACTTTTTAATGAATAAAGATTGAATCTTTAAAAGAAAATGAGAGTTTGGAGTTAAACTTAATCGAGTTCCCTTTTACGCCCCGAAGTGTGTTTAAATGAGTACAGATTGAATCTTTGAATGAAAATTCCTCACTCAAGGTACCTATTATGTCACTAGACCATTTTAATGTACAAAGATTAAATCTTTGAACGAAAATGAGAGTTTTGAGTTAAACTTATTCGAGTTCCCTTTAATATCACGAAGAGTGTTTTAATTAGTAAAGATTGAATATATGAAAGAAATTACCTCAATCACGGTACCGATTATGCCACATGACCTTTTTAATGTATAAAGAATGAATCTTTGAAAGAAAAAGGGAGTTTCGAGTGTAACTTATTTGAGTTCCTAACGTAATCTCGTAGAATGCTTTAATGACTAAAGATTGAATCCTTTAATGGAAATACCTCAATCAAGGTGCCTATTATGTCACTTGACCTTTTAAATGTATAAAGATTAAATCTTTGGAATAAAATGAGAGTTTTAAGTTAAACTTATAATAGTTCCCTTCGACGTCACGAAGAGTGTATTAATGAGTAAAGATTGAATCTTTGAGCGAAATTACCTCAATCACGATACCTATTATGTCACAAGACCTTTTTAATGTATAACGGTTGAATCTTTGAAAGAAAATGAGAGTTTTGAGTTTAACTTATTCGAGTACCCTTTGAAGTCGCGAAGAGTGTTTTAATGACTAAAAATTGAATCTTTGAATGAAAATAGCTCAATCAAGGTACCTATTGTGTCATTAGAGCTTCTTAATGTATAAAGATTGAATCTTTGAAAGAAAATGAGAGTTTTGAGTTAAACTTATTCGAGGTCCCTTTGACGTCCCAAAGAGTATTTTAACGAGTAAAGATTGAATATTTGAATGTAAACACCTCAATCATGGTACCTATTATGTCACTAAACCATTTTAATGTATAAAGATTAAATTTTTTAAAGAAAATGAGACTTTTCAGTTAAACTTATTCGAGTTTCCTTTGAGATCACGGAGAGTGTTCTAATGAGTAAAGATTGAATCAGTGAATAAAATTATCTCAATTAAGGTAGCTATTATGTCACTAGGCCATTTTAATGTATAAAGATTGAATCTTTGAAAGAAAATGAGAGTTTTGTGTTAAACTTATTCGACTTCCCTATGAAGTCGGGACGAGTGTTTTAATGACAAAAGACTGAATCTTTGAATAAGAGGTACAAAGATTGAATTTGTGAAAGAAAATGAGAGGTTTGAGTTTAACTTATTCGAGTTCCCTATGAAGTCGCGAAGAGTGTTTTAATAACTAAAGATTGAATCTTTGAATGAAAAGACCTCAATCAAGGTACCTATTATGTCACTAGTCCTTTTTTTTGTACAAATATTTAATCTTTGAAAGAGAGAGAGATTTTTGAGTTAAACTTGTTTGAATTCCCTTGGACGTCCTAAAGAGTATTTTAATGAGAAAAGATTGAATCTTTGAATGAAAAATTCTCAATCAAGGTACCTATTATATCGCTAGACCTTTTAAAGTATAAAGATTGAGTCTTTGAAAGAAAATTAGAGTTTTGAGTTAAACTTATTCGAATTCCCTTTGACGTCCCGAAAAGTGTTTTAATGAGCAAAGGTTGAATCTTTGAATGAAATTACTTCTAACAAGGTACCAATTATGTCTCTAGACCATTTTAATGTATGAAGATTGAATCTTTGAAAGAAAATGAGAGTTTTGAGTTCAACTTCTTCGAGTTCACTATGTAGTCGTGAATTGTGTTTTAGGGACAAAAGATTGAATCATTGAATGAAATTACTTCAATCAAGATACCAGTTATGTCACTAGACAATTTTAATCTACAAAGATTGAATCTTTGAACGAAAATGATAGTTTTGAGGAAAACTTGTTCAAGTTCCCTATGAAGTCGCGAAGTGTGTTTTAATGACTGCAGATTGAATTTTTGAATGAAAATACCTCAATTAAGGTACCAATTACGTCACAAGACCTTTTTAATGGGTAAAGATCGAGTCTTTAAAAGAAAGCGAGGGTTTTAAGTTAAACTTATTCGAGTTCCCTTTGACGTCTCGAAGAGTGTTTAAAAGAGTAAGGATTGAACCTTTGAATGAGAATTCCTCAATCAAGCTACCAATGTAAAGATTGAATCTCTGAGTGAAATTAACACAATCAAGGTAACTACTATGTCACTAGACCTTATTAATGTATAGCGATTCAATCTTTGAAAGAAAACGACAATTTTAAGTTTAACTTGTTCGAATTCCTTATGAAGTGGCGAAGAGTGTTTTAAAGTCTAAAGATTGAATCTTTGAATGAAAATACCTTAATCAAGGTATTAATTATGTCACTAGACCTTTTTAATGTATAAAGAATAAATCTTAGAAAGAAAATGAGAGTTTTGAGTTAAACTTATTCGAGTTCCCTTTGACGTGACGGAGAGTGTTTTAATGTGTAAAGATTGAATCCTTGAATGAAATTACCTCAATCAAGGTACCTATTAGGTCAATCGACCTTTTTAATGTATAAAGATTTAATCTTTGATTTAAAATGAGAATTTTGAGTTTAACCTATTCGAGTTCCCTAAGAAGTCGCGAAGAGTGTTTTAATGACCATAGATTGAATCCTTGAATGAAAATACCTCAATCAAGGTACTAATTTTGTCACTAGAACTTTTTAATGAATAAAGATTGAATCTTTAAAAGAAAATG
Organism: Cornus florida; assembly: GCF_030987335.1. Lineage (NCBI taxonomy): Eukaryota > Viridiplantae > Streptophyta > Magnoliopsida > Cornales > Cornaceae > Cornus > Cornus florida. Next base: position 333,409 of record NW_026775649.1, on the reverse strand, counting down.
AGAGTTTGGAGTTAAACTTATTCGAGTTCCCTTTTACGCGCCGAAGTGTGTTTAAATGAGTACAGATTGAATCTTTGAATGAAAATTCCTCACTCAAGGTACCTATTATGTCACTAGACCATTTTAATGTACAAAGATTAAATCTTTGAACGAAAATGAGAGTTTTGAGTAAAACTTATTCGAGTTCCCTTTAATATCACGAAGAGTGTTTTAATTAGTAAAGATTGAATATATGAAAGAAATTACCTCAATCACGGTACCGATTATGCCACATGACCTTTTTAATGTATAAAGAATGAATCTTTGAAAGAAAAAGGGAGTTTCGAGTGTAACTTATTTGAGTTCCTAACGTAATCTCGTAGAATGCTTTAATGACTAAAGATTGAATCCTTTAATGGAAATACCTCAATCAAGGTGCCTATTATGTCACTTGACCTTTTAAATGTATAAAGATTAAATCTTTGGAATAAAATGAGAGTTTTAAGTTAAACTTATAATAGTTCCCTTCGACGTCACGAAGAGTGTATTAATGAGTAAAGATTGAATCTTTGAGCGAAATTACCTCAATCACGATACCTATTATGTCACACGACCTTTTTAATGTATAACGGTTAAATCTTTGAAAGAAAATGAGAGTTTTGAGTTTAACTTATTCGAGTACCCTTTGAAGTCGCGAAGAGTGTTTTAATGACTAAAAATTGAATCTTTGAATGAAAATAGCTCAATCAAGGTACCTATTGTGTCATTAGAGCTTCTTAATGTATAAAGATTGAATCTTTGAAAGAAAATGAGAGTTTTGAGTTAAACTTATTCGAGGTCCCTTTGACGTCCCAAAGAGTATTTTAACGAGTAAAGATTGAATATTTGAATGTAAACACCTCAATCATGGTACCTATTATGTCACTAAACCATTTTAATGTATAAAGATTAAATTTTTTAAAGAAAATGAGACTTTTCAGTTAAACTTATTCGAGTTTCCTTTGAGATCACGGAGAGTGTTCTAATGAGTAAAGATTGAATCAGTGAATAAAATTATCTCAATTAAGGTAGCTATTATGTCACTAGGCCATTTTAATGTATAAAGATTGAATCTTTGAAAGAAAATGAGAGTTTTGTGTTAAACTTATTTGACTTCCCTATGAAGTCGGGACGAGTGTTTTAATGACAAAAGACTGAATCTTTGAATAAGAGGTACAAAGATTGAATTTGTGAAAGAAAATGAGAGGTTTGAGTTTAACTTATTCGAGTTCCCTATGAAGTCGCGAAGAGTGTTTTAATAACTAAAGATTGAATCTTTAAATGAAAAGACCTCAATCAAGGTACCTATTATGTCACTAGTCCTTTTTTTTGTACAAATATTTAATCTTTGAAAGAGAGAGAGATTTTTGAGTTAAACTTGTTTGAATTCCCTTGGACGTCCTAAAGAGTATTTTAATGAGAAAAGATTGAATCTTTGAATGAAAAATTCTCAATCAAGGTACCTATTATATCGCTAGACCTTTTAAAGTATAAAGATTGAGTCTTTGAAAGAAAATTAGAGTTTTGAGTTAAACTTATTCGAATTCCCTTTGACGTCCCGAAAAGTGTTTTAATGAGCAAAGGTTGAATCTTTGAATGAAATTACTTCTAACAAGGTACCAATTATGTCTCTAGACCATTTTAATGTATGAAGATTGAATCTTTGAAAGAAAATGAGAGTTTTGAGTTCAACTTCTTCGAGTTCACTATGTAGTCGTGAATTGTGTTTTAGGGACAAAAGATTGAATCATTGAATGAAATTACTTCAATCAAGATACCAGTTATGTCACTAGACAATTTTAATCTACAAAGATTGAATCTTTGAACGAAAATGATAGTTTTGAGGAAAACTTGTTCAAGTTCCCTATGAAGTCGCGAAGTGTGTTTTAATGACTGCAGATTGAATCTTTGAATGAAAATACCTCAATTAAGGTACCAATTACGTCACAAGACCTTTTTAATGGGTAAAGATCGAGTCTTTAAAAGAAAGCGAGGGTTTTAAGTTAAACTTATTCGAGTTCCCTTTGACGTCTCGAAGAGTGTTTAAAAGAGTAAGGATTGAATCTTTGAATGAGAATTCCTCAATCAAGCTACCAATGTAAAGATTGAATCTCTGAGTGAAATTAACACAATCAAGGTAACTACTATGCCACTAGACCTTATTAATGTATAGCGATTCAATCTTTGAAAGAAAACGACAATTTTAAGTTTAACTTGTTCGAATTCCTTATGAAGTGGCGAAGAGTGTTTTAAAGTCTAAAGATTGAATCTTTGAATGAAAATACCTTAATCAAGGTATTAATTATGTCACTAGACCTTTTTAATGTATAAAGAATAAATCTTAGAAAGAAAATGAGAGTTTTGAGTTAAACTTATTCGAGTTCCCTTTGACGTGACGGAGAGTGTTTTAATGTGTAAAGATTGAATCCTTGAATGAAATTACCTCAATCAAGGTACCTATTACGTCAATGGACCTTTTTAATGTATAAAGATTTAATCTTTGATTTAAAATGAGAATTTTGAGTTTAACCTATTCGAGTTCCCTAAGAAGTCGCGAAGAGTGTTTTAATGACCATAGATTGAATCCTTGAATGAAAATACCTCAATCAAGGTACTAATTTTGTCACTAGAACTTTTTAATGAATAAAGATTGAATCTTTAAAAGAAAATGAGAGTTTGGAGTTAAACTTATTCGAGTTCCCTTTTACGCGCCGAAGTGTGTTTAAATGAGTACAGATTGAATCTTTGAATGAAAATTCCTCACTCAAGGTACCTATTATGTCACTAGACCATTTTAATGTACAAAGATTAAATCTTTGAACGAAAATGAGAGTTTTGAGTTAAACTTATTCGAGTTCCCTTTAATATCACGAAGAGTGTTTTAATTAGTAAAGATTGAATATATGAAAGAAATTACCTCAATCACGGTACCGATTATGCCACATGACCTTTTTAATGTATAAAGAATGAATCTTTGAAAGAAAAAGGGAGTTTCGAGTGTAACTTATTTGAGTTCCTAACGTAATCTCGTAGAATGCTTTAATGACTAAAGATTGAATCCTTTAATGGAAATACCTCAATCAAGGTGCCTATTATGTCACTTGACCTTTTAAATGTATAAAGATTAAATCTTTGGAATAAAATGAGAGTTTTAAGTTAAACTTATAATAGTTCCCTTCGACGTCACGAAGAGTGTATTAATGAGTAAAGATTGAATCTTTGAGCGAAATTACCTCAATCACGATACCTATTATGTCACAAGACCTTTTTAATGTATAACGGTTGAATCTTTGAAAGAAAATGAGAGTTTTGAGTTTAACTTATTCGAGTACCCTTTGAAGTCGCGAAGAGTGTTTTAATGACTAAAAATTGAATCTTTGATTGAAAATAGCTCAATCAAGGTACCTATTGTGTCATTAGAGCTTCTTAATGTATAAAGATTGAATCTTTGAAAGAAAATGAGAGTTTTGAGTTAAACTTATTCGAGGTCCCTTTGACGTCCCAAAGAGTATTTTAACGAGTAAAGATTGAATATTTGAATGTAAACACCTCAATCATGGTACCTCTTATGTCACTAAACCATTTTAATGTATAAAGATTAAATTTTTTAAAGAAAATGAGACTTTTGAGTTAAACTTATTCGAGTTTCCTTTGAGATCACGGAGAGTGTTCTAATGAGTAAAGATTGAATCAGTGAATAAAATTATCTCAATTAAGGTAGCTATTATGTCACTAGGCCATTTTAATGTATAAAGATTGAATCTTTGAAAGAAAATGAGAGTTTTGTGTTAAACTTATTCGACTTCCCTATGAAGTCGGGACGAGTGTTTTAATGACAAAAGACTGAATCTTTGAATAAGAGGTACAAAGATTGAATTTGTGAAAGAAAATGAGAGGTTTGAGTTTAACTTATTCGAGTTCCCTATGAAGTCGCGAAGAGTGTTTTAATAACTAAAGATTGAATCTTTGAATGAAAGGACCTCAATCAAGGTACCTATTATGTCACTAGTCCTTTTTTTTTGTACAAATATTTAATCTTTGAAAGAGAGAGAGATTTTTGAGTTAAACTTGTTTGAATTCCCTTGGACGTCCTAAAGAGTATTTTAATGAGAAAAGATTGAATCTTTGAATGAAAAATTCTCAATCAAGGTACCTATTATATCGCTAGACCTTTTAAAGTATAAAGATTGAATCTTTGAAAGAAAATTAGAGTTTTGAGTTAAACTTATTCGAATTCCCTTTGACGTCCCGAAAAGTGTTTTAATGAGCAAAGGTTGAATCTTTGAATGAAATTACTTCTAACAAGGTACCAATTATGTCTCTAGACCATTTTAATGTATGAAGATTGAATCTTTGAAAGAAAATGAGAGTTTTGAGTTCAACTTCTTCGAGTTCACTATGTAGTCGTGAATTGTGTTTTAGGGACAAAAGATTGAATCATTGAATGAAATTACTTCAATCAAGATACCAGTTATGTCACTAGACAATTTTAATCTACAAAGATTGAATCTTTGAACGAAAATGATAGTTTTGAGGAAAACTTGTTCAAGTTCCCTATGAAGTCGCGAAGTGTGTTTTAATGACTGCAGATTGAATCTTTGAATGAAAATACCTCAATTAAGGTACCAATTACGTCACAAGACCTTTTTAATGGGTAAAGATCGAGTCTTTAAAAGAAAGCGAGGGTTTTAAGTTAAACTTATTCGAGTTCCCTTTGACGTCTCGAAGAGTGTTTAAAAGAGTAAGGATTGAATCTTTGAATGAGAATTCCTCAATCAAGCTACCAATGTAAAGATTGAATCTCTGAGTGAAATTAACACAATCAAGGTAACTACTATGTCACTAGACCTTATTAATGTATAGCGATTCAATCTTTGAAAGAAAACGACAATTTTAAGTTTAACTTGTTCGAATTCCTTATGAAGTGGCGAAGAGTGTTTTAAAGTCTAAAGATTGAATCTTTGAATGAAAATACCTTAATCAAGGTATTAATTATGTCACTAGACCTTTTTAATGTATAAAGAATAAATCTTAGAAAGAAAATGAGAGTTTTGAGTTAAACTTATTCGAGTTCCCTTTGACGTGACGGAGAGTGTTTTAATGTGTAAAGATTGAATCCTTGAATGAAATTACCTCAATCAAGGTACCTATTATGTCAATGGACCTTTTTAATGTATAAAGATTTAATCTTTGATTTAAAATGAGAATTTTGAGTTTAACCTATTCGAGTTCCCTAAGAAGTCGCGAAGAGTGTTTTAATGACCATAGATTGAATCCTTGAATGAAAATACCTCAATCAAGGTACTAATTTTGTCACTAGAACTTTTTAATGAATAAAGATTGAATCTTTAAAAGAAAATGAGAGTTTGGAGTTAAACTTATTCGAGTTCCCTTTTACGCGCCGAAGTGTGTTTAAATGAGTACAGATTGAATCTTTGAATGAAAATTCCTCACTCAAGGTACCTATTATGTCACTAGACCATTTTAATGTACAAAGATTAAATCTTTGAACGAAAATGAGAGTTTTGAGTTAAACTTATTCGAGTTCCCTTTAATATCACGAAGAGTGTTTTAATTAGTAAAGATTGAATATATGAAAGAAATTACCTCAATCACGGTACCGATTATGCCACATGACCTTTTTAATGTATAAAGAATGAATCTTTGAAAGAAAAAGGGAGTTTCGAGTGTAACTTATTTGAGTTCCTAACGTAATCTCGTAGAATGCTTTAATGACTAAAGATTGAATCCTTTAATGGAAATACCTCAATCGAGGTGCCTGTTATGTCACTTGACCTTTTAAATGTATAAAGATTAAATCTTTGGAATAAAATGAGAGTTTTAAGTTAAACTTATAATAGTTCCCTTCGACGTCACGAAGAGTGTATTAATGAGTAAAGATTGAATCTTTGAGCGAAATTACCTCAATCACGATACCTATTATGTCACAAGACCTTTTTAATGTATAACGGTTGAATCTTTGAAAGAAAATGAGAGTTTTGAGTTTAACTTATTCGAGTACCCTTTGAAGTCGCGAAGAGTGTTTTAATGACTAAAAATTGAATCTTTGAATGAAAATAGCTCAATCAAGGTACCTATTGTGTCATTAGAGCTTCTTAATGTATAAAGATTGAATCTTTGAAAGAAAATGAGAGTTTTGAGTTAAACTTATTCGAGGTCCCTTTGACGTCCCAAAGAGTATTTTAACGAGTAAAGATTGAATATTTGAATGTAAACACCTCAATCATGGTACCTATTATGTCACTAAACCATTTTAATGTATAAAGATTAAATTTTTTAAAGAAAATGAGACTTTTGAGTTAAACTTATTCGAGTTTCCTTTGAGATCACGGAGAGTGTTCTAATGAGTAAAGATTGAATCAGTGAATAAAATTATCTCAATTAAGGTAGCTATTATGTCACTAGGCCATTTTAATGTATAAAGATTGAATCTTTGAAAGAAAATGAGAGTTTTGTGTTAAACTTATTCGACTTCCCTATGAAGTCGGGACGAGTGTTTTAATGACAAAAGACTGAATCTTTGAATAAGAGGTACAAAGATTGAATTTGTGAAAGAAAATGAGAGGTTTGAGTTTAACTTATTCGAGTTCCCTATGAAGTCGCGAAGAGTGTTTTAATAACTAAAGATTGAATCTTTGAATGAAAGGACCTCAATCAAGGTACCTATTATGTCACTAGTCCTTTTTTTTTGTACAAATATTTAATCTTTGAAAGAGAGAGAGATTTTTGAGTTAAACTTGTTTGAATTCCCTTGGACGTCCTAAAGAGTATTTTAATGAGAAAAGATTGAATCTTTGAATGAAAAATTCTCAATCAAGGTACCTATTATATCGCTAGACCTTTTAAAGTATAAAGATTGAATCTTTGAAAGAAAATTAGAGTTTTGAGTTAAACTTATTCGAATTCCCTTTGACGTCCCGAAAAGTGTTTTAATGAGCAAAGGTTGAATCTTTGAATGAAATTACTTCTAACAAGGTACCAATTATGTCTCTAGACCATTTTAATGTATGAAGATTGAATCTTTGAAAGAAAATGAGAGTTTTGAGTTCAACTTCTTCGAGTTCACTATGTAGTCGTGAATTGTGTTTTAGGGACAAAAGATTGAATCATTGAATGAAATTACTTCAATCAAGATACCAGTTATGTCACTAGACAATTTTAATCTACAAAGATTGAATCTTTGAACGAAAATGATAGTTTTGAAGAAAACTTGTTCAAGTTCCCTATGAAGTCGCGAAGTGTGTTTTAATGACTGCAGATTGAATCTTTGAATGAAAATACCTCAATTAAGGTACCAATTACGTCACAAGACCTTTTTAATGGGTAAAGATCGAGTCTTTAAAAGAAAGCGAGGGTTTTAAGTTAAACTTATTCGAGTTCCCTTTGACGTCTCGAAGAGTGTTTAAAAGAGTAAGGATTGAATCTTTGAATGAGAATTCCTCAATCAAGCTACCAATGTAAAGATTGAATCTCTGAGTGAAATTAACACAATCAAGGTAACTACTATGTCACTAGACCTTATTAATGTATAGCGATTCAATCTTTGAAAGAAAACGACAATTTTAAGTTTAACTTGTTCGAATTCCTTATGAAGTGGCGAAGAGTGTTTTAAAGTCTAAAGATTGAATCTTTGAATGAAAATACCTTAATCAAGGTATTAATTATGTCACTAGACCTTTTTAATGTATAAAGAATAAATCTTAGAAAGAAAATGAGAGTTTTGAGTTAAACTTATTCGAGTTCCCTTTGACGTGACGGAGAGTGTTTTAATGTGTAAAGATTGAATCCTTGAATGAAATTACCTCAATCAAGGCACCTATTATGTCAATGGACCTTTTTAATGTATAAAGATTTAATCTTTGATTTCAAATGAGAATTTTGAGTTTAACCTATTCGAGTTCCCTAAGAAGTCGCGAAGAGTGTTTTAATGACCATAGATTGAATCCTTGAATGAAAATACCTCAATCAAGGTACTAATTTTGTCACTAGAACTTTTTAATGAATAAAGATTGAATCTTTAAAAGAAAATGAGAGTTTGGAGTTAAACTTATTCGAGTTCCCTTTTACGCGCCGAAGTGTGTTTAAATGAGTACAGATTGAATCTTTGAATGAAAATTCCTCACTCAAGGTACCTATTATGTCACTAGACCATTTTAATGTACAAAGATTAAATCTTTGAACGAAAATGAGAGTTTTGAGTTAAACTTATTCGAGTTCCCTTTAATATCACGAAGAGTGTTTTAATTAGTAAAGATTGAATATATGAAAGAAATTACCTCAATCACGGTACCGATTATGCCACATGACCTTTTTAATGTATAAAGAATGAATCTTTGAAAGAAAAAGGGAGTTTCGAGTGTAACTTACTTGAGTTCCTAACGTAATCTCGTAGAATGCTTTAATGACTAAAGATTGAATCCTTTAATGGAAATACCTCAATCAAGGTGCCTGTTATGTCACTTGACCTTTTAAATGTATAAAGATTAAATCTTTGGAATAAAATGAGAGTTTTAAGTTAAACTTATAATAGTTCCCTTCGACGTCACGAATAGTGTATTAATGAGTAAAGATTGAATCTTTGAGCGAAATTACCTCAATCACGATACCTATTATGTCACAAGACCTTTTTAATGTATAACGGTTGAATCTTTGAAAGAAAATGAGAGTTTTGAGTTTAACTTATTCGAGTACCCTTTGAAGTCGCGAAGAGTGTTTTAATGACTAAAAATTGAATCTTTGGATGAAAATAGCTCAATCAAGGTACCTATTGTGTCATTAGAGCTTCTTAATGTATAAAGATTGAATCTTTGAAAGAAAATGAGAGTTTTGAGTTAAACTTATTCGAGGTCCCTTTGACGTCCCAAAGAGTATTTTAACGAGTAAAGATTGAATATTTGAATGTATACACCTCAATCATGGTACCTATTATGTCACTAAACCATTTTAATGTATAAAGATTAAATTTTTTAAAGAAAATGAGACTTTTGAGTTAAACTTATTCGAGTTTCCTTTGAGATCACGGAGAGTGTTCTAATGAGTAAAGATTGAATCAGTGAATAAAATTATCTCAATTAAGGTAGCTATTATGTCACTAGGCCATTTTAATGTATAAAGATTGAATCTTTGAAAGAAAATGAGAGTTTTGTGTTAAACTTATTCGACTTCCCTATGAAGTCGGGACGAGTGTTTTAATGACAAAAGACTGAATCTTTGAATAAGAGGTACAAAGATTGAATTTGTGAAAGTAAATGAGAGGTTTGAGTTTAACTTATTCGAGTTCCCTATGAAGTCGCGAAGAGTGTTTTAATAACTAAAGATTGAATCTTTGAATGAAAGGACCTCAATCAAGGTACCTATTATGTCACTAGTCCTTTTTTTTTGTACAAATATTTAATCTTTGAAAGAGAGAGAGATTTTTGAGTTAAACTTGTTTGAATTCCCTTGGACGTCCTAAAGAGTATTTTAATGAGAAAAGATTGAATCTTTGAATGAAAAATTCTCAATCAAGGTACCTATTATATCGCTAGACCTTTTAAAGTATAAAGATTGAATCTTTGAAAGAAAATTAGAGTTTTGAGTTAAACTTATTCGAATTCCCTTTGACGTCCCGAAAAGTGTTTTAATGAGCAAAGGTTGAATCTTTGAATGAAATTACTTCTAACAAGGTACCAATTATGTCTCTAGACCGTTTTAATGTATGAAGATTGAATCTTTGAAAGAAAATGAGAGTTTTGAGTTCAACTTCTTCGAGTTCACTATGTAGTCGTGAATTGTGTTTTAGGGACAAAAGATTGAATCATTGAATGAAATTACTTCAATCAAGATACCAGTTATGTCACTAGACAATTTTAATCTACAAAGATTGAATCTTTGAACGAAAATGATAGTTTTGAGGAAAACTTGTTCAAGTTCCCTATGAAGTCGCGAAGTGTGTTTTAATGACTGCAGATTGAATCTTTGAATGAAAATACCTCAATTAAGGTACCAATTACGTCACAAGACCTTTTTAATGGGTAAAGATCGAGTCTTTAAAAGAAAGCGAGGGTTTTAAGTTAAACTTATTCGAGTTCCCTTTGACGTCTCGAAGAGTGTTTAAAAGAGTAAGGATTGAATCTTTGAATGAGAATTCCTCAATCAAGCTACCAATGTAAAGATTGAATCTCTGAGTGAAATTAACACAATCAAGGTAACTACTATGTCACTAGACCTTATTAATGTATAGCGATTCAATCTTTGAAAGAAAACGACAATTTTAAGTTTAACTTGTTCGAATTCCTTATGAAGTGGCGAAGAGTGTTTTAAAGTCTAAAGATTGAATCTTTGAATGAAAATACCTTAATCAAGGTATTAATTATGTCACTAGACCTTTTTAATGTATAAAGAATAAATCTTAGAAAGAAAATGAGAGTTTTGAGTTAAACTTATTCGAGTTCCCTTTGACGTGACGGAGAGTGTTTTAATGTGTAAAGATTGAATCCTTGAATGAAATTACCTCAATCAAGGCACCTATTATGTCAATGGACCTTTTTAATGTATAAAGATTTAATCTTTGATTTCAAATGAGAATTTTGAGTTTAACCTATTCGAGTTCCCTAAGAAGTCGCGAAGAGTGTTTTAATGACCATAGATTGAATCCTTAAATGAAAATACCTCAATCAAGGTACTAATTTTGTCACTAGAACTTTTTAATGAATAAAGATTGAATCTTTAAAAGAAAATGAGAGTTTGGAGTTAAACTTATTCGAGTTCCCTTTTACGCGCCGAAGTGTGTTTAAATGACTACAGATTGAATCTTTGAATGAAAATTCCTCACTCAAGGTACCTATTATGTCACTAGACCATTTTAATGTACAAAGATTAAATCTTTGAACGAAAATGAGAGTTTTGAGTTAAACTTATTCGAGTTCCCTTTAATATCACGAAGAGTGTTTTAATTAGTAAAGATTGAATATATGAAAGAAATTACCTCAATCACGGTACCGATTATGCCACATGACCTTTTTAATGTATAAAGAATGAATCTTTGAAAGAAAAAGGGAGTTTCGAGTGTAACTTACTTGAGTTCCTAACGTAATCTCGTAGAATGCTTTAATGACTAAAGATTGAATCCTTTAATGGAAATACCTCAATCAAGGTGCCTGTTATGTCACTTGACCTTTTAAATGTATAAAGATTAAATCTTTGGAATAAAATGAGAGTTTTAAGTTAAACTTATAATAGTTCCCTTCGACGTCACGAATAGTGTATTAATGAGTAAAGATTGAATCTTTGAGCGAAATTACCTCAATCACGATACCTATTATGTCACAAGACCTTTTTAATGTATAACGGTTGAATCTTTGAAAGAAAATGAGAGTTTTGAGTTTAACTTATTCGAGTACCCTTTGAAGTCGCGAAGAGTGTTTTAATGACTAAAAATTGAATCTTTGGATGAAAATAGCTCAATCAAGGTACCTATTGTGTCATTAGAGCTTCTTAATGTATAAAGATTGAATCTTTGAAAGAAAATGAGAGTTTTGAGTTAAACTTATTCGAGGTCCCTTTGACGTCCCAAAGAGTATTTTAACGAGTAAAGATTGAATATTTGAATGTATACACCTCAATCATGGTACCTATTATGTCACTAAACCATTTTAATGTATAAAGATTAAATTTTTTAAAGAAAATGAGACTTTTGAGTTAAACTTATTCGAGTTTCCTTTGAGATCACGGAGAGTGTTCTAATGAGTAAAGATTGAATCAGTGAATAAAATTATCTCAATTAAGGTAGCTATTATGTCACTAGGCCATTTTAATGTATAAAGATTGAATCTTTGAAAGAAAATGAGAGTTTTGTGTTAAACTTATTCGACTTCCCTATGAAGTCGGGACGAGTGTTTTAATGACAAAAGACTGAATCTTTGAATAAGAGGTACAAAGATTGAATTTGTGAAAGTAAATGAGAGGTTTGAGTTTAACTTATTCGAGTTCCCTATGAAGTCGCGAAGAGTGTTTTAATAACTAAAGATTGAATCTTTGAATGAAAGGACCTCAATCAAGGTACCTATTATGTCACTAGTCCTTTTTTTTTGTACAAATATTTAATCTTTGAAAGAGAGAGAGATTTTTGAGTTAAACTTGTTTGAATTCCCTTGGACGTCCTAAAGAGTATTTTAATGAGAAAAGATTGAATCTTTGAATGAAAAATTCTCAATCAAGGTACCTATTATATCGCTAGACCTTTTAAAGTATAAAGATTGAATCTTTGAAAGAAAATTAGAGTTTTGAGTTAAACTTATTCGAATTCCCTTTGACGTCCCGAAAAGTGTTTTAATGAGCAAAGGTTGAATCTTTGAATGAAATTACTTCTAACAAGGTACCAATTATGTCTCTAGACCATTTTAATGTATGAAGATTGAATCTTTGAAAGAAAATGAGAGTTTTGAGTTCAACTTCTTCGAGTTCACTATGTAGTCGTGAATTGTGTTTTAGGGACAAAAGATTGAATCATTGAATGAAATTACTTCAATCAAGATACCAGTTATGTCACTAGACAATTTTAATCTACAAAGATTGAATCTTTGAACGAAAATGATAGTTTTGAGGAAAACTTGTTCAAGTTCCCTATGAAGTCGCGAAGTGTGTTTTAATGACTGCAGATTGAATCTTTGAATGAAAATACCTCAATTAAGGTACCAATTACGTCACAAGACCTTTTTAATGGGTAAAGATCGAGTCTTTAAAAGAAAGCGAGGGTTTTAAGTTAAACTTATTCGAGTTCCCTTTGACGTCTCGAAGAGTGTTTAAAAGAGTAAGGATTGAATCTTTGAATGAGAATTCCTCAATCAAGCTACCAATGTAAAGATTGAATCTCTGAGTGAAATTAACACAATCAAGGTAACTACTATGTCACTAGACCTTATTAATGTATAGCGATTCAATCTTTGAAAGAAAACGACAATTTTAAGTTTAACTTGTTCGAATTCCTTATGAAGTGGCGAAGAGTGTTTTAAAGTCTAAAGATTGAATCTTTGAATGAAAATACCTTAATCAAGGTATTAATTATGTCACTAGACCTTTTTAATGTATAAAGAATAAATCTTAGAAAGAAAATGAGAGTTTTGAGTTAAACTTATTCGAGTTCCCTTTGACGTGACGGAGAGTGTTTTAATGTGTAAAGATTGAATCCTTGAATGAAATTACCTCAATCAAGGCACCTATTATGTCAATGGACCTTTTTAATGTATAAAGATTTAATCTTTGATTTCAAATGAGAATTTTGAGTTTAACCTATTCGAGTTCCCTAAGAAGTCGCGAAGAGTGTTTTAATGACCATAGATTGAATCCTTAAATGAAAATACCTCAATCAAGGTACTAATTTTGTCACTAGAACTTTTTAATGAATAAAGATTGAATCTTTAAAAGAAAATGAGAGTTTGGAGTTAAACTTATTCGAGTTCCCTTTTACGCGCCGAAGTGTGTTTAAATGAGTACAGATTGAATCTTTGAATGAAAATTCCTCACTCAAGGTACCTATTATGTCACTAGACCATTTTAATGTACAAAGATTAAATCTTTGAACGAAAATGAGAGTTTTGAGTTAAACTTATTCGAGTTCCCTTTAATATCACGAAGAGTGTTTTAATTAGTAAAGATTGAATATATGAAAGAAATTACCTCAATCACGGTACCGATTATGCCACATGACCTTTTTAATGTATAAAGAATGAATCTTTGAAAGAAAAAGGGAGTTTCGAGTGTAACTTACTTGAGTTCCTAACGTAATCTCGTAGAATGCTTTAATGACTAAAGATTGAATCCTTTAATGGAAATACCTCAATCAAGGTGCCTGTTATGTCACTTGACCTTTTAAATGTATAAAGATTAAATCTTTGGAATAAAATGAGAGTTTTAAGTTAAACTTATAATAGTTCCCTTCGACGTCACGAATAGTGTATTAATGAGTAAAGATTGAATCTTTGAGCGAAATTACCTCAATCACGATACCTATTATGTCACAAGACCTTTTTAATGTATAACGGTTGAATCTTTGAAAGAAAATGAGAGTTTTGAGTTTAACTTATTCGAGTACCCTTTGAAGTCGCGAAGAGTGTTTTAATGACTAAAAATTGAATCTTTGGATGAAAATAGCTCAATCAAGGTACCTATTGTGTCATTAGAGCTTCTTAATGTATAAAGATTGAATCTTTGAAAGAAAATGAGAGTTTTGAGTTAAACTTATTCGAGGTCCCTTTGACGTCCCAAAGAGTATTTTAACGAGTAAAGATTGAATATTTGAATGTATACACCTCAATCATGGTACCTATTATGTCACTAAACCATTTTAATGTATAAAGATTAAATTTTTTAAAGAAAATGAGACTTTTGAGTTAAACTTATTCGAGTTTCCTTTGAGATCACGGAGAGTGTTCTAATGAGTAAAGATTGAATCAGTGAATAAAATTATCTCAATTAAGGTAGCTATTATGTCACTAGGCCATTTTAATGTATAAAGATTGAATCTTTGAAAGAAAATGAGAGTTTTGTGTTAAACTTATTCGACTTCCCTATGAAGTCGGGACGAGTGTTTTAATGACAAAAGACTGAATCTTTGAATAAGAGGTACAAAGATTGAATTTGTGAAAGTAAATGAGAGGTTTGAGTTTAACTTATTCGAGTTCCCTATGAAGTCGCGAAGAGTGTTTTAATAACTAAAGATTGAATCTTTGAATGAAAGGACCTCAATCAAGGTACCTATTATGTCACTAGTCCTTTTTTTTTGTACAAATATTTAATCTTTGAAAGAGAGAGAGATTTTTGAGTTAAACTTGTTTGAATTCCCTTGGACGTCCTAAAGAGTATTTTAATGAGAAAAGATTGAATCTTTGAATGAAAAATTCTCAATCAAGGTACCTATTATATCGCTAGACCTTTTAAAGTATAAAGATTGAATCTTTGAAAGAAAATTAGAGTTTTGAGTTAAACTTATTCGAATTCCCTTTGACGTCCCGAAAAGTGTTTTAATGAGCAAAGGTTGAATCTTTGAATGAAATTACTTCTAACAAGGTACCAATTATGTCTCTAGACCATTTTAATGTATGAAGATTGAATCTTTGAAAGAAAATGAGAGTTTTGAGTTCAACTTCTTCGAGTTCACTATGTAGTCGTGAATTGTGTTTTAGGGACAAAAGATTGAATCATTGAATGAAATTACTTCAATCAAGATACCAGTTATGTCACTAGACAATTTTAATCTACAAAGATTGAATCTTTGAACGAAAATGATAGTTTTGAGGAAAACTTGTTCAAGTTCCCTATGAAGTCGCGAAGTGTGTTTTAATGACTGCAGATTGAATCTTTGAATGAAAATACCTCAATTAAGGTACCAATTACGTCACAAGACCTTTTTAATGGGTAAAGATCGAGTCTTTAAAAGAAAGCGAGGGTTTTAAGTTAAACTTATTCGAGTTCCCTTTGACGTCTCGAAGAGTGTTTAAAAGAGTAAGGATTGAATCTTTGAATGAGAATTCCTCAATCAAGCTACCAATGTAAAGATTGAATCTCTGAGTGAAATTAACACAATCAAGGTAACTACTATGTCACTAGACCTTATTAATGTATAGCGATTCAATCTTTGAAAGAAAACGACAATTTTAAGTTTAACTTGTTCGAATTCCTTATGAAGTGGCGAAGAGTGTTTTAAAGTCTAAAGATTGAATCTTTGAATGAAAATACCTTAATCAAGGTATTAATTATGTCACTAGACCTTTTTAATGTATAAAGAATAAATCTTAGAAAGAAAATGAGAGTTTTGAGTTAAACTTATTCGAGTTCCCTCTGACGTGACGGAGAGTGTTTTAATGTGTAAAGATTGAATCCTTGAATGAAATTACCTCAATCAAGGCACCTATTATGTCAATGGACCTTTTTAATGTATAAAGATTTAATCTTTGATTTCAAATGAGAATTTTGAGTTTAACCTATTCGAGTTCCCTAAGAAGTCGCGAAGAGTGTTTTAATGACCATAGATTGAATCCTTAAATGAAAATACCTCAATCAAGGTACTAATTTTGTCACTAGAACTTTTTAATGAATAAAGATTGAATCTTTAAAAGAAAATGAGAGTTTGGAGTTAAACTTATTCGAGTTCCCTTTTACGCGCCGAAGTGTGTTTAAATGAGTACAGATTGAATCTTTGAATGAAAATTCCTCACTCAAGGTACCTATTATGTCACTAGACCATTTTAATGTACAAAGATTAAATCTTTGAACGAAAATGAGAGTTTTGAGTTAAACTTATTCGAGTTCCCTTTAATATCACGAAGAGTGTTTTAATTAGTAAAGATTGAATATATGAAAGAAATTACCTCAATCACGGTACCGATTATGCCACATGACCTTTTTAATGTATAAAGAATGAATCTTTGAAAGAAAAAGGGAGTTTCGAGTGTAACTTACTTGAGTTCCTAACGTAATCTCGTAGAATGCTTTAATGACTAAAGATTGAATCCTTTAATGGAAATACCTCAATCAAGGTGCCTGTTATGTCACTTGACCTTTTAAATGTATAAAGATTAAATCTTTGGAATAAAATGAGAGTTTTAAGTTAAACTTATAATAGTTCCCTTCGACGTCACGAATAGTGTATTAATGAGTAAAGATTGAATCTTTGAGCGAAATTACCTCAATCACGATACCTATTATGTCACAAGACCTTTTTAATGTATAACGGTTGAATCTTTGAAAGAAAATGAGAGTTTTGAGTTTAACTTATTCGAGTACCCTTTGAAGTCGCGAAGAGTGTTTTAATGACTAAAAATTGAATCTTTGGATGAAAATAGCTCAATCAAGGTACCTATTGTGTCATTAGAGCTTCTTAATGTATAAAGATTGAATCTTTGAAAGAAAATGAGAGTTTTGAGTTAAACTTATTCGAGGTCCCTTTGACGTCCCAAAGAGTATTTTAACGAGTAAAGATTGAATATTTGAATGTATACACCTCAATCATGGTACCTATTATGTCACTAAACCATTTTAATGTATAAAGATTAAATTTTTTAAAGAAAATGAGACTTTTGAGTTAAACTTATTCGAGTTTCCTTTGAGATCACGGAGAGTGTTCTAATGAGTAAAGATTGAATCAGTGAATAAAATTATCTCAATTAAGGTAGCTATTATGTCACTAGGCCATTTTAATGTATAAAGATTGAATCTTTGAAAGAAAATGAGAGTTTTGTGTTAAACTTATTCGACTTCCCTATGAAGTCGGGACGAGTGTTTTAATGACAAAAGACTGAATCTTTGAATAAGAGGTACAAAGATTGAATTTGTGAAAGTAAATGAGAGGTTTGAGTTTAACTTATTCGAGTTCCCTATGAAGTCGCGAAGAGTGTTTTAATAACTAAAGATTGAATCTTTGAATGAAAGGACCTCAATCAAGGTACCTATTATGTCACTAGTCCTTTTTTTTTGTACAAATATTTAATCTTTGAAAGAGAGAGAGATTTTTGAGTTAAACTTGTTTGAATTCCCTTGGACGTCCTAAAGAGTATTTTAATGAGAAAAGATTGAATCTTTGAATGAAAAATTCTCAATCAAGGTACCTATTATATCGCTAGACCTTTTAAAGTATAAAGATTGAATCTTTGAAAGAAAATTAGAGTTTTGAGTTAAACTTATTCGAATTCCCTTTGACGTCCCGAAAAGTGTTTTAATGAGCAAAGGTTGAATCTTTGAATGAAATTACTTCTAACAAGGTACCAATTATGTCTCTAGACCATTTTAATGTATGAAGATTGAATCTTTGAAAGAAAATGAGAGTTTTGAGTTCAACTTCTTCGAGTTCACTATGTAGTCGTGAATTGTGTTTTAGGGACAAAAGATTGAATCATTGAATGAAATTACTTCAATCAAGATACCAGTTATGTCACTAGACAATTTTAATCTACAAAGATTGAATCTTTGAACGAAAATGATAGTTTTGAGGAAAACTTGTTCAAGTTCCCTATGAAGTCGCGAAGTGTGTTTTAATGACTGCAGATTGAATCTTTGAATGAAAATACCTCAATTAAGGTACCAATTACGTCACAAGACCTTTTTAATGGGTAAAGATCGAGTCTTTAAAAGAAAGCGAGGGTTTTAAGTTAAACTTATTCGAGTTCCCTTTGACGTCTCGAAGAGTGTTTAAAAGAGTAAGGATTGAATCTTTGAATGAGAATTCCTCAATCAAGCTACCAATGTAAAGATTGAATCTCTGAGTGAAATTAACACAATCAAGGTAACTACTATGTCACTAGACCTTATTAATGTATAGCGATTCAATCTTTGAAAGAAAACGACAATTTTAAGTTTAACTTGTTCGAATTCCTTATGAAGTGGCGAAGAGTGTTTTAAAGTCTAAAGATTGAATCTTTGAATGAAAATACCTTAATCAAGGTATTAATTATGTCACTAGACCTTTTTAATGTATAAAGAATAAATCTTAGAAAGAAAATGAGAGTTTTGAGTTAAACTTATTCGAGTTCCCTTTGACGTGACGGAGAGTGTTTTAATGTGTAAAGATTGAATCCTTGAATGAAATTACCTCAATCAAGGCACCTATTATGTCAATGGACCTTTTTAATGTATAAAGATTTAATCTTTGATTTCAAATGAGAATTTTGAGTTTAACCTATTCGAGTTCCCTAAGAAGTCGCGAAGAGTGTTTTAATGACCATAGATTGAATCCTTAAATGAAAATACCTCAATCAAGGTACTAATTTTGTCACTAGAACTTTTTAATGAATAAAGATTGAATCTTTAAAAGAAAATGAGAGTTTGGAGTTAAACTTATTCGAGTTCCCTTTTACGCGCCGAAGTGTGTTTAAATGAGTACAGATTGAATCTTTGAATGAAAATTCCTCACTCAAGGTACCTATTATGTCACTAGACCATTTTAATGTACAAAGATTAAATCTTTGAACGAAAATGAGAGTTTTGAGTTAAACTTATTCGAGTTCCCTTTAATATCACGAAGAGTGTTTTAATTAGTAAAGATTGAATATATGAAAGAAATTACCTCAATCACGGTACCGATTATGCCACATGACCTTTTTAATGTATAAAGAATGAATCTTTGAAAGAAAAAGGGAGTTTCGAGTGTAACTTACTTGAGTTCCTAACGTAATCTCGTAGAATGCTTTAATGACTAAAGATTGAATCCTTTAATGGAAATACCTCAATCAAGGTGCCTGTTATGTCACTTGACCTTTTAAATGTATAAAGATTAAATCTTTGGAATAAAATGAGAGTTTTAAGTTAAACTTATAATAGTTCCCTTCGACGTCACGAATAGTGTATTAATGAGTAAAGATTGAATCTTTGAGCGAAATTACCTCAATCACGATACCTATTATGTCACAAGACCTTTTTAATGTATAACGGTTGAATCTTTGAAAGAAAATGAGAGTTTTGAGTTTAACTTATTCGAGTACCCTTTGAAGTCGCGAAGAGTGTTTTAATGACTAAAAATTGAATCTTTGGATGAAAATAGCTCAATCAAGGTACCTATTGTGTCATTAGAGCTTCTTAATGTATAAAGATTGAATCTTTGAAAGAAAATGAGAGTTTTGAGTTAAACTTATTCGAGGTCCCTTTGACGTCCCAAAGAGTATTTTAACGAGTAAAGATTGAATATTTGAATGTATACACCTCAATCATGGTACCTATTATGTCACTAAACCATTTTAATGTATAAAGATTAAATTTTTTAAAGAAAATGAGACTTTTGAGTTAAACTTATTCGAGTTTCCTTTGAGATCACGGAGAGTGTTCTAATGAGTAAAGATTGAATCAGTGAATAAAATTATCTCAATTAAGGTAGCTATTATGTCACTAGGCCATTTTAATGTATAAAGATTGAATCTTTGAAAGAAAATGAGAGTTTTGTGTTAAACTTATTCGACTTC
Source organism: Cornus florida (assembly GCF_030987335.1). Classification (NCBI taxonomy): domain Eukaryota; kingdom Viridiplantae; phylum Streptophyta; class Magnoliopsida; order Cornales; family Cornaceae; genus Cornus; species Cornus florida. The sequence goes on along the minus strand of NW_026775649.1, from coordinate 313,445 downwards.
CCTATGAAGTCGGGACGAGTGTTTTAATGACAAAAGACTGAATCTTTGAATAAGAGGTACAAAGATTGAATTTGTGAAAGTAAATGAGAGGTTTGAGTTTAACTTATTCGAGTTCCCTATGAAGTCGCGAAGAGTGTTTTAATAACTAAAGATTGAATCTTTGAATGAAAGGACCTCAATCAAGGTACCTATTATGTCACTAGTCCTTTTTTTTTGTACAAATATTTAATCTTTGAAAGAGAGAGAGATTTTTGAGTTAAACTTGTTTGAATTCCCTTGGACGTCCTAAAGAGTATTTTAATGAGAAAAGATTGAATCTTTGAATGAAAAATTCTCAATCAAGGTACCTATTATATCGCTAGACCTTTTAAAGTATAAAGATTGAATCTTTGAAAGAAAATTAGAGTTTTGAGTTAAACTTATTCGAATTCCCTTTGACGTCCCGAAAAGTGTTTTAATGAGCAAAGGTTGAATCTTTGAATGAAATTACTTCTAACAAGGTACCAATTATGTCTCTAGACCATTTTAATGTATGAAGATTGAATCTTTGAAAGAAAATGAGAGTTTTGAGTTCAACTTCTTCGAGTTCACTATGTAGTCGTGAATTGTGTTTTAGGGACAAAAGATTGAATCATTGAATGAAATTACTTCAATCAAGATACCAGTTATGTCACTAGACAATTTTAATCTACAAAGATTGAATCTTTGAACGAAAATGATAGTTTTGAGGAAAACTTGTTCAAGTTCCCTATGAAGTCGCGAAGTGTGTTTTAATGACTGCAGATTGAATCTTTGAATGAAAATACCTCAATTAAGGTACCAATTACGTCACAAGACCTTTTTAATGGGTAAAGATCGAGTCTTTAAAAGAAAGCGAGGGTTTTAAGTTAAACTTATTCGAGTTCCCTTTGACGTCTCGAAGAGTGTTTAAAAGAGTAAGGATTGAATCTTTGAATGAGAATTCCTCAATCAAGCTACCAATGTAAAGATTGAATCTCTGAGTGAAATTAACACAATCAAGGTAACTACTATGTCACTAGACCTTATTAATGTATAGCGATTCAATCTTTGAAAGAAAACGACAATTTTAAGTTTAACTTGTTCGAATTCCTTATGAAGTGGCGAAGAGTGTTTTAAAGTCTAAAGATTGAATCTTTGAATGAAAATACCTTAATCAAGGTATTAATTATGTCACTAGACCTTTTTAATGTATAAAGAATAAATCTTAGAAAGAAAATGAGAGTTTTGAGTTAAACTTATTCGAGTTCCCTCTGACGTGACGGAGAGTGTTTTAATGTGTAAAGATTGAATCCTTGAATGAAATTACCTCAATCAAGGTACCTATTATGTCAATGGACCTTTTTAATGTATAAAGATTTAATCTTTGATTTAAAATGAGAATTTTGAGTTTAAACTATTCGAGTTCCCTAAGAAGTCGCGAAGAGTGTTTTAATGACCATAGATTGAATCCTTGAATGAAAATACCTCAATCAAGGGACTAATTTTGTCACTAGAACTTTTTAATGAATAAAGATTGAATCTTTAAAAGAAAATGAGAGTTTGGAGTTAAACTTATTCGAGTTCCCTTTTACGCGCCGAAGTGTGTTTAAATGAGTACAGATTGAATCTTTGAATGAAAATTCCTCACTCAAGGTACCTATTATGTCACTAGACCATTTTAATGTACAAAGATTAAATCTTTGAACGAAAATGAGAGTTTTGAGTTAAACTTATTCGAGTTCCCTTTAATATCACGAAGAGTGTTTTAATTAGTAAAGATTGAATATATGAAAGAAATTACCTCAATCACGGTACCGATTATGCCACATGACCTTTTTAATGTATAAAGAATGAATCTTTGAAAGAAAAAGGGAGTTTCGAGTGTAACTTATTTGAGTTCCTAACGTAATCTCGTAGAATGCTTTAATGACTAAAGATTGAATCCTTTAATGGAAATACCTCAATCAAGGTGCCTATTATGTCACTTGACCTTTTAAATGTATAAAGATTAAATCTTTGGAATAAAATGAGAGTTTTAAGTTAAACTTATAATAGTTCCCTTCGACGTCACGAAGAGTGTATTAATGAGTAAAGATTGAATCTTTGAGCGAAATTACCTCAATCACGATACCTATTATGTCACAAGACCTTTTTAATGTATAACGGTTGAATCTTTGAAAGAAAATGAGAGTTTTGAGTTTAACTTATTCGAGTACCCTTTGAAGTCGCGAAGAGTGTTTTAATGACTAAAAATTGAATCTTTGAATGAAAATAGCTCAATCAAGGTACCTATTGTGTCATTAGAGCTTCTTAATGTATAAAGATTGAATCTTTGAAAGAAAATGAGAGTTTTGAGTTAAACTTATTCGAGGTCCCTTTGACGTCCCAAAGAGTATTTTAACGAGTAAAGATTGAATATTTGAATATAAACACCTCAATCATGGTACCTATTATGTCACTAAACCATTTTAATGTATAAAGATTAAATTTTTTAAAGAAAATGAGACTTTTGAGTTAAACTTATTCGAGTTTCCTTTGAGATCACGGAGAGTGTTCTAATGAGTAAAGATTGAATCAGTGAATAAAATTATCTCAATTAAGGTAGCTATTATGTCACTAGGCCATTTTAATGTATAAAGATTGAATCTTTGAAAGAAAATGAGAGTTTTGTGTTAAACTTATTCGACTTCCCTATGAAGTCGGGACGAGTGTTTTAATGACAAAAGACTGAATCTTTGAATAAGAGGTACAAAGATTGAATTTGTGAAAGAAAATGAGAGGTTTGAGTTTAACTTATTCGAGTTCCCTATGAAGTCGCGAAGAGTGTTTTAATAACTAAAGATTGAATCTTTGAAAAAAAGGACCTCAATCAAGGTACCTATTATGTCACTAGTCCTTTTTTTTTGTACAAATATTTAATCTTTGAAAGAGAGAGAGATTTTTGAGTTAAACTTGTTTGAATTCCCTTGGACGTCCTAAAGAGTATTTTAATGAGAAAAGATTGAATCTTTGAATGAAAAATTCTCAATCAAGGTACCTATTATATCGCTAGACCTTTTAAAGTATAAAGATTGAATCTTTGAAAGAAAATTAGAGTTTTGAGTTAAACTTATTCGAATTCCCTTTGACGTCCCGAAAAGTGTTTTAATGAGCAAAGGTTGAATCTTTGAATGAAATTACTTCTAACAAGGTACCAATTATGTCTCTAGACCATTTTAATGTATGAAGATTGAATCTTTGAAAGAAAATGAGAGTTTTGAGTTCAACTTCTTCGAGTTCACTATGTAGTCGTGAATTGTGTTTTAGGGACAAAAGATTGAATCATTGAATGAAATTACTTCAATCAAGATACCAGTTATGTCACTAGACAATTTTAATCTACAAAGATTGAATCTTTGAACGAAAATGATAGTTTTGAGGAAAACTTGTTCAAGTTCCCTATGAAGTCGCGAAGTGTGTTTTAATGACTGCAGATTGAATCTTTGAATGAAAATACCTCAATTAAGGTACCAATTACGTCACAAGACCTTTTTAATGGGTAAAGATCGAGTCTTTAAAAGAAAGCGAGGGTTTTAAGTTAAACTTATTCGAGTTCCCTTTGACGTCTCGAAGAGTGTTTAAAAGAGTAAGGATTGAATCTTTGAATGAGAATTCCTCAATCAAGCTACCAATGTAAAGATTGAATCTCTGAGTGAAATTAACACAATCAAGGTAACTACTATGTCACTAGACCTTATTAATGTATAGCGATTCAATCTTTGAAAGAAAACGACAATTTTAAGTTTAACTTGTTCGAATTCCTTATGAAGTGGCGAAGAGTGTTTTAAAGTCTAAAGATTGAATCTTTGAATGAAAATACCTTAATCAAGGTATTAATTATGTCACTAGACCTTTTTAATGTATAAAGAATAAATCTTAGAAAGAAAATGAGAGTTTTGAGTTAAACTTATTCGAGTTCCCTCTGACGTGACGGAGAGTGTTTTAATGTGTAAAGATTGAATCCTTGAATGAAATTACCTCAATCAAGGTACCTATTATGTCAATGGACCTTTTTAATGTATAAAGATTTAATCTTTGATTTAAAATGAGAATTTTGAGTTTAACCTATTCGAGTTCCCTAAGAAGTCGCGAAGAGTGTTTTAATGACCATAGATTGAATCCTTGAATGAAAATACCTCAATCAAGGGACTAATTTTGTCACTAGAACTTTTTAATGAATAAAGATTGAATCTTTAAAAGAAAATGAGAGTTTGGAGTTAAACTTATTCGAGTTCCCTTTTACGCGCCGAAGTGTGTTTAAATGAGTACAGATTGAATCTTTGAATGAAAATTCCTCACTCAAGGTACCTATTATGTCACTAGACCATTTTAATGTACAAAGATTAAATCTTTGAACGAAAATGAGAGTTTTGAGTTAAACTTATTCGAGTTCCCTTTAATATCACGAAGAGTGTTTTAATTAGTAAAGATTGAATATATGAAAGAAATTACCTCAATCACGGTACCGATTATGCCACATGACCTTTTTAATGTATAAAGAATGAATCTTTGAAAGAAAAAGGGAGTTTCGAGTGTAACTTATTTGAGTTCCTAACGTAATCTCGTAGAATGCTTTAATGACTAAAGATTGAATCCTTTAATGGAAATACCTCAATCAAGGTGCCTATTATGTCACTTGACCTTTTAAATGTATAAAGATTAAATCTTTGGAATAAAATGAGAGTTTTAAGTTAAACTTATAATAGTTCCCTTCGACGTCACGAAGAGTGTATTAATGAGTAAAGATTGAATCTTTAAGCGAAATTACCTCAATCACGATACCTATTATGTCACAAGACCTTTTTAATGTATAACGGTTGAATCTTTGAAAGAAAATGAGAGTTTTGAGTTTAACTTATTCGAGTACCCTTTGAAGTCGCGAAGAGTGTTTTAATGACTAAAAATTGAATCTTTGAATGAAAATAGCTCAATCAAGGTACCTATTGTGTCATTAGAGCTTCTTAATGTATAAAGATTGAATCTTTGAAAGAAAATGAGAGTTTTGAGTTAAACTTATTCGAGGTCCCTTTGACGTCCCAAAGAGTATTTTAACGAGTAAAGATTGAATATTTGAATGTAAACACCTCAATCATGGTACCTCTTATGTCACTAAACCATTTTAATGTATAAAGATTAAATTTTTTAAAGAAAATGAGACTTTTGAGTTAAACTTATTCGAGTTTCCTTTGAGATCACGGAGAGTGTTCTAATGAGTAAAGATTGAATCAGTGAATAAAATTATCTCAATTAAGGTAGCTATTATGTCACTAGGCCATTTTAATGTATAAAGATTGAATCTTTGAAAGAAAATGAGAGTTTTGTGTTAAACTTATTCGACTTCCCTATGAAGTCGGGACGAGTGTTTTAATGACAAAAGACTGAATCTTTGAATAAGAGGTACAAAGATTGAATTTGTGAAAGAAAATGAGAGGTTTGAGTTTAACTTATTCGAGTTCCCTATGAAGTCGCGAAGAGTGTTTTAATAACTAAAGATTGAATCTTTGAATGAAAAGACCTCAATCAAGGTACCTATTATGTCACTAGTCCTTTTTTTTTTGTACAAATATTTAATCTTTGAAAGAGAGAGAGATTTTTGAGTCAAACTTGTTTGAATTCCCTTGGACGTCCTAAAGAGTATTTTAATGAGAAAAGATTGAATCTTTGAATGAAAAATTCTCAATCAAGGTACCTATTATATCGCTAGACCTTTTAAAGTATAAAGATTGAGTCTTTGAAAGAAAATTAGAGTTTTGTGTTAAACTTATTCGAATTCCCTTTGACGTCCCGAAAAGTGTTTTAATGAGCAAAGGTTGAATCTTTGAATGAAATTACTTCTAACAAGGTACCAATTATGTCTCTAGACCATTTTAATGTATGAAGATTGAATCTTTGAAAGAAAATGAGAGTTTTGAGTTCAACTTCTTCGAGTTCACTATGTAGTCGTGAATTGTGTTTTAGGGGCAAAAGATTGAATCATTGAATGAAATTACTTCAATCAAGATACCAGTTATGTCACTAGACAATTTTAATCTTCAAAGATTGAATCTTTGAACGAAAATGATAGTTTTGAGGAAAACTTGTTCAAGTTCCCTATGAAGTCGCGAAGTGTGTTTTAATGACTGCAGATTGAATCTTTGAATGAAAATACCTCAATTAAGGTACCAATTACGTCACAAGACCTTTTCAATGGGTAAAGATCGAGTCTTTAAAAGAAAGCGAGGGTTTTAAGTTAAACTTATTCGAGTTCCCTTTGACGTCTCGAAGAGTGTTTAAAAGAGTAAGGATTGAATCTTTGAATGAGAATTCCTCAATCAAGCTACCAATGTAACGATTGAATCTCTGAGTGAAATTAACACAATCAAGGTAACTACTATGTCACTAGACCTTATTAATGTATAGCGATTCAATCTTTGAAAGAAAACGACAATTTTAAGTTTAACTTGTTCGAATTCCTTATGAAGTGGCGAAGAGTGTTTTAAAGTCTAAAGATTGAATCTTTGAATGAAAATACCTTAATCAAGGTATTAATTATGTCACTAGACCTTTTTAATGTATAAAGAATAAATCTTAGAAAGAAAATGAGAGTTTTGAGTTAAACTTATTCGAGTTCCCTCTGACGTAACGGAGAGTGTTTTAATGTGTAAAGATTGAATCCTTGAATGAAATTACCTCAATCAAGGTACCTATTATGTCAATGGACCTTTTTAATGTATAAAGATTTAATCTTTGATTTAAAATGAGAATTTTGAGTTTAACCTATTCGAGTTCCCTAAGAAGTCGCGAAGAGTGTTTTAATGACCATAGATTGAATCCTTGAATGAAAATACCTCAATCAAGGCACTAATTTTGTCACTAGAACTTTTTAATGAATAAAGATTGAATCTTTAAAAGAAAATGAGAGTTTGGAGTTAAACTTATTCGAGTTCCCTTTTACGCCCCGAAGTGTGTTTAAATGAGTACAGATTGAATCTTTGAATGAAAATTCCTCACTCAAGGTACCTATTATGTCACTAGACCATTTTAATGTACAAAGATTAAATCTTTGAACGAAAATGAGAGTTTTGAGTTAAACTTACTCGAGTTCCCTTTAATATCACGAAGAGTGTTTTAATTAGTAAAGATTGAATATATGAAAGAAATTACCTCAATCACGGTACCGATTATGCCACATGACCTTTTTAATGTATAAAGAATGAATCTTTGAAAGAAAAAGGGAGTTTCGAGTGTAACTTATTTGAGTTCCTAACGTAATCTCGTAGAATGCTTTAATGACTAAAGATTGAATCCTTTAATGGAAATACCTCAATCAAGGTGCCTGTTATGTCACTTGACCTTTTAAATGTATAAAGATTAAATCTTTGGAATAAAATGAGAGTTTTAAGTTAAACTTATAATAGTTCCCTTCGACGTCACGAAGAGTGTATTAATGAGTAAAGATTGAATCTTTGAGCGAAATTACCTCAATCACGATACCTATTATGTCACAAGACCTTTTTAATGTATAACGGTTGAATCTTTGAAAGAAAATGAGAGTTTTGAGTTTAACTTATTCGAGTACCCTTTGAAGTCGCGAAGAGTGTTTTAATGACTAAAAATTGAATCTTTGAATGAAAATAGCTCAATCAAGGTACCTATTGTGTCATTAGAGCTTCTTAATGTATAAAGATTGAATCTTTGAAAGAAAATGAGAGTTTTGAGTTAAACTTATTCGAGGTCCCTTTGACGTCCCAAAGAGTATTTTAACGAGTAAAGATTGAATATTTGAATGTAAACACCTCAATCATGGTACCTATTATGTCACTAAACCATTTTAATGTATAAAGATTAAATTTTTGAAAGAAAATGAGACTTTTGAGTTAAACTTATTCGAGTTTCCTTTGAGATCACGGAGAGTGTACTAATGAGTAAAGATTGAATTAGTGAATAAAATTATCTCAATTAAGGTAGCTATTATGTCACTAGGCCATTTTAATGTATAAAGATTGAATCTTTGAAAGAAAATGAGAGTTTTGTGTTAAACTTATTCGACTTCCCTATGAAGTCGGGACGAGTGTTTTAATGACAAAAGACTGAATCTTTGAATAAGAGGTACAAAGATTGAATTTGTGAAAGAAAATGAGAGGTTTGAGTTTAACTTATTCGAGTTCCCTATGAAGTCGCGAAGAGTGTTTTAATAACTAAAGATTGAATCTTTGAATGAAAAGACCTCAATCAAGGTACCTATTATGTCACTAGTCCTTTTTTTTGTACAAATATTTAATCTTTGAAAGAGAGAGAGATTTTTGAGTTAAACTTGTTTGAATTCCCTTGGACGTCCTAAAGAGTATTTTAATGAGAAAAGATTGAATCTTTGAATGAAAAATTCTCAATCAAGGTACCTATTATATCGCTAGACCTTTTAAAGTATAAAGATTGAGTCTTTGAAAGAAAATTAGAGTTTTGAGTTAAACTTATTCGAATTCCCTTTGATGTCCCGAAAAGTGTTTTAATGAGCAAAGGTTGAATCTTTGAATGAAATTACTTCTAACAAGGTACCAATTATGTCTCTAGACCATTTTAATGTATGAAGATTGAATCTTTGAAAGAAAATGAGAGTTTTGAGTTCAACTTCTTCGAGTTCACTATGTAGTCGTGAATTGTGTTTTAGGGACAAAAGATTGAATCATTGAATGAAATTAATTCAATCAAGATACCAGTTATGTCACTAGACAATTTTAATCTTCAAAGATTGAATCTTTGAACGAAAATGATAGTTTTGAGGAAAACTTGTTCAAGTTCCCTATGAAGTCGCGAAGTGTGTTTTAATGACTGCAGATTAAATCTTTGAATGAAAATACCTCAATTAAGGTACCAATTACGTCACAAGACCTTTTCAATGGGTAAAGATCGAGTCTTTAAAAGAAAGCGAGCGTTTTAAGTTAAACTTATTCGAGTTCCCTTTGACGTCTCGAAGAGTGTTTAAAAGAGTAAGGATTGAATCTTTGAATGAGAATTCCTCAATCAAGCTACCAATGTAACGATTGAATCTCTGAGTGAAATTAACACAATCAAGGTAACTACTATGTCACTAGACCTTATTAATGTATAGCGATTCAATCTTTGAAAGAAAACGACAATTTTAAGTTTAACTTGTTCGAATTCCTTATGAAGTGGCGAAGAGTGTTTTAAAGTCTAAAGATTGAATCTTTGAATGAAAATACCTTAATCAAGGTATTAATTATGTCACTAGACCTTTTTAATGTTTAAAGAATAAATCTTAGAAAGAAAATGAGAGTTTTGAGTTAAACTTATTCGAGTTCCCTCTGACGTAACGGAGAGTGTTTTAATGTGTAAAGATTGAATCCTTGAATGAAATTACCTCAATCAAGGTACCTATTATGTCAATGGACCTTTTTAATGTATAAAGATTTAATCTTTGATTTAAAATGAGAATTTTGAGTTTAACCTATTCGAGTTCCCTAAGAAGTCGCGAAGAGTGTTTTAATGACCATAGATTGAATCCTTGAATGAAAATACCTCAATCAAGGCACTAATTTTGTCACTAGAACTTTTTAATGAATAAAGATTGAATCTTTAAAAGAAAATGAGAGTTTGGAGTTAAACTTATTCGAGTTCCCTTTTACGCCCCGAAGTGTGTTTAAATGAGTACAGATTGAATCTTTGAATGAAAATTCCTCACTCAAGGTACCTATTATGTCACTAGACCATTTTAATGTACAAAGATTAAATCTTTGAACGAAAATGAGAGTTTTGAGTTAAACTTACTCGAGTTCCCTTTAATATCACGAAGAGTGTTTTAATTAGTAAAGATTGAATATATGAAAGAAATTACCTCAATCACGGTACCGATTATGCCACATGACCTTTTTAATGTATAAAGAATGAATCTTTGAAAGAAAAAGGGAGTTTCGAGTGTAACTTATTTGAGTTCCTAACGTAATCTCGTAGAATGCTTTAATGACTAAAGATTGAATCCTTTAATGGAAATACCTCAATCAAGGTGCCTGTTATGTCACTTGACCTTTTAAATGTATAAAGATTAAATCTTTGGAATAAAATGAGAGTTTTAAGTTAAACTTATAATAGTTCCCTTCGACGTCACGAAGAGTGTATTAATGAGTAAAGATTGAATTTTTGAGCGAAATTACCTCAATCACGATACCTATTATGTCACAAGACCTTTTTAATGTATAACGGTTGAATCTTTGAAAGAAAATGAGAGTTTTGAGTTTAACTTATTCGAGTACCCTTTGAAGTCGCGAAGAGTGTTTTAATGACTAAAAATTGAATCTTTGAATGAAAATAGCTCAATCAAGGTACCTATTGTGTCATTAGAGCTTCTTAATGTATAAAGATTGAATCTTTGAAAGAAAATGAGAGTTTTGAGTTAAACTTATTCGAGGTCCCTTTGACGTCCCAAAGAGTATTTTAACGAGTAAAGATTGAATATTTGAATGTAAACACCTCAATCATGGTACCTATTATGTCACTAAACCATTTTAATGTATAAAGATTAAATTTTTGAAAGAAAATGAGACTTTTGAGTTAAACTTATTCGAGTTTCCTTTGAGATCACGGAGAGTGTTCTAATGAGTAAAGATTGAATCAGTGAATAAAATTATCTCAATTAAGGTAGCTATTATGTCACTAGGCCATTTTAATGTATAAAGATTGAATCTTTGAAAGAAAATGAGAGTTTTGTGTTAAACTTATTCGACTTCCGTATGAAGTCGGGACGAGTGTTTTAATGACAAAAGACTGAATCTTTGAATAAGAGGTACAAAGATTGAATTTGTGAAAGAAAATGAGAGGTTTGAGTTTAACTTATTCGAGTTCCCTATGAAGTCGCGAAGAGTGTTTTAATAACTAAAGATTGAATCTTTGAATGAAAGGACCTCAATCAAGGTACCTATTATGTCACTAGTCCTTTTTTTTTGTACAAATATTTAATCTTTGAAAGAGAGAGAGATTTTTGAGTTAAACTTGTTTGAATTCCCTTGGACGTCCTAAAGAGTATTTTAATGAGAAAAGATTGAATCTTTGAATGAAAAATTCTCAATCAAGGTACCTATTATATCGCTAGACCTTTTAAAGTATAAAGATTGAATCTTTGAAAGAAAATTAGAGTTTTGAGTTAAACTTATTCGAATTCCCTTTGACGTCCCGAAAAGTGTTTTAATGAGCAAAGGTTGAATCTTTGAATGAAATTACTTCTAACAAGGTACCAATTATGTCTCTAGACCATTTTAATGTATGAAGATTGAATCTTTGAAAGAAAATGAGAGTTTTGAGTTCAACTTCTTCGAGTTCACTATGTAGTCGTGAATTGTGTTTTAGGGACAAAAGATTGAATCATTGAATGAAATTACTTCAATCAAGATACCAGTTATGTCACTAGACAATTTTAATCTACAAAGATTGAATCTTTGAACGAAAATGATAGTTTTGAGGAAAACTTGTTCAAGTTCCCTATGAAGTCGCGAAGTGTGTTTTAATGACTGCAGATTGAATCTTTGAATGAAAATACCTCAATTAAGGTACCAATTACGTCACAAGACCTTTTTAATGGGTAAAGATCGAGTCTTTAAAAGAAAGCGAGGGTTTTAAGTTAAACTTATTCGAGTTCCCTTTGACGTCTCGAAGAGTGTTTAAAAGAGTAAGGATTGAATCTTTGAATGAGAATTCCTCAATCAAGCTACCAATGTAAAGATTGAATCACTGAGTGAAATTAACACAATCAAGGTAACTACTATGTCACTAGACCTTATTAATGTATAGCGATTCAATCTTTGAAAGAAAACGACAATTTTAAGTTTAACTTGTTCGAATTCCTTATGAAGTGGCGAAGAGTGTTTTAAAGTCTAAAGATTGAATCTTTGAATGAAAATACCTTAATCAAGGTATTAATTATGTCACTAGACCTTTTTAATGTATAAAGAATAAATCTTAGAAAGAAAATGAGAGTTTTGAGTTAAACTTATTCGAGTTCCCTCTGACGTGACGGAGAGTGTTTTAATGTGTAAAGATTGAATCCTTGAATGAAATTACCTCAATCAAGGTACCTATTATGTCAATGGACCTTTTTAATGTATAAAGATTTAATCTTTGATTTAAAATGAGAATTTTGAGTTTAACCTATTCGAGTTCCCTAAGAAGTCGCGAAGAGTGTTTTAATGACCATAGATTGAATCCTTGAATGAAAATACCTCAATCAAGGGACTAATTTTGTCACTAGAACTTTTTAATGAATAAAGATTGAATCTTTAAAAGAAAATGAGAGTTTGGAGTTAAACTTATTCGAGTTCCCTTTTACGCGCCGAAGTGTGTTTAAATGAGTACAGATTGAATCTTTGAATGAAAATTCCTCACTCAAGGTACCTATTATGTCACTAGACCATTTTAATGTACAAAGATTAAATCTTTGAACGAAAATGAGAGTTTTGAGTTAAACTTATTCGAGTTCCCTTTAATATCACGAAGAGTGTTTTAATTAGTAAAGATTGAATATATGAAAGAAATTACCTCAATCACGGTACCGATTATGCCACATGACCTTTTTAATGTATAAAGAATGAATCTTTGAAAGAAAAAGGGAGTTTCGAGTGTAACTTATTTGAGTTCCTAACGTAATCTCGTAGAATGCTTTAATGACTAAAGATTGAATCCTTTAATGGAAATACCTCAATCAAGGTGCCTATTATGTCACTTGACCTTTTAAATGTATAAAGATTAAATCTTTGGAATAAAATGAGAGTTTTAAGTTAAACTTATAATAGTTCCCTTCGACGTCACGAAGAGTGTATTAATGAGTAAAGATTGAATCTTTGAGCGAAATTACCTCAATCACGATACCTATTATGTCACAAGACCTTTTTAATGTATAACGGTTGAATCTTTGAAAGAAAATGAGAGTTTTGAGTTTAACTTATTCGAGTACCCTTTGAAGTCGCGAAGAGTGTTTTAATGACTAAAAATTGAATCTTTGAATGAAAATAGCTCAATCAAGGTACCTATTGTGTCATTAGAGCTTCTTAATGTATAAAGATTGAATCTTTGAAAGAAAATGAGAGTTTTGAGTTAAACTTATTCGAGGTCCCTTTGACGTCCCAAAGAGTATTTTAACGAGTAAAGATTGAATATTTGAATGTAAACACCTCAATCATGGTACCTATTATGTCACTAAACCATTTTAATGTATAAAGATTAAATTTTTGAAAGAAAATGAGACTTTTGAGTTAAACTTATTCGAGTTTCCTTTGAGATCACGGAGAGTGTACTAATGAGTAAAGATTGAATTAGTGAATAAAATTATCTCAATTAAGGTAGCTATTATGTCACTAGGCCATTTTAATGTATAAAGATTGAATCTTTGAAAGAAAATGAGAGTTTTGTGTTAAACTTATTCGACTTCCCTATGAAGTCGGGACGAGTGTTTTAATGACAAAAGACTGAATCTTTGAATAAGAGGTACAAAGATTGAATTTGTGAAAGAAAATGAGAGGTTTGAGTTTAACTTATTCGAGTTCCCTATGAAGTCGCGAAGAGTGTTTTAATAACTAAAGATTGAATCTTTGAATGAAAAGACCTCAATCAAGGTACCTATTATGTCACTAGTCCTTTTTTTTGTACAAATATTTAATCTTTGAAAGAGAGAGAGATTTTTGAGTTAAACTTGTTTGAATTCCCTTGGACGTCCTAAAGAGTATTTTAATGAGAAAAGATTGAATCTTTGAATGAAAAATTCTCAATCAAGGTACCTATTATATCGCTAGACCTTTTAAAGTATAAAGATTGAGTCTTTGAAAGAAAATTAGAGTTTTGAGTTAAACTTATTCGAATTCCCTTTGACGTCCCGAAAAGTGTTTTAATGAGCAAAGGTTGAATCTTTGAATGAAATTACTTCTAACAAGGTACCAATTACGTCTCTAGACCATTTTAATGTATGAAGATTGAATCTTTGAAAGAAAATGAGAGTTTTGAGTTCAACTTCTTCGAGTTCACTATGTAGTCGTGAATTGTGTTTTAGGGACAAAAGATTGAATCATTGAATGAAATTAATTCAATCAAGATACCAGTTATGTCACTAGACAATTTTAATCTTCAAAGATTGAATCTTTGAACGAAAATGATAGTTTTGAGGAAAACTTGTTCAAGTTCCCTATGAAGTCGCGAAGTGTGTTTTAATGACTGCAGATTAAATCTTTGAATGAAAATACCTCAATTAAGGTACCAATTACGTCACAAGACCTTTTCAATGGGTAAAGATCGAGTCTTTAAAAGAAAGCGAGCGTTTTAAGTTAAACTTATTCGAGTTCCCTTTGACGTCTCGAAGAGTGTTTAAAAGAGTAAGGATTGAATCTTTGAATGAGAATTCCTCAATCAAGCTACCAATGTAACGATTGAATCTCTGAGTGAAATTAACACAATCAAGGTAACTACTATGTCACTAGACCTTATTAATGTATAGCGATTCAATCTTTGAAAGAAAACGACAATTTTAAGTTTAACTTGTTCGAATTCCTTATGAAGTGGCGAAGAGTGTTTTAAAGTCTAAAGATTGAATCTTTGAATGAAAATACCTTAATCAAGGTATTAATTATGTCACTAGACCTTTTTAATGTTTAAAGAATAAATCTTAGAAAGAAAATGAGAGTTTTGAGTTAAACTTATTCGAGTTCCCTCTGACGTAACGGAGAGTGTTTTAATGTGTAAAGATTGAATCCTTGAATGAAATTACCTCAATCAAGGTACCTATTATGTCAATGGACCTTTTTAATGTATAAAGATTTAATCTTTGATTTAAAATGAGAATTTTGAGTTTAACCTATTCGAGTTCCCTAAGAAGTCGCGAAGAGTGTTTTAATGACCATAGATTGAATCCTTGAATGAAAATACCTCAATCAAGGCACTAATTTTGTCACTAGAACTTTTTAATGAATAAAGATTGAATCTTTAAAAGAAAATGAGAGTTTGGAGTTAAACTTATTCGAGTTCCCTTTTACGCCCCGAAGTGTGTTTAAATGAGTACAGATTGAATCTTTGAATGAAAATTCCTCACTCAAGGTACCTATTATGTCACTAGACCATTTTAATGTACAAAGATTAAATCTTTGAACGAAAATGAGAGTTTTGAGTTAAACTTACTCGAGTTCCCTTTAATATCACGAAGAGTGTTTTAATTAGTAAAGATTGAATATATGAAAGAAATTACCTCAATCACGGTACCGATTATGCCACATGACCTTTTTAATGTATAAAGAATGAATCTTTGAAAGAAAAAGGGAGTTTCGAGTGTAACTTATTTGAGTTCCTAACGTAATCTCGTAGAATGCTTTAATGACTAAAGATTGAATCCTTTAATGGAAATACCTCAATCAAGGTGCCTGTTATGTCACTTGACCTTTTAAATGTATAAAGATTAAATCTTTGGAATAAAATGAGAGTTTTAAGTTAAACTTATAATAGTTCCCTTCGACGTCACGAAGAGTGTATTAATGAGTAAAGATTGAATTTTTGAGCGAAATTACCTCAATCACGATACCTATTATGTCACAAGACCTTTTTAATGTATAACGGTTGAATCTTTGAAAGAAAATGAGAGTTTTGAGTTTAACTTATTCGAGTACCCTTTGAAGTCGCGAAGAGTGTTTTAATGACTAAAAATTGAATCTTTGAATGAAAATAGCTCAATCAAGGTACCTATTGTGTCATTAGAGCTTCTTAATGTATAAAGATTGAATCTTTGAAAGAAAATGAGAGTTTTGAGTTAAACTTATTCGAGGTCCCTTTGACGTCCCAAAGAGTATTTTAACGAGTAAAGATTGAATATTTGAATGTAAACACCTCAATCATGGTACCTATTATGTCACTAAACCATTTTAATGTATAAAGATTAAATTTTTGAAAGAAAATGAGACTTTTGAGTTAAACTTATTCGAGTTTCCTTTGAGATCACGGAGAGTGTTCTAATGAGTAAAGATTGAATCAGTGAATAAAATTATCTCAATTAAGGTAGCTATTATGTCACTAGGCCATTTTAATGTATAAAGATTGAATCTTTGAAAGAAAATGAGAGTTTTGTGTTAAACTTATTCGACTTCCCTATGAAGTCGGGACGAGTGTTTTAATGACAAAAGACTGAATCTTTGAATAAGAGGTACAAAGATTGAATTTGTGAAAGAAAATGAGAGGTTTGAGTTTAACTTATTCGAGTTCCCTATGAAGTCGCGAAGAGTGTTTTAATAACTAAAGATTGAATCTTTGAATGAAAGGACCTCAATCAAGGTACCTATTATGTCACTAGTCCTTTTTTTTTGTACAAATATTTAATCTTTGAAAGAGAGAGAGATTTTTGAGTTAAACTTGTTTGAATTCCCTTGGACGTCCTAAAGAGTATTTTAATGAGAAAAGATTGAATCTTTGAATGAAAAATTCTCAATCAAGGTACCTATTATATCGCTAGACCTTTTAAAGTATAAAGATTGAATCTTTGAAAGAAAATTAGAGTTTTGAGTTAAACTTATTCGAATTCCCTTTGACGTCCCGAAAAGTGTTTTAATGAGCAAAGGTTGAATCTTTGAATGAAATTACTTCTAACAAGGTACCAATTATGTCTCTAGACCATTTTAATGTATGAAGATTGAATCTTTGAAAGAAAATGAGAGTTTTGAGTTCAACTTCTTCGAGTTCACTATGTAGTCGTGAATTGTGTTTTAGGGACAAAAGATTGAATCATTGAATGAAATTACTTCAATCAAGATACCAGTTATGTCACTAGACAATTTTAATCTACAAAGATTGAATCTTTGAACGAAAATGATAGTTTTGAGGAAAACTTGTTCAAGTTCCCTATGAAGTCGCGAAGTGTGTTTTAATGACTGCAGATTGAATCTTTGAATGAAAATACCTCAATTAAGGTACCAATTACGTCACAAGACCTTTTTAATGGGTAAAGATCGAGTCTTTAAAAGAAAGCGAGGGTTTTAAGTTAAACTTATTCGAGTTCCCTTTGACGTCTCGAAGAGTGTTTAAAAGAGTAAGGATTGAATCTTTGAATGAGAATTCCTCAATCAAGCTACCAATGTAAAGATTGAATCACTGAGTGAAATTAACACAATCAAGGTAACTACTATGTCACTAGACCTTATTAATGTATAGCGATTCAATCTTTGAAAGAAAACGACAATTTTAAGTTTAACTTGTTCGAATTCCTTATGAAGTGGCGAAGAGTGTTTTAAAGTCTAAAGATTGAATCTTTGAATGAAAATACCTTAATCAAGGTATTAATTATGTCACTAGACCTTTTTAATGTATAAAGAATAAATCTTAGAAAGAAAATGAGAGTTTTGAGTTAAACTTATTCGAGTTCCCTCTGACGTGACGGAGAGTGTTTTAATGTGTAAAGATTGAATCCTTGAATGAAATTACCTCAATCAAGGTACCTATTATGTCAATGGACCTTTTTAATGTATAAAGATTTAATCTTTGATTTAAAATGAGAATTTTGAGTTTAACCTATTCGAGTTCCCTAAGAAGTCGCGAAGAGTGTTTTAATGACCATAGATTGAATCCTTGAATGAAAATACCTCAATCAAGGGACTAATTTTGTCACTAGAACTTTTTAATGAATAAAGATTGAATCTTTAAAAGAAAATGAGAGTTTGGAGTTAAACTTATTCGAGTTCCCTTTTACGCGCCGAAGTGTGTTTAAATGAGTACAGATTGAATCTTTGAATGAAAATTCCTCACTCAAGGTACCTATTATGTCACTAGACCATTTTAATGTACAAAGATTAAATCTTTGAACGAAAATGAGAGTTTTGAGTTAAACTTATTCGAGTTCCCTTTAATATCACGAAGAGTGTTTTAATTAGTAAAGATTGAATATATGAAAGAAATTACCTCAATCACGGTACCGATTATGCCACATGACCTTTTTAATGTATAAAGAATGAATCTTTGAAAGAAAAAGGGAGTTTCGAGTGTAACTTATTTGAGTTCCTAACGTAATCTCGTAGAATGCTTTAATGACTAAAGATTGAATCCTTTAATGGAAATACCTCAATCAAGGTGCCTGTTATGTCACTTGACCTTTTAAATGTATAAAGATTAAATCTTTGGAATAAAATGAGAGTTTTAAGTTAAACTTATAATAGTTCCCTTCGACGTCACGAAGAGTGTATTAATGAGTAAAGATTGAATCTTTGAGCGAAATTACCTCAATCACGATACCTATTATGTCACAAGACCTTTTTAATGTATAACGGTTGAACATTTGAAAGAAAATGAGAGTTTTGAGTTTAACTTATTCGAGTACCCTTTGAAGTCGCGAAGAGTGTTTTAATGACTAAAAATTGAATCTTTGAATGAAAATAGCTCAATCAAGGTACCTATTGTGTCATTAGAGCTTCTTAATGTATAAAGATTGAATCTTTGAAAGAAAATGAGAGTTTTGAGTTAAACTTATTCGAGGTCCCTTTGACGTCCCAAAGAGTATTTTAACGAGTAAAGATTGAATATTTGAATGTAAACACCTCAATCATGGTACCTATTATGTCACTAAACCATTTTAATGTATAAAGATTAAATTTTTGAAAGAAAATGAGACTTTTGAGTTAAACTTATTCGAGTTTCCTTTGAGATCACGGAGAGTGTTCTAATGAGTAAAGATTGAATCAGTGAATAAAATTATCTCAATTAAGGTAGCTATTATGTGACTAGGCCATTTTAATGTATAAAGATTGAATCTTTGAAAGAAAATGAGAGTTTTGTGTTAAACTTATTCGACTTCCCTATGAAGTCGGGACGAGTGTTTTAATGACAAAAGACTGAATCTTTGAATAAGAGGTACAAAGATTGAATTTGTGAAAGAAAATGAGAGGTTTGAGTTTAACTTATTCGAGTTCCCTATGAAGTCGCGAAGAGTGTTTTAATAACTAAAGATTGAATCTTTGAATGAAAGGACCTCAATCAAGGTACCTATTATGTCACTAGTCCTTTTTTTTTGTACAAATATTTAATCTTTGAAAGAGAGAGAGATTTTTGAGTTAAACTTGTTTGAATTCCCTTGGACGTCCTAAAGAGTATTTTAATGAGAAAAGATTGAATCTTTGAATGAAAAATTCTCAATCAAGGTACCTATTATATCGCTAGACCTTTTAAAGTATAAAGATTGAATCTTTGAAAGAAAATTAGAGTTTTGAGTTAAACTTATTCGAATTCCCTTTGACGTCCCGAAAAGTGTTTTAATGAGCAAAGGTTGAATCTTTGAATGAAATTACTTCTAACAAGGTACCAATTATGTCTCTAGACCATTTTAATGTATGAAGATTGAATCTATGAAAGAAAATGAGAGTTTTGAGTTCAACTTCTTCGAGTTCACTATGTAGTCGTGAATTGTGTTTTAGGGACAAAAGATTGAATCATTGAATGAAATTACTTCAATCAAGATACCAGTTATGTCACTAGACAATTTTAATCTTCAAAGATTGAATCTTTGAACGAAAATGATAGTTTTGAGGAAAACTTGTTCAAGTTCCCTATGAAGTCGCGAAGTGTGTTTTAATGACTGCAGATTGAATCTTTGAATGAAAATACCTCAATTAAGGTATACCAATTACGTCACAAGACCTTTTCAATGGGTAAAGATCGAGTCTTTAAAAGAAAGCGAGGGTTTTAAGTTAAACTTATTCGAGTTCCCTTTGACGTCTCGAAGAGTGTTTAAAAGAGTAAGGATTGAATCTTTGAATGAGAATTCCTCAATCAAGCTACCAATGTAACGATTGAATCTCTGAGTGAAATTAACACAATCAAGGTAACTACTATGTCACTAGACCTTATTAATGTATAGCGATTCAATCTTTGAAAGAAAACGACAATTTTAAGTTTAACTTGTTCGAATTCCTTATGAAGTGGCGAAGAGTGTTTTAAAGTCTAAAGATTGAATCTTTGAATGAAAATACCTTAATCAAGGTATTAATTATGTCACTAGACCTTTTTAATGTATAAAGAATAAATCTTAGAAAGAAAATGAGAGTTTTGAGTTAAACTTATTCGAGTTCCCTCTGACGTAACGGAGAGTGTTTTAATGTGTAAAGATCGAATCCTTGAATGAAATTACCTCAATCAAGGTACCGATTATGTCAATGGACCTTTTTAATGTATAAAGATTTAATCTTTGATTTAAAATGAGAATTTCGAGTTTAACCTATTCGAGTTCCCTAAGAAGTCGCGAAGAGTGTTTTAATGACCATAGATTGAATCCTTGAATGAAAATACCTCAATCAAGGCACTAATTTTGTCACTAGAACTTTTTAATGAATAAAGATTGAATCTTTAAAAGAAAATGAGAGTTTGGAGTTAAACTTATTCGAGTTCCCTTTTACGCCCCGAAGTGTGTTTAAATGAGTACAGATTGAATCTTTGAATGAAAATTCCTCACTCAAGGTACCTATTATGTCACTAGACCATTTTAATGTACAAAGATTAAATCTTTGAACGAAAATGAGAGTTTTGAGTTAAACTTATTCGAGTTCCCTTTAATATCACGAAGAGTGTTTTAATTAGTAAAGATTGAATATATGAAAGAAATTACCTCAATCACGGTACCGATTATGCCACATGACCTTTTTAATGTATAAAGAATGAATCTTTGAAAGAAAAAGGGAGTTTCGAGTGTAACTTATTTGAGTTCCTAACGTAATCTCGTAGAATGCTTTAATGACTAAAGATTGAATCCTTTAATGGAAATACCTCAATCAAGGTGCCTGTTATGTCACTTGACCTTTTAAATGTATAAAGATTAAATCTTTGGAATAAAATGAGAGTTTTAAGTTAAACTTATAATAGTTCCCTTCGACGTCACGAAGAGTGTATTAATGAGTAAAGATTGAATCTTTGAGCGAAATTACCTCAATCACGATACCTATTATGTCACAAGACCTTTTTAATGTATAACGGTTGAATCTTTGAAAGAAAATGAGAGTTTTGAGTTTAACTTATTCGAGTACCCTTTGAAGTCGCGAAGAGTGTTTTAATGACTAAAAATTGAATCTTTGAATGAAAATAGCTCAATCAAGGTACCTATTGTGTCATTAGAGCTTCTTAATGTATAAAGATTGAATCTTTGAAAGAAAATGAGAGTTTTGAGTTAAACTTATTCGAGGTCCCTTTGACGTCCCAAAGAGTATTTTAACGAGTAAAGATTGAATATTTGAATGTAAACACCTCAATCATGGTACCTATTATGTCACTAAACCATTTTAATGTATAAAGATTAAATTTTTGAAAGAAAATGAGACTTTTGAGTTAAACTTATTCGAGTTTCCTTTGAGATCACGGAGAGTGTTCTAATGAGTAAAGATTGAATCAGTGAATAAAATTATCTCAATTAAGGTAGCTATTATGTCACTAGGCCATTTTAATGTATAAAGATTGAATCTTTGAAAGAAAATGAGAGTTTTGTGTTAAACTTATTCGACTTCCCTATGAAGTCGGGACGAGTGTTTTAATGACAAAAGACTGAATCTTTGAATAAGAGGTACAAAGATTGAATTTGTGAAAGAAAATGAGAGGTTTGAGTTTAACTTATTCGAGTTCCCTATGAAGTCGCGAAGAGTGTTTTAATAACTAAAGATTGAATCTTTGAATGAAAAGACCTTAATCAAGGTACCTATTATGTCACTAGTCCTTTTTTTTGTACAAATATTTAATCTTTGAAAGAGAGAGAGATTTTTGAGTTAAACTTGTTTGAATTCCCTTGGACGTCCTAAAGAGTATTTTAATGAGAAAAGATTGAATCTTTGAATGAAAAATTCTCAATCAAGGTACCTATTATATCGCTAGACCTTTTAAAGTATAAAGATTGAGTCTTTGAAAGAAAATTAGAGTTTTGAGTTAAACTTATTCGAATTCCCTTTGACGTCCCGAAAAGTGTTTTAATGAGCAAAGGTTGAATCTTTGAATGAAATTACTTCTAACAAGGTACCAATTATGTCTCTAGACCATTTTAATGTATGAAGATTGAATCTATGAAAGAAAATGAGAGTTTTGAGTTCAACTTCTTCGAGTTCACTATGTAGTCGTGAATTGTGTTTTAGGGACAAAAGATTGAATCATTGAATGAAATTACTTCAATCAAGATACCAGTTATGTCACTAGACAATTTTAATCTTCAAAGATTGAATCTTTGAACGAAAATGATAGTTTTGAGGAAAACTTGTTCAAGTTCCCTATGAAGTCGCGAAGTGTGTTTTAATGACTGCAGATTGAATCTTTGAATGAAAATACCTCAATTAAGGTACCAATTACGTCACAAGACCTTTTCAATGGGTAAAGATCGAGTCTTTAAAAGAAAGCGAGGGTTTTAAGTTAAACTTATTCGAGTTCCCTTTGACGTCTCGAAGAGTGTTTAAAAGAGTAAGGATTGAATCTTTGAATGAGAATTCCTCAATCAAGCTACCAATGTAACGATTGAATCTCTGAGTGAAATTAACACAATCAAGGTAACTACTATGTCACTAGACCTTATTAATGTATAGCGATTCAATCTTTGAAAGAAAACGACAATTTTAAGTTTAACTTGTTCGAATTCCTTATGAAGTGGCGAAGAGTGTTTTAAAGTCTAAAGATTGAATCTTTGAATGAAAATACCTTAATCAAGGTATTAATTATGTCACTAGACCTTTTTAATGTATAAAGAATAAATCTTAGAAAGAAAATGAGAGTTTTGAGTTAAACTTATTCGAGTTCCCTCTGACGTAACGGAGAGTGTTTTAATGTGTAAAGATCGAATCCTTGAATGAAATTACCTCAATCAAGGTACCGATTATGTCAATGGACCTTTTTAATGTATAAAGATTTAATCTTTGATTTAAAATGAGAATTTCGAGTTTAACCTATTCGAGTTCCCTAAGAAGTCGCGAAGAGTGTTTTAATGACCATAGATTGAATCCTTGAATGAAAATACCTCAATCAAGGCACTAATTTTGTCACTAGAACTTTTTAATGAATAAAGATTGAATCTTTAAAAGAAAATGAGAGTTTGGAGTTAAACTTATTCGAGTTCCCTTTTACGCCCCGAAGTGTGTTTAGATGAGTACAGATTGAATCTTTGAATGAAAATTCCTCACTCAAGGTACCTATTATGTCACTAGACCATTTTAATGTACAAAGATTAAATCTTTGAACGAAAATGAGAGTTTTGAGTTAAACTTATTCGAGTTCCCTTTAATATCACGAAGAGTGTTTTAATTAGTAAAGATTGAATATATGAAAGAAATTACCTCAATCACGGTACCGATTATGCCACATGACCTTTTTAATGTATAAAGAATGAATCTTTGAAAGAAAAAGGGAGTTTCGAGTGTAACTTATTTGAGTTCCTAACGTAATCTCGTAGAATGCTTTAATGACTAAAGATTGAATCCTTTAATGGAAATACCTCAATCAAGGTGCCTGTTATGTCACTTGACCTTTTAAATGTATAAAGATTAAATCTTTGGAATAAAATGAGAGTTTTAAGTTAAACTTATAATAGTTCCCTTCGACGTCACGAAGAGTGTATTAATGAGTAAAGATTGAATCTTTGAGCGAAATTACCTCAATCACGATACCTATTATGTCACAAGACCTTTTTAATGTATAACGGTTGAATCTTTGAAAGAAAATGAGAGTTTTGAGTTTAACTTATTCGAGTACCCTTTGAAGTCGCGAAGAGTGTTTTAATGACTAAAAATTGAATCTTTGAATGAAAATAGCTCAATCAAGGTACCTATTGTGTCATTAGAGCTTCTTAATGTATAAAGATTGAATCTTTGAAAGAAAATGAGAGTTTTGAGTTAAACTTATTCGAGGTCCCTTTGACGTCCCAAAGAGTATTTTAACGAGTAAAGATTGAATATTTGAATGTAAACACCTCAATCATGGTACCTATTATGTCACTAAACCATTTTAATGTATAAAGATTAAATTTTTGAAAGAAAATGAGACTTTTGAGTTAAACTTATTCGAGTTTCCTTTGAGATCACGGAGAGTGTTCTAATGAGTAAAGATTGAATCAGTGAATAAAATTATCTCAATTAAGGTAGCTATTATGTCACTAGGCCATTTTAATGTATAAAGATTGAATCTTTGAAAGAAAATGAGAGTTTTGTGTTAAACTTATTCGACTTCCCTATGAAGTCGGGACGAGTGTTTTAATGACAAAAGACTGAATCTTTGAATAAGAGGTACAAAGATTGAATTTGTGAAAGAAAATGAGAGGTTTGAGTTTAACTTATTCGAGTTCCCTATGAAGTCGCGAAGAGTGTTTTAATAACTAAAGATTGAATCTTTGAATGAAAAGACCTCAATCAAGGTACCTATTATGTCACTAGTCCTTTTTTTTGTACAAATATTTAATCTTTGAAAGAGAGAGAGATTTTTGAGTTAAACTTGTTTGAATTCCCTTGGACGTCCTAAAGAGTATTTTAATGAGAAAAGATTGAATCTTTGAATGAAAAATTCTCAATCAAGGTACCTATTATATCGCTAGACCTTTTAAAGTATAAAGATTGAGTCTTTGAAAGAAAATTAGAGTTTTGAGTTAAACTTATTCGAATTCCCTTTGACGTCCCGAAAAGTGTTTTAATGAGCAAAGGTTGAATCTTTGAATGAAATTACTTCTAACAAGGTACCAATTATGTCTCTAGACCATTTTAATGTATGAAGATTGAATCTATGAAAGAAAATGAGAGTTTTGAGTTCAACTTCTTCGAGTTCACTATGTAGTCGTGAATTGTGTTTTAGGGACAAAAGATTGAATCATTGAATGAAATTACTTCAATCAAGATACCAGTTATGTCACTAGACAATTTTAATCTTCAAAGATTGAATCTTTGAACGAAAATGATAGTTTTGAGGAAAACTTGTTCAAGTTCCCTATGAAGTCGCGAAGTGTGTTTTAATGACTGCAGATTGAATCTTTGAATGAAAATACCTCAATTAAGGTACCAATTACGTCACAAGACCTTTTCAATGGGTAAAGATCGAGTCTTTAAAAGAAAGCGAGGGTTTTAAGTTAAACTTATTCGAGTTCCCTTTGACGTCTCGAAGAGTGTTTAAAAGAGTAAGGATTGAATCTTTGAATGAGAATTCCTCAATCAAGCTACCAATGTAACGATTGAATCTCTGAGTGAAATTAACACAATCAAGGTAACTACTATGTCACTAGACCTTATTAATGTATAGCGATTCAATCTTTGAAAGAAAACGACAATTTTAAGTTTAACTTGTTCGAATTCCTTATGAAGTGGCGAAGAGTGTTTTAAAGTCTAAAGATTGAATCTTTGAATGAAAATACCTTAATCAAGGTATTAATTATGTCACTAGACCTTTTTAATGTATAAAGAATAAATCTTAGAAAGAAAATGAGAGTTTTGAGTTAAACTTATTCGAGTTCCCTCTGACGTAACGGAGAGTGTTTTAATGTGTAAAGATCGAATCCTTGAATGAAATTACCTCAATCAAGGTACCGATTATGTCAATGGACCTTTTTAATGTATAAAGATTTAATCTTTGATTTAAAATGAGAATTTCGAGTTTAACCTATTCGAGTTCCCTAAGAAGTCGCGAAGAGTGTTTTAATGACCATAGATTGAATCCTTGAATGAAAATACCTCAATCAAGGCACTAATTTTGTCACTAGAACTTTTTAATGAATAAAGATTGAATCTTTAAAAGAAAATGAGAGTTTGGAGTTAAACTTATTCGAGTTCCCTTTTACGCCCCGAAGTGTGTTTAGATGAGTACAGATTGAATCTTTGAATGAAAATTCCTCACTCAAGGTACCTATTATGTCACTAGACCATTTTAATGTACAAAGATTAAATCTTTGAACGAAAATGAGAGTTTTGAGTTAAACTTATTCGAGTTCCCTTTAATATCACGAAGAGTGTTTTAATTAGTAAAGATTGAATATATGAAAGAAATTACCTCAATCACGGTACCGATTATGCCACATGACCTTTTTAATGTATAAAGAATGAATCTTTGAAAGAAAAAGGGAGTTTCGAGTGTAACTTATTTGAGTTCCTAACGTAATCTCGTAGAATGCTTTAATGACTAAAGATTGAATCCTTTAATGGAAATACCTCAATCAAGGTTCCTGTTATGTCACTTGACCTTTTAAATGTATAAAGATTAAATCTTTGGAATAAAATGAGAGTTTTAAGTTAAACTTATAATAGTTCCCTTCGACGTCACGAAGAGTGTATTAATGAGTAAAGATTGAATCTTTGAGCGAAATTACCTCAATCACGATACCTATTATGTCACAAGACCTTTTTAATGTATAACGGTTGAATCTTTGAAAGAAAATGAGAGTTTTGAGTTTAACTTATTCGAGTACCCTTTGAAGTCGCGAAGAGTGTTTTAATGACTAAAAATTGAATCTTTGAATGAAAATAGCTCAATCAAGGTACCTATTGTGTCATTAGAGCTTCTTAATGTATAAAGATTGAATCTTTGAAAGAAAATGAGAGTTTTGAGTTAAACTTATTCGAGGTCCCTTTGACGTCCCAAAGAGTATTTTAACGAGTAAAGATTGAATATTTGAATGTAAACACCTCAATCATGGTACCTATTATGTCACTAAACCATTTTAATGTATAAAGATTAAATTTTTGAAAGAAAATGAGACTTTTGAGTTAAACTTATTCGAGTTTCCTTTGAGATCACGGAGAGTGTTCTAATGAGTAAAGATTGAATCAGTGAATAAAATTATCTCAATTAAGGTAGCTATTATGTCACTAGGCCATTTTAATGTATAAAGATTGAATCTTTGAAAGAAAATGAGAGTTTTGTGTTAAACTTATTCGACTTCCCTATGAAGTCGGGACGAGTGTTTTAATGACAAAAGACTGAATCTTTGAATAAGAGGTACAAAGATTGAATTTGTGAAAGAAAATGAGAGGTTTGAGTTTAACTTATTCGAGTTCCCTATGAAGTCGCGAAGAGTGTTTTAATAACTAAAGATTGAATCTTTGAATGAAAAGACCTCAATCAAGGTACCTATTATGTCACTAGTCCTTTTTTTTGTACAAATATTTAATCTTTGAAAGAGAGAGAGATTTTTGAGTTAAACTTGTTTGAATTCCCTTGGACGTCCTAAAGAGTATTTTAATGAGAAAAGATTGAATCTTTGAATGAAAAATTCTCAATCAAGGTACCTATTATATCGCTAGACCTTTTAAAGTATAAAGATTGAGTCTTTGAAAGAAAATTAGAGTTTTGAGTTAAACTTATTCGAATTCCCTTTGACGTCCCGAAAAGTGTTTTAATGAGCAAAGGTTGAATCTTTGAATGAAATTACTTCTAACAAGGTACCAATTATGTCTCTAGACCATTTTAATGTATGAAGATTGAATCTTTGAAAGAAAATGAGAGTTTTGAGTTCAACTTCTTCGAGTTCACTATGTAGTCGTGAATTGTGTTTTAGGGACAAAAGATTGAATCATTGAATGAAATTACTTCAATCAAGATACCAGTTATGTCACTAGACAATTTTAATCTTCAAAGATTGAATCTTTGAACGAAAATGATAGTTTTGAGGAAAACTTGTTCAAGTTCCCTATGAAGTCGCGAAGTGTGTTTTAATAACTGCAGATTGAATCTTTGAATGAAAATACCTCAATTAAGGTACCAATTACGTCACAAGACCTTTTCAATGGGTAAAGATCGAGTTTTTAAAAGAAAGCGAGGGTTTTAAGTTAAACTTATTCGAGTTCCCTTTGACGTCTCGAAGAGTGTTTAAAAGAGTAAGGATTGAATCTTTGAATGAGAATTCCTCAATCAAGCTACCAATGTAACGATTGAATCTCTGAGTGAAATTAACACAATCAAGGTAACTACTATGTCACTAGACCTTATTAATGTATAGCGATTCAATCTTTGAAAGAAAACGACAATTTTAAGTTTAACTTGTTCGAATTCCTTATGAAGTGGCGAAGAGTGTTTTAAAGTCTAAAGATTGAATCTTTGAATGAAAATACCTTAATCAAGGTATTAATTATGTCACTAGACCTTTTAATGTATAAAGAATAAATCTTAGAAAGAAAATGAGAGTTTTGAGTTAAACTTATTCGAGTTCCCTCTGGCGTAACGGAGAGTGTTTTAATGTGTAAAGATTGAATCCTTGAATGAAATTACCTCAATCAAGGTACCTATTATGTCAATGGACCTTTTTAATGTATAAAGATTTAATCTTTGATTTAAAATGAGAATTTCGAGTTTAACCTATTCGAGTTCCCTAAGAAGTCGCGAAGAGTGTTTTAATGACCATAGATTGAATCCTTGAATGAAAATACCTCAATCAAGGCACTAATTTTGTCACTAGAACTTTTTAATGAATAAAGATTGAATCTTTAAAAGAAAATGAGAGTTTGGAGTTAAACTTATTCGAGTTCCCTTTTACGCCCCGAAGTGTGTTTAAATGAGTACAGATTGAATCTTTGAATGAAAATTCCTCACTCAAGGTACCTATTATGTCACTAGACCATTTTAATGTACAAAGATTAAATCTTTGAACGAAAATGAGAGTTTTGAGTTAAACTTATTCGAGTTCCCTTTAATATCACGAAGAGTGTTTTAATTAGTAAAGATTGAATATATGAAAGAAATTACCTCAATCACGGTACCGATTATGCCACATGACCTTTTTAATGTATAAAGAATGAATCTTTGAAAGAAAAAGGGAGTTTCGAGTGTAACTTATTTGAGTTCCTAACGTAATCTCGTAGAATGCTTTAATGACTAAAGATTGAATCCTTTAATGGAAATACCTCAATCAAGGTGCCTGTTATGTCACTTGACCTTTTAAATGTATAAAGATTAAATCTTTGGAATAAAATGAGAGTTTTAAGTTAAACTTATAATAGTTCCCTTCGACGTCACGAAGAGTGTATTAATGAGTAAAGATTGAATTTTTGAGCGAAATTACCTCAATCACGATACCTATTATGTCACAAGACCTTTTTAATGTATAACGGTTGAATCTTTGAAAGAAAATGAGAGTTTTGAGTTTAACTTATTCGAGTACCCTTTGAAGTCGCGAAGAGTGTTTTAATGACTAAAAATTGAATCTTTGAATGAAAATAGCTCAATCAAGGTACCTATTGTGTCATTAGAGCTTCTTAATGTATAAAGATTGAATCTTTGAAAGAAAATGAGAGTTTTGAGTTAAACTTATTCGAGGTCCCTTTGACGTCCCAAAGAGTATTTTAACGAGTAAAGATTGAATATTTGAATGTAAACACCTCAATCATGGTACCTATTATGTCACTAAACCATTTTAATGTATAAAGATTAAATTTTTGAAAGAAAATGAGACTTTTGAGTTAAACTTATTCGAGTTTCCTTTGAGATCACGGAGAGTGTTCTAATGAGTAAAGATTGAATCAGTGAATAAAATTATCTCAATTAAGGTAGCTATTATGTCACTAGGCCATTTTAATGTATAAAGATTGAATCTTTGAAAGAAAATGAGAGTTTTGTGTTAAACTTATTCGACTTCCCTATGAAGTCGGGACGAGTGTTTTAATGACAAAAGACTGAATCTTTGAATAAGAGGTACAAAGATTGAATTTGTGAAAGAAAATGAGAGGTTTGAGTTTAACTTATTCGAGTTCCCTATGAAGTCGCGAAGAGTGTTTTAATAACTAAAGATTGAATCTTTGAATGAAAAGACCTCAATCAAGGTACCTATTATGTCACTAGTCCTTTTTTTTGTACAAATATTTAATCTTTGAAAGAGAGAGAGATTTTTGAGTTAAACTTGTTTGAATTCCCTTGGACGTCCTAAAGAGTATTTTAATGAGAAAAGATTGAATCTTTGAATGAAAAATTCTCAATCAAGGTACCTATTATATCGCTAGACCTTTTAAAGTATAAAGATTGAGTCTTTGAAAGAAAATTAGAGTTTTGAGTTAAACTTATTCGAATTCCCTTTGACGTCCCGAAAAGTGTTTTAATGAGCAAAGGTTGAATCTTTGAATGAAATTACTTCTAACAAGGTACCAATTATGTCTCTAGACCATTTTAATGTATGAAGATTGAATCTTTGAAAGAAAATGAGAGTTTTGAGTTCAACTTCTTCGAGTTCACTATGTAGTCGTGAATTGTGTTTTAGGGACAAAAGATTGAATCATTGAATGAAATTACTTCAATCAAGATACCAGTTATGTCACTAGACAATTTTAATCTTCAAAGATTGAATCTTTGAACGAAAATGATAGTTTTGAGGAAAACTTGTTCAAGTTCCCTATGAAGTCGCGAAGTGTGTTTTAATGACTGCAGATTGAATCTTTGAATGAGAATACCTCAATTAAGGTACCAATTACGTCACAAGACCTTTTCAATGGGTAAAGATCGAGTCTTTAAAAGAAAGCGAGGGTTTTAAGTTAAACTTATTCGAGTTCCCTTTGACGTCTCGAAGAGTGTTTAAAAGAGTAAGGATTGAATCTTTGAATGAGAATTCCTCAATCAAGCTACCAATGTAACGATTGAATCTCTGAGTGAAATTAACACAATCAAGGTAACTACTATGTCACTAGACCTTATTAATGTATAGCGATTCAATCTTTGAAAGAAAACGACAATTTTAAGTTTAACTTGTTCGAATTCCTTATGAAGTGGCGAAGAGTGTTTTAAAGTCTAAAGATTGAATCTTTGAATGAAAATACCTTAATCAAGGTATTAATTATGTCACTAGACCTTTTTAATGTATAAAGAATAAATCTTAGAAAGAAAATGAGAGTTTTGAGTTAAACTTATTCGAGTTCC
This sequence comes from Cornus florida, assembly GCF_030987335.1. Classification (NCBI taxonomy): domain Eukaryota; kingdom Viridiplantae; phylum Streptophyta; class Magnoliopsida; order Cornales; family Cornaceae; genus Cornus; species Cornus florida. The sequence goes on along the minus strand of NW_026775649.1, from coordinate 282,590 downwards.
CTCTGACGTAACGGAGAGTGTTTTAATGTGTAAAGATTGAATCCTTGAATGAAATTACCTCAATCAAGGTACCGATTATGTCAATGGACCTTTTTAATGTATAAAGATTTAATCTTTGATTTAAAATGAGAATTTTGAGTTTAACCTATTCGAGTTCCCTAAGAAGTCGCGAAGAGTGTTTTAATGACCATAGATTGAATCCTTGAATGAAAATACCTCAATCAAGGCACTAATTTTGTCACTAGAACTTTTTAATGAATAAAGATTGAATCTTTAAAAGAAAATGAGAGTTTGGAGTTAAACTTATTCGAGTTCCCTTTTACGCCCCGAAGTGTGTTTAAATGAGTACAGATTGAATCTTTGAATGAAAATTCCTCACTCAAGGTACCTATTATGTCACTAGACCATTTTAATGTACAAAGATTAAATCTTTGAACGAAAATGAGAGTTTTGAGTTAAACTTATTCGAGTTCCCTTTAATATCACGAAGAGTGTTTTAATTAGTAAAGATTGAATATATGAAAGAAATTACCTCAATCACGGTACCGATTATGCCACATGACCTTTTTAATGTATAAAGAATGAATCTTTGAAAGAAAAAGGGAGTTTCGAGTGTAACTTATTTGAGTTCCTAACGTAATCTCGTAGAATGCTTTAATGACTAAAGATTGAATCCTTTAATGGAAATACCTCAATCAAGGTGCCTGTTATGTCATTTGACCTTTTAAATGTATAAAGATTAAATCTTTGGAATAAAATGAGAGTTTTAAGTTAAACTTATAATAGTTCCCTTCGACGTCACGAAGAGTGTATTAATGAGTAAAGATTGAATCTTTGAGCGAAATTACCTCAATCACGATACCTATTATGTCACAAGACCTTTTTAATGTATAACGGTTGAATCTTTGAAAGAAAATGAGAGTTTTGAGTTTAACTTATTCGAGTACCCTTTGAAGTCGCGAAGAGTGTTTTAATGACTAAAAATTGAATCTTTGAATGAAAATAGCTCAATCAAGGTACCTATTGTGTCATTAGAGCTTCTTAATGTATAAAGATTGAATCTTTGAAAGAAAATGAGAGTTTTGAGTTAAACTTATTCGAGGTCCCTTTGACGTCCCAAAGAGTATTTTAACGAGTAAAGATTGAATATTTGAATGTAAACACCTCAATCATGGTACCTATTATGTCACTAAACCATTTTAATGTATAAAGATTAAATTTTTGAAAGAAAATGAGACTTTTGAGTTAAACTTATTCGAGTTTCCTTTGAGATCACGGAGAGTGTTCTAATGAGTAAAGATTGAATCAGTGAATAAAATTATCTCAATTAAGGTAGCTATTATGTCACTAGGCCATTTTAATGTATAAAGATTGAATCTTTGAAAGAAAATGAGAGTTTTGTGTTAAACTTATTCGACTTCCCTATGAAGTCGGGACGAGTGTTTTAATGACAAAAGACTGAATCTTTGAATAAGAGGTACAAAGATTGAATTTGTGAAAGAAAATGAGAGGTTTGAGTTTAACTTATTCGAGTTCCCTATGAAGTCGCGAAGAGTGTTTTAATAACTAAAGATTGAATCTTTGAATGAAAAGACCTCAATCAAGGTACCTATTATGTCACTAGTCCTTTTTTTTGTACAAATATTTAATCTTTGAAAGAGAGAGAGATTTTTGAGTTAAACTTGTTTGAATTCCCTTGGACGTCCTAAAGAGTATTTTAATGAGAAAAGATTGAATCTTTGAATGAAAAATTCTCAATCAAGGTACCTATTATATCGCTAGACCTTTTAAAGTATAAAGATTGAGTCTTTGAAAGAAAATTAGAGTTTTGAGTTAAACTTATTCGAATTCCCTTTGACGTCCCGAAAAGTGTTTTAATGAGCAAAGGTTGAATCTTTGAATGAAATTACTTCTAACAAGGTACCAATTATGTCTCTAGACCATTTTAATGTATGAAGATTGAATCTTTGAAAGAAAATGAGAGTTTTGAGTTCAACTTCTTCGAGTTCACTATGTAGTCGTGAATTGTGTTTTAGGGACAAAAGATTGAATCATTGAATGAAATTACTTCAATCAAGATACCAGTTATGTCACTAGACAATTTTAATCTTCAAAGATTGAATCTTTGAACGAAAATGATAGTTTTGAGGAAAACTTGTTCAAGTTCCCTATGAAGTCGCGAAGTGTGTTTTAATGACTGCAGATTGAATCTTTGAATGAGAATACCTCAATTAAGGTACCAATTACGTCACAAGACCTTTTCAATGGGTAAAGATCGAGTCTTTAAAAGAAAGCGAGGGTTTTAAGTTAAACTTATTCGAGTTCCCTTTGACGTCTCGAAGAGTGTTTAAAAGAGTAAGGATTGAATCTTTGAATGAGAATTCCTCAATCAAGCTACCAATGTAACGATTGAATCTCTGAGTGAAATTAACACAATCAAGGTAACTACTATGTCACTAGACCTTATTAATGTATAGCGATTCAATCTTTGAAAGAAAACGACAATTTTAAGTTTAACTTGTTCGAATTCCTTATGAAGTGGCGAAGAGTGTTTTAAAGTCTAAAGATTGAATCTTTGAATGAAAATACCTTAATCAAGGTATTAATTATGTCACTAGACCTTTTTAATGTATAAAGAATAAATCTTAGAAAGAAAATGAGAGTTTTGAGTTAAACTTATTCGAGTTCCCTCTGACGTAACGGAGAGTGTTTTAATGTGTAAAGATTGAATCCTTGAATGAAATTACCTCAATCAAGGTACCGATTATGTCAATGGACCTTTTTAATGTATAAAGATTTAATCTTTGATTTAAAATGAGAATTTTGAGTTTAACCTATTCGAGTTCCCTAAGAAGTCGCGAAGAGTGTTTTAATGACCATAGATTGAATCCTTGAATGAAAATACCTCAATCAAGGCACGAATTTTGTCACTAGAACTTTTTAATGAATAAAGATTGAATCTTTAAAAGAAAATGAGAGTTTGGAGTTAAACTTATTCGAGTTCCCTTTTACGCCCCGGAGTGTGTTTAAATGAGTACAGATTGAATCTTTGAATGAAAATTCCTCACTCAAGGTACCTATTATGTCACTAGACCATTTTAATGTACAAAGATTAAATCTTTGAACGAAAATGAGAGTTTTGAGTTAAACTTATTCGAGTTCCCTTTAATATCACGAAGAGTGTTTTAATTAGTAAAGATTGAATATATGAAAGAAATTACCTCAATCACGGTACCGATTATGCCACATGACCTTTTTAATGTATAAAGAATGAATCTTTGAAAGAAAAAGGGAGTTTCGAGTGTAACTTATTTGAGTTCCTAACGTAATCTCGTAGAATGCTTTAATGACTAAAGATTGAATCCTTTAATGGAAATACCTCAATCAAGGTGCCTGTTATGTCACTTGACCTTTTAAATGTATAAAGATTAAATCTTTGCAATAAAATGAGAGTTTTAAGTTAAACTTATAATAGTTCCCTTCGACGTCACGAAGAGTGTATTAATGAGTAAAGATTGAATCTTTGAGCGAAATTACCTCAATCACGATACCTATTATGTCACAAGACCTTTTTAATGTATAACGGTTGAATCTTTGAAAGAAAATGAGAGTTTTGAGTTTAACTTATTCGAGTACCCTTTGAAGTCGCGAAGAGTGTTTTAATGACTAAAAATTGAATCTTTGAATGAAAATAGCTCAATCAAGGTACCTATTGTGTCATTAGAGCTTCTTAATGTATAAAGATTGAATCTTTGAAAGAAAATGAGAGTTTTGAGTTAAACTTATTCGAGGTCCCTTTGACGTCCCAAAGAGTATTTTAACGAGTAAAGATTGAATATTTGAATGTAAACACCTCAATCATGGTACCTATTATGTCACTAAACCATTTTAATGTATAAAGATTAAATTTTTGAAAGAAAATGAGACTTTTGAGTTAAACTTATTCGAGTTTCCTTTGAGATCACGGAGAGTGTTCTAATGAGTAAAGATTGAATCAGTGAATAAAATTATCTCAATTAAGGTAGCTATTATGTCACTAGGCCATTTTAATGTATAAAGATTGAATCTTTGAAAGAAAATGAGAGTTTTGTGTTAAACTTATTCGACTTCCCTATGAAGTCGGGACGAGTGTTTTAATGACAAAAGACTGAATCTTTGAATAAGAGGTACAAAGATTGAATTTGTGAAAGAAAATGAGAGGTTTGAGTTTAACTTATTCGAGTTCCCTATGAAGTCGCGAAGAGTGTTTTAATAACTAAAGATTGAATCTTTGAATGAAAAGACCTCAATCAAGGTACCTATTATGTCACTAGTCCTTTTTTTTTTGTTAAAATATTTAATCTTTGAAAGAGAGAGAGATTTTTGAGTCAAACTTGTTTGAATTCCCTTGGACGTCCTAAAGAGTATTTTAATGAGAAAAGATTGAATCTTTGAATGAAAAATTCTCAATCAAGGTACCTATTATATCGCTAGACCTTTTAAAGTATAAAGATTGAGTCTTTGAAAGAAAATTAGAGTTTTGAGTTAAACTTATTCGAATTCCCTTTGACGTCCCGAAAAGTGTTTTAATGAGCAAAGGTTGAATCTTTGAATGAAATTACTTCTAACAAGGTACCAATTATGTCTCTAGACCATTTTAATGTATGAAGATTGAATCTTTGAAAGAAAATGAGAGTTTTGAGTTCAACTTCTTCGAGTTCACTATGTAGTCGTGAATTGTGTTTTAGGGACAAAAGATTGAATCATTGAATGAAATTACTTCAATCAAGATACCAGTTATGTCACTAGACAATTTTAATCTTCAAAGATTGAATCTTTGAACGAAAATGATAGTTTTGAGGAAAACTTGTTCAAGTTCCCTATGAAGTCGCGAAGTGTGTTTTAATGACTGCAGATTGAATCTTTGAATGAGAATACCTCAATTAAGGTACCAATTACGTCACAAGACCTTTTCAATGGGTAAAGATCGAGTCTTTAAAAGAAAGCGAGGGTTTTAAGTTAAACTTATTCGAGTTCCCTTTGACGTCTCGAAGAGTGTTTAAAAGAGTAAGGATTGAATCTTTGAATGAGAATTCCTCAATCAAGCTACCAATGTAACGATTGAATCTCTGAGTGAAATTAACACAATCAAGGTAACTACTATGTCACTAGACCTTATTAATGTATAGCGATTCAATCTTTGAAAGAAAACGACAATTTTAAGTTTAACTTGTTCGAATTCCTTATGAAGTGGCGAAGAGTGTTTTAAAGTCTAAAGATTGAATCTTTGAATGAAAATACCTTAATCAAGGTATTAATTATGTCACTAGACCTTTTTAATGTATAAAGAATAAATCTTAGAAAGAAAATGAGAGTTTTGAGTTAAACTTATTCGAGTTCCCTCTGACGTAACGGAGAGTGTTTTAATGTGTAAAGATTGAATCCTTGAATGAAATTACCTCAATCAAGGTACCGATTATGTCAATGGACCTTTTTAATGTATAAAGATTTAATCTTTGATTTAAAATGAGAATTTTGAGTTTAACCTATTCGAGTTCCCTAAGAAGTCGCGAAGAGTGTTTTAATGACCATAGATTGAATCCTTGAATGAAAATACCTCAATCAAGGCACGAATTTTGTCACTAGAACTTTTTAATGAATAAAGATTGAATCTTTAAAAGAAAATGAGAGTTTGGAGTTAAACTTATTCGAGTTCCCTTTTACGCCCCGGAGTGTGTTTAAATGAGTACAGATTGAATCTTTGAATGAAAATTCCTCACTCAAGGTACCTATTATGTCACTAGACCATTTTAATGTACAAAGATTAAATCTTTGAACGAAAATGAGAGTTTTGAGTTAAACTTATTCGAGTTCCCTTTAATATCACGAAGAGTGTTTTAATTAGTAAAGATTGAATATATGAAAGAAATTACCTCAATCACGGTACCGATTATGCCACATGACCTTTTTAATGTATAAAGAATGAATCTTTGAAAGAAAAAGGGAGTTTCGAGTGTAACTTATTTGAGTTCCTAACGTAATCTCGTAGAATGCTTTAATGACTAAAGATTGAATCCTTTAATGGAAATACCTCAATCAAGGTGCCTGTTATGTCACTTGACCTTTTAAATGTATAAAGATTAAATCTTTGGAATAAAATGAGAGTTTTAAGTTAAACTTATAATAGTTCCCTTCGACGTCACGAAGAGTGTATTAATGAGTAAAGATTGAATCTTTGAGCGAAATTACCTCAATCACGATACCTATTATGTCACAAGACCTTTTTAATGTATAACGGTTGAATCTTTGAAAGAAAATGAGAGTTTTGAGTTTAACTTATTCGAGTACCCTTTGAAGTCGCGAAGAGTGTTTTAATGACTAAAAATTGAATCTTTGAATGAAAATAGCTCAATCAAGGTACCTATTGTGTCATTAGAGCTTCTTAATGTATAAAGATTGAATCTTTGAAAGAAAATGAGAGTTTTGAGTTAAACTTATTCGAGGTCCCTTTGACGTCCCAAAGAGTATTTTAACGAGTAAAGATTGAATATTTGAATGTAAACACCTCAATCATGGTACCTATTATGTCACTAAACCATTTTAATGTATAAAGATTAAATTTTTGAAAGAAAATGAGACTTTTGAGTTAAACTTATTCGAGTTTCCTTTGAGATCACGGAGAGTGTTCTAATGAGTAAAGATTGAATCAGTGAATAAAATTATCTCAATTAAGGTAGCTATTATGTCACTAGGCCATTTTAATGTATAAAGATTGAATCTTTGAAAGAAAATGAGAGTTTTGTGTTAAACTTATTCGACTTCCCTATGAAGTCGGGACGAGTGTTTTAATGACAAAAGACTGAATCTTTGAATAAGAGGTACAAAGATTGAATTTGTGAAAGAAAATGAGAGGTTTGAGTTTAACTTATTCGAGTTCCCTATGAAGTCGCGAAGAGTGTTTTAATAACTAAAGATTGAATCTTTGAATGAAAAGACCTCAATCAAGGTACCTATTATGTCACTAGTCCTTTTTTTTTTGTTAAAATATTTAATCTTTGAAAGAGAGAGAGATTTTTGAGTCAAACTTGTTTGAATTCCCTTGGACGTCCTAAAGAGTATTTTAATGGGAAAAGATTGAATCTTTGAATGAAAAATTCTCAATCAAGGTACCTATTATATCGCTAGACCTTTTAAAGTATAAAGATTGAGTCTTTGAAAGAAAATTAGAGTTTTGAGTTAAACTTATTCGAATTCCCTTTGACGTCCCGAAAAGTGTTTTAATGAGCAAAGGTTGAATCTTTGAATGAAATTACTTCTAACAAGGTACCAATTATGTCTCTAGACCATTTTAATGTATGAAGATTGAATCTTTGAAAGAAAATGAGAGTTTTGAGTTCAACTTCTTCGAGTTCACTATGTAGTCGTGAATTGTGTTTTAGGGACAAAAGATTGAATCATTGAATGAAATTACTTCAATCAAGATACCAGTTATGTCACTAGACAATTTTAATCTTCAAAGATTGAATCTTTGAACGAAAATGATAGTTTTGAGGAAAACTTGTTCAAGTTCCCTATGAAGTCGCGAAGTGTGTTTTAATGACTGCAGATTGAATCTTTGAATGAGAATACCTCAATTAAGGTACCAATTACGTCACAAGACCTTTTCAATGGGTAAAGATCGAGTCTTTAAAAGAAAGTGAGGGTTTTAAGTTAAACTTATTCGAGTTCCCTTTGACGTCTCGAAGAGTGTTTAAAAGAGTAAGGATTGAATCTTTGAATGAGAATTCCTCAATCAAGCTACCAATGTAACGATTGAATCTCTGAGTGAAATTAACACAATCAAGGTAACTACTATGTCACTAGACCTTATTAATGTATAGCGATTCAATCTTTGAAAGAAAACGACAATTTTAAGTTTAACTTGTTCGAATTCCTTATGAAGTGGCGAAAAGTGTTTTAAAGTCTAAAGATTGAATCTTTGAATGAAAATACCTTAATCAAGGTATTAATTATGTCACTAGACCTTTTTAATGTATAAAGAATAAATCTTAGAAAGAAAATGAGAGTTTTGAGTTAAACTTATTCGAGTTCCCTCTGACGTAACGGAGAGTGTTTTAATGTGTAAAGATTGAATCCTTGAATGAAATTACCTCAATCAAGGTACCGATTATGTCAATGGACCTTTTTAATGTATAAAGATTTAATCTTTGATTTAAAATGAGAATTTTGAGTTTAACCTATTCGAGTTCCCTAAGAAGTCGCGAAGAGTGTTTTAATGACCATAGATTGAATCCTTGAATGAAAATACCTCAATCAAGGCACTAATTTTGTCACTAGAACTTTTTAATGAATAAAGATTGAATCTTTAAAAGAAAATGAGAGTTTGGAGTTAAACTTATTCGAGTTCCCTTTTACGCCCCGGAGTGTGTTTAAATGAGTACAGATTGAATCTTTGAATGAAAATTCCTCACTCAAGGTACCTATTATGTCACTAGACCATTTTAATGTACAAAGATTAAATCTTTGAACGAAAATGAGAGTTTTGAGTTAAACTTATTCGAGTTCCCTTTAATATCACGAAGAGTGTTTTAATTAGTAAAGATTGAATATATGAAAGAAATTACCTCAATCACGGTACCGATTATGCCACATGACCTTTTTAATGTATAAAGAATGAATCTTTGAAAGAAAAAGGGAGTTTCGAGTGTAACTTATTTGAGTTCCTAACGTAATCTCGTAGAATGCTTTAATGACTAAAGATTGAATCCTTTAATGGAAATACCTCAATCAAGGTGCCTGTTATGTCACTTGACCTTTTAAATGTATAAAGATTAAATCTTTGGAATAAAATGAGAGTTTTAAGTTAAACTTATAATAGTTCCCTTCGACGTCACGAAGAGTGTATTAATGAGTAAAGATTGAATCTTTGAGCGAAATTACCTCAATCACGATACCTATTATGTCACAAGACCTTTTTAATGTATAACGGTTGAATCTTTGAAAGAAAATGAGAGTTTTGAGTTTAACTTATTCGAGTACCCTTTGAAGTCGCGAAGAGTGTTTTAATGACTAAAAATTGAATCTTTGAATGAAAATAGCTCAATCAAGGTACCTATTGTGTCATTAGAGCTTCTTAATGTATAAAGATTGAATCTTTGAAAGAAAATGAGAGTTTTGAGTTAAACTTATTCGAGGTCCCTTTGACGTCCCAAAGAGTATTTTAACGAGTAAAGATTGAATATTTGAATGTAAACACCTCAATCATGGTACCTATTATGTCACTAAACCATTTTAATGTATAAAGATTAAATTTTTGAAAGAAAATGAGACTTTTGAGTTAAACTTATTCGAGTTTCCTTTGAGATCACGGAGAGTGTTCTAATGAGTAAAGATTGAATCAGTGAATAAAATTATCTCAATTAAGGTAGCTATTATGTCACTAGGCCATTTTAATGTATAAAGATTGAATCTTTGAAAGAAAATGAGAGTTTTGTGTTAAACTTATTCGACTTCCCTATGAAGTCGGGACGAGTGTTTTAATGACAAAAGACTGAATCTTTGAATAAGAGGTACAAAGATTGAATTTGTGAAAGAAAATGAGAGGTTTGAGTTTAACTTATTCGAGTTCCCTATGAAGTCGCGAAGAGTGTTTTAATAACTAAAGATTGAATCTTTGAATGAAAAGACCTCAATCAAGGTACCTATTATGTCACTAGTCCTTTTTTTTGTACAAATATTTAATCTTTGAAAGAGAGAGAGATTTTTGAGTTAAACTTGTTTGAATTCCCTTGGACGTCCTAAAGAGTATTTTAATGAGAAAAGATTGAATCTTTGAATGAAAAATTCTCAATCAAGGTACCTATTATATCGCTAGACCTTTTAAAGTATAAAGATTGAGTCTTTGAAAGAAAATTAGAGTTTTGAGTTAAACTTATTCGAATTCCCTTTGACGTCCCGAAAAGTGTTTTAATGAGCAAAGGTTGAATCTTTGAATGAAATTACTTCTAACAAGGTACCAATTATGTCTCTAGACCATTTTAATGTATGAAGATTGAATCTTTGAAAGAAAATGAGAGTTTTGAGTTCAACTTCTTCGAGTTCACTATGTAGTCGTGAATTGTGTTTTAGGGACAAAAGATTGAATCATTGAATGAAATTACTTCAATCAAGATACCAGTTATGTCACTAGACAATTTTAATCTTCAAAGATTGAATCTTTGAACGAAAATGATAGTTTTGAGGAAAACTTGTTCAAGTTCCCTATGAAGTCGCGAAGTGTGTTTTAATGACTGCAGATTGAATCTTTGAATGAGAATACCTCAATTAAGGTACCAATTACGTCACAAGACCTTTTCAATGGGTAAAGATCGAGTCTTTAAAAGAAAGCGAGGGTTTTAAGTTAAACTTATTCGAGTTCCCTTTGACGTCTCGAAGAGTGTTTAAAAGAGTAAGGATTGAATCTTTGAATGAGAATTCCTCAATCAAGCTACCAATGTAACGATTGAATCTCTGAGTGAAATTAACACAATCAAGGTAACTACTATGTCACTAGACCTTATTAATGTATAGCGATTCAATCTTTGAAAGAAAACGACAATTTTAAGTTTAACTTGTTCGAATTCCTTATGAAGTGGCGAAGAGTGTTTTAAAGTCTAAAGATTGAATCTTTGAATGAAAATACCTTAATCAAGGTATTAATTATGTCACTAGACCTTTTTAATGTATAAAGAATAAATCTTAGAAAGAAAATGAGAGTTTTGAGTTAAACTTATTCGAGTTCCCTCTGACGTAACGGAGAGTGTTTTAATGTGTAAAGATTGAATCCTTGAATGAAATTACCTCAATCAAGGTACCGATTATGTCAATGGACCTTTTTAATGTATAAAGATTTAATCTTTGATTTAAAATGAGAATTTTGAGTTTAACCTATTCGAGTTCCCTAAGAAGTCGCGAAGAGTGTTTTAATGACCATAGATTGAATCCTTGAATGAAAATACCTCAATCAAGGCACTAATTTTGTCACTAGAACTTTTTAATGAATAAAGATTGAATCTTTAAAAGAAAATGAGAGTTTGGAGTTAAACTTATTCGAGTTCCCTTTTACGCCCCGGAGTGTGTTTAAATGAGTACAGATTGAATCTTTGAATGAAAATTCCTCACTCAAGGTACCTATTATGTCACTAGACCATTTTAATGTACAAAGATTAAATCTTTGAACGAAAATGAGAGTTTTGAGTTAAACTTATTCGAGTTCCCTTTAATATCACGAAGAGTGTTTTAATTAGTAAAGATTGAATATATGAAAGAAATTACCTCAATCACGGTACCGATTATGCCACATGACCTTTTTAATGTATAAAGAATGAATCTTTGAAAGAAAAAGGGAGTTTCGAGTGTAACTTATTTGAGTTCCTAACGTAATCTCGTAGAATGCTTTAATGACTAAAGATTGAATCCTTTAATGGAAATACCTCAATCAAGGTGCCTGTTATGTCACTTGACCTTTTAAATGTATAAAGATTAAATCTTTGGAATAAAATGAGAGTTTTAAGTTAAACTTATAATAGTTCCCTTCGACGTCACGAAGAGTGTATTAATGAGTAAAGATTGAATCTTTGAGCGAAATTACCTCAATCACGATACCTATTATGTCACAAGACCTTTTTAATGTATAACGGTTGAATCTTTGAAAGAAAATGAGAGTTTTGAGTTTAACTTATTCGAGTACCCTTTGAAGTCGCGAAGAGTGTTTTAATGACTAAAAATTGAATCTTTGAATGAAAATAGCTCAATCAAGGTACCTATTGTGTCATTAGAGCTTCTTAATGTATAAAGATTGAATCTTTGAAAGAAAATGAGAGTTTTGAGTTAAACTTATTCGAGGTCCCTTTGACGTCCCAAAGAGTATTTTAACGAGTAAAGATTGAATATTTGAATGTAAACACCTCAATCATGGTACCTATTATGTCACTAAACCATTTTAATGTATAAAGATTAAATTTTTGAAAGAAAATGAGACTTTTGAGTTAAACTTATTCGAGTTTCCTTTGAGATCACGGAGAGTGTTCTAATGAGTAAAGATTGAATCAGTGAATAAAATTATCTCAATTAAGGTAGCTATTATGTCACTAGGCCATTTTAATGTATAAAGATTGAATCTTTGAAAGAAAATGAGAGTTTTGTGTTAAACTTATTCGACTTCCCTATGAAGTCGGGACGAGTGTTTTAATGACAAAAGACTGAATCTTTGAATAAGAGGTACAAAGATTGAATTTGTGAAAGAAAATGAGAGGTTTGAGTTTAACTTATTCGAGTTCCCTATGAAGTCGCGAAGAGTGTTTTAATAACTAAAGATTGAATCTTTGAATGAAAAGACCTCAATCAAGGTACCTATTATGTCACTAGTCCTTTTTTTTGTACAAATATTTAATCTTTGAAAGAGAGAGAGATTTTTGAGTTAAACTTGTTTGAATTCCCTTGGACGTCCTAAAGAGTATTTTAATGAGAAAAGATTGAATCTTTGAATGAAAAATTCTCAATCAAGGTACCTATTATATCGCTAGACCTTTTAAAGTATAAAGATTGAGTCTTTGAAAGAAAATTAGAGTTTTGAGTTAAACTTATTCGAATTCCCTTTGACGTCCCGAAAAGTGTTTTAATGAGCAAAGGTTGAATCTTTGAATGAAATTACTTCTAACAAGGTACCAATTATGTCTCTAGACCATTTTAATGTATGAAGATTGAATCTTTGAAAGAAAATGAGAGTTTTGAGTTCAACTTCTTCGAGTTCACTATGTAGTCGTGAATTGTGTTTTAGGGACAAAAGATTGAATCATTGAATGAAATTACTTCAATCAAGATACCAGTTATGTCACTAGACAATTTTAATCTTCAAAGATTGAATCTTTGAACGAAAATGATAGTTTTGAGGAAAACTTGTTCAAGTTCCCTATGAAGTCGCGAAGTGTGTTTTAATGACTGCAGATTGAATCTTTGAATGAGAATACCTCAATTAAGGTACCAATTACGTCACAAGACCTTTTCAATGGGTAAAGATCGAGTCTTTAAAAGAAAGCGAGGGTTTTAAGTTAAACTTATTCGAGTTCCCTTTGACGTCTCGAAGAGTGTTTAAAAGAGTAAGGATTGAATCTTTGAATGAGAATTCCTCAATCAAGCTACCAATGTAACGATTGAATCTCTGAGTGAAATTAACACAATCAAGGTAACTACTATGTCACTAGACCTTATTAATGTATAGCGATTCAATCTTTGAAAGAAAACGACAATTTTAAGTTTAACTTGTTCGAATTCCTTATGAAGTGGCGAAGAGTGTTTTAAAGTCTAAAGATTGAATCTTTGAATGAAAATACCTTAATCAAGGTATTAATTATGTCACTAGACCTTTTTAATGTATAAAGAATAAATCTTAGAAAGAAAATGAGAGTTTTGAGTTAAACTTATTCGAGTTCCCTCTGACGTAACGGAGAGTGTTTTAATGTGTAAAGATTGAATCCTTGAATGAAATTACCTCAATCAAGGTACCGATTATGTCAATGGACCTTTTTAATGTATAAAGATTTAATCTTTGATTTAAAATGAGAATTTTGAGTTTAACCTATTCGAGTTCCCTAAGAAGTCGCGAAGAGTGTTTTAATGACCATAGATTGAATCCTTGAATGAAAATACCTCAATCAAGGCACTAATTTTGTCACTAGAACTTTTTAATGAATAAAGATTGAATCTTTAAAAGAAAATGAGAGTTTGGAGTTAAACTTATTCGAGTTCCCTTTTACGCCCCGGAGTGTGTTTAAATGAGTACAGATTGAATCTTTGAATGAAAATTCCTCACTCAAGGTACCTATTATGTCACTAGACCATTTTAATGTACAAAGATTAAATCTTTGAACGAAAATGAGAGTTTTGAGTTAAACTTATTCGAGTTCCCTTTAATATCACGAAGAGTGTTTTAATTAGTAAAGATTGAATATATGAAAGAAATTACCTCAATCACGGTACCGATTATGCCACATGACCTTTTTAATGTATAAAGAATGAATCTTTGAAAGAAAAAGGGAGTTTCGAGTGTAACTTATTTGAGTTCCTAACGTAATCTCGTAGAATGCTTTAATGACTAAAGATTGAATCCTTTAATGGAAATACCTCAATCAAGGTGCCTGTTATGTCACTTGACCTTTTAAATGTATAAAGATTAAATCTTTGGAATAAAATGAGAGTTTTAAGTTAAACTTATAATAGTTCCCTTCGACGTCACGAAGAGTGTATTAATGAGTAAAGATTGAATCTTTGAGCGAAATTACCTCAATCACGATACCTATTATGTCACAAGACCTTTTTAATGTATAACGGTTGAATCTTTGAAAGAAAATGAGAGTTTTGAGTTTAACTTATTCGAGTACCCTTTGAAGTCGCGAAGAGTGTTTTAATGACTAAAAATTGAATCTTTGAATGAAAATAGCTCAATCAAGGTACCTATTGTGTCATTAGAGCTTCTTAATGTATAAAGATTGAATCTTTGAAAGAAAATGAGAGTTTTGAGTTAAACTTATTCGAGGTCCCTTTGACGTCCCAAAGAGTATTTTAACGAGTAAAGATTGAATATTTGAATGTAAACACCTCAATCATGGTACCTATTATGTCACTAAACCATTTTAATGTATAAAGATTAAATTTTTGAAAGAAAATGAGACTTTTGAGTTAAACTTATTCGAGTTTCCTTTGAGATCACGGAGAGTGTTCTAATGAGTAAAGATTGAATCAGTGAATAAAATTATCTCAATTAAGGTAGCTATTATGTCACTAGGCCATTTTAATGTATAAAGATTGAATCTTTGAAAGAAAATGAGAGTTTTGTGTTAAACTTATTCGACTTCCCTATGAAGTCGGGACGAGTGTTTTAATGACAAAAGACTGAATCTTTGAATAAGAGGTACAAAGATTGAATTTGTGAAAGAAAATGAGAGGTTTGAGTTTAACTTATTCGAGTTCCCTATGAAGTCGCGAAGAGTGTTTTAATAACTAAAGATTGAATCTTTGAATGAAAAGACCTCAATCAAGGTACCTATTATGTCACTAGTCCTTTTTTTTGTACAAATATTTAATCTTTGAAAGAGAGAGAGATTTTTGAGTTAAACTTGTTTGAATTCCCTTGGACGTCCTAAAGAGTATTTTAATGAGAAAAGATTGAATCTTTGAATGAAAAATTCTCAATCAAGGTACCTATTATATCGCTAGACCTTTTAAAGTATAAAGATTGAGTCTTTGAAAGAAAATTAGAGTTTTGAGTTAAACTTATTCGAATTCCCTTTGACGTCCCGAAAAGTGTTTTAATGAGCAAAGGTTGAATCTTTGAATGAAATTACTTCTAACAAGGTACCAATTATGTCTCTAGACCATTTTAATGTATGAAGATTGAATCTTTGAAAGAAAATGAGAGTTTTGAGTTCAACTTCTTCGAGTTCACTATGTAGTCGTGAATTGTGTTTTAGGGACAAAAGATTGAATCATTGAAATGAAATTACTTCAATCAAGATACCGGTTATGTCACTAGACAATTTTAATCTTCAAAGATTGAATCTTTGAACGAAAATGATAGTTTTGAGGAAAACTTGTTCAAGTTCCCTATGAAGTCGCGAAGTGTGTTTTAATGACTGCAGATTGAATCTTTGAATGAGAATACCTCAATTAAGGTACCAATTACGTCACAAGACCTTTTCAATGGGTAAAGATCGAGTCTTTAAAAGAAAGCGAGGGTTTTAAGTTAAACTTATTCGAGTTCCCTTTGACGTCTCGAAGAGTGTTTAAAAGAGTAAGGATTGAATCTTTGAATGAGAATTCCTCAATCAAGCTACCAATGTAACGATTGAATCTCTGAGTGAAATTAACACAATCAAGGTAACTACTATGTCACTAGACCTTATTAATGTATAGCGATTCAATCTTTGAAAGAAAACGACAATTTTAAGTTTAACTTGTTCGAATTCCTTATGAAGTGGCGAAGAGTGTTTTAAAGTCTAAAGATTGAATCTTTGAATGAAAATACCTTAATCAAGGTATTAATTATGTCACTAGACCTTTTTAATGTATAAAGAATAAATCTTAGAAAGAAAATGAGAGTTTTGAGTTAAACTTATTCGAGTTCCCTCTGACGTAACGGAGAGTGTTTTAATGTGTAAAGATTGAATCCTTGAATGAAATTACCTCAATCAAGGTACCGATTATGTCAATGGACCTTTTTAATGTATAAAGATTTAATCTTTGATTTAAAATGAGAATTTTGAGTTTAACCTATTCGAGTTCCCTAAGAAGTCGCGAAGAGTGTTTTAATGACCATAGATTGAATCCTTGAATGAAAATACCTCAATCAAGGCACTAATTTTGTCACTAGAACTTTTTAATGAATAAAGATTGAATCTTTAAAAGAAAATGAGAGTTTGGAGTTAAACTTATTCGAGTTCCCTTTTACGCCCCGGAGTGTGTTTAAATGAGTACAGATTGAATCTTTGAATGAAAATTCCTCACTCAAGGTACCTATTATGTCACTAGACCATTTTAATGTACAAAGATTAAATCTTTGAACGAAAATGAGAGTTTTGAGTTAAACTTATTCGAGTTCCCTTTAATATCACGAAGAGTGTTTTAATTAGTAAAGATTGAATATATGAAAGAAATTACCTCAATCACGGTACCGATTATGCCACATGACCTTTTTAATGTATAAAGAATGAATCTTTGAAAGAAAAAGGGAGTTTCGAGTGTAACTTATTTGAGTTCCTAACGTAATCTCGTAGAATGCTTTAATGACTAAAGATTGAATCCTTTAATGGAAATACCTCAATCAAGGTGCCTGTTATGTCACTTGACCTTTTAAATGTATAAAGATTAAATCTTTGGAATAAAATGAGAGTTTTAAGTTAAACTTATAATAGTTCCCTTCGACGTCACGAAGAGTGTATTAATGAGTAAAGATTGAATCTTTGAGCGAAATTACCTCAATCACGATACCTATTATGTCACAAGACCTTTTTAATGTATAACGGTTGAATCTTTGAAAGAAAATGAGAGTTTTGAGTTTAACTTATTCGAGTACCCTTTGAAGTCGCGAAGAGTGTTTTAATGACTAAAAATTGAATCTTTGAATGAAAATAGCTCAATCAAGGTACCTATTGTGTCATTAGAGCTTCTTAATGTATAAAGATTGAATCTTTGAAAGAAAATGAGAGTTTTGAGTTAAACTTATTCGAGGTCCCTTTGACGTCCCAAAGAGTATTTTAACGAGTAAAGATTGAATATTTGAATGTAAACACCTCAATCATGGTACCTATTATGTCACTAAACCATTTTAATGTATAAAGATTAAATTTTTGAAAGAAAATGAGACTTTTGAGTTAAACTTATTCGAGTTTCCTTTGAGATCACGGAGAGTGTTCTAATGAGTAAAGATTGAATCAGTGAATAAAATTATCTCAATTAAGGTAGCTATTATGTCACTAGGCCATTTTAATGTATAAAGATTGAATCTTTGAAAGAAAATGAGAGTTTTGTGTTAAACTTATTCGACTTCCCTATGAAGTCGGGACGAGTGTTTTAATGACAAAAGACTGAATCTTTGAATAAGAGGTACAAAGATTGAATTTGTGAAAGAAAATGAGAGGTTTGAGTTTAACTTATTCGAGTTCCCTATGAAGTCGCGAAGAGTGTTTTAATAACTAAAGATTGAATCTTTGAATGAAAAGACCTCAATCAAGGTACCTATTATGTCACTAGTCCTTTTTTTTGTACAAATATTTAATCTTTGAAAGAGAGAGAGATTTTTGAGTTAAACTTGTTTGAATTCCCTTGGACGTCCTAAAGAGTATTTTAATGAGAAAAGATTGAATCTTTGAATGAAAAATTCTCAATCAAGGTACCTATTATATCGCTAGACCTTTTAAAGTATAAAGATTGAGTCTTTGAAAGAAAATTAGAGTTTTGAGTTAAACTTATTCGAATTCCCTTTGACGTCCCGAAAAGTGTTTTAATGAGCAAAGGTTGAATCTTTGAATGAAATTACTTCTAACAAGGTACCAATTATGTCTCTAGACCATTTTAATGTATGAAGATTGAATCTTTGAAAGAAAATGAGAGTTTTGAGTTCAACTTCTTCGAGTTCACTATGTAGTCGTGAATTGTGTTTTAGGGACAAAAGATTGAATCATTGAAATGAAATTACTTCAATCAAGATACCGGTTATGTCACTAGACAATTTTAATCTTCAAAGATTGAATCTTTGAACGAAAATGATAGTTTTGAGGAAAACTTGTTCAAGTTCCCTATGAAGTCGCGAAGTGTGTTTTAATGACTGCAGATTGAATCTTTGAATGAGAATACCTCAATTAAGGTACCAATTACGTCACAAGACCTTTTCAATGGGTAAAGATCGAGTCTTTAAAAGAAAGCGAGGGTTTTAAGTTAAACTTATTCGAGTTCCCTTTGACGTCTCGAAGAGTGTTTAAAAGAGTAAGGATTGAATCTTTGAATGAGAATTCCTCAATCAAGCTACCAATGTAACGATTGAATCTCTGAGTGAAATTAACACAATCAAGGTAACTACTATGTCACTAGACCTTATTAATGTATAGCGATTCAATCTTTGAAAGAAAACGACAATTTTAAGTTTAACTTGTTCGAATTCCTTATGAAGTGGCGAAGAGTGTTTTAAAGTCTAAAGATTGAATCTTTGAATGAAAATACCTTAATCAAGGTATTAATTATGTCACTAGACCTTTTTAATGTATAAAGAATAAATCTTAGAAAGAAAATGAGAGTTTTGAGTTAAACTTATTCGAGTTCCCTCTGACGTAACGGAGAGTGTTTTAATGTGTAAAGATTGAATCCTTGAATGAAATTACCTCAATCAAGGTACCGATTATGTCAATGGACCTTTTTAATGTATAAAGATTTAATCTTTGATTTAAAATGAGAATTTTGAGTTTAACCTATTCGAGTTCCCTAAGAAGTCGCGAAGAGTGTTTTAATGACCATAGATTGAATCCTTGAATGAAAATACCTCAATCAAGGCACTAATTTTGTCACTAGAACTTTTTAATGAATAAAGATTGAATCTTTAAAAGAAAATGAGAGTTTGGAGTTAAACTTATTCGAGTTCCCTTTTACGCCCCGGAGTGTGTTTAAATGAGTACAGATTGAATCTTTGAATGAAAATTCCTCACTCAAGGTACCTATTATGTCACTAGACCATTTTAATGTACAAAGATTAAATCTTTGAACGAAAATGAGAGTTTTGAGTTAAACTTATTCGAGTTCCCTTTAATATCACGAAGAGTGTTTTAATTAGTAAAGATTGAATATATGAAAGAAATTACCTCAATCACGGTACCGATTATGCCACATGACCTTTTTAATGTATAAAGAATGAATCTTTGAAAGAAAAAGGGAGTTTCGAGTGTAACTTATTTGAGTTCCTAACGTAATCTCGTAGAATGCTTTAATGACTAAAGATTGAATCCTTTAATGGAAATACCTCAATCAAGGTGCCTGTTATGTCACTTGACCTTTTAAATGTATAAAGATTAAATCTTTGGAATAAAATGAGAGTTTTAAGTTAAACTTATAATAGTTCCCTTCGACGTCACGAAGAGTGTATTAATGAGTAAAGATTGAATCTTTGAGCGAAATTACCTCAATCACGATACCTATTATGTCACAAGACCTTTTTAATGTATAACGGTTGAATCTTTGAAAGAAAATGAGAGTTTTGAGTTTAACTTATTCGAGTACCCTTTGAAGTCGCGAAGAGTGTTTTAATGACTAAAAATTGAATCTTTGAATGAAAATAGCTCAATCAAGGTACCTATTGTGTCATTAGAGCTTCTTAATGTATAAAGATTGAATCTTTGAAAGAAAATGAGAGTTTTGAGTTAAACTTATTCGAGGTCCCTTTGACGTCCCAAAGAGTATTTTAACGAGTAAAGATTGAATATTTGAATGTAAACACCTCAATCATGGTACCTATTATGTCACTAAACCATTTTAATGTATAAAGATTAAATTTTTGAAAGAAAATGAGACTTTTGAGTTAAACTTATTCGAGTTTCCTTTGAGATCACGGAGAGTGTTCTAATGAGTAAAGATTGAATCAGTGAATAAAATTATCTCAATTAAGGTAGCTATTATGTCACTAGGCCATTTTAATGTATAAAGATTGAATCTTTGAAAGAAAATGAGAGTTTTGTGTTAAACTTATTCGACTTCCCTATGAAGTCGGGACGAGTGTTTTAATGACAAAAGACTGAATCTTTGAATAAGAGGTACAAAGATTGAATTTGTGAAAGAAAATGAGAGGTTTGAGTTTAACTTATTCGAGTTCCCTATGAAGTCGCGAAGAGTGTTTTAATAACTAAAGATTGAATCTTTGAATGAAAAGACCTCAATCAAGGTACCTATTATGTCACTAGTCCTTTTTTTTGTACAAATATTTAATCTTTGAAAGAGAGAGAGATTTTTGAGTTAAACTTGTTTGAATTCCCTTGGACGTCCTAAAGAGTATTTTAATGAGAAAAGATTGAATCTTTGAATGAAAAATTCTCAATCAAGGTACCTATTATATCGCTAGACCTTTTAAAGTATAAAGATTGAGTCTTTGAAAGAAAATTAGAGTTTTGAGTTAAACTTATTCGAATTCCCTTTGACGTCCCGAAAAGTGTTTTAATGAGCAAAGGTTGAATCTTTGAATGAAATTACTTCTAACAAGGTACCAATTATGTCTCTAGACCATTTTAATGTATGAAGATTGAATCTTTGAAAGAAAATGAGAGTTTTGAGTTCAACTTCTTCGAGTTCACTATGTAGTCGTGAATTGTGTTTTAGGGACAAAAGATTGAATCATTGAAATGAAATTACTTCAATCAAGATACCGGTTATGTCACTAGACAATTTTAATCTTCAAAGATTGAATCTTTGAACGAAAATGATAGTTTTGAGGAAAACTTGTTCAAGTTCCCTATGAAGTCGCGAAGTGTGTTTTAATGACTGCAGATTGAATCTTTGAATGAGAATACCTCAATTAAGGTACCAATTACGTCACAAGACCTTTTCAATGGGTAAAGATCGAGTCTTTAAAAGAAAGCGAGGGTTTTAAGTTAAACTTATTCGAGTTCCCTTTGACGTCTCGAAGAGTGTTTAAAAGAGTAAGGATTGAATCTTTGAATGAGAATTCCTCAATCAAGCTACCAATGTAACGATTGAATCTCTGAGTGAAATTAACACAATCAAGGTAACTACTATGTCACTAGACCTTATTAATGTATAGCGATTCAATCTTTGAAAGAAAACGACAATTTTAAGTTTAACTTGTTCGAATTCCTTATGAAGTGGCGAAGAGTGTTTTAAAGTCTAAAGATTGAATCTTTGAATGAAAATACCTTAATCAAGGTATTAATTATGTCACTAGACCTTTTTAATGTATAAAGAATAAATCTTAGAAAGAAAATGAGAGTTTTGAGTTAAACTTATTCGAGTTCCCTCTGACGTAACGGAGAGTGTTTTAATGTGTAAAGATTGAATCCTTGAATGAAATTACCTCAATCAAGGTACCGATTATGTCAATGGACCTTTTTAATGTATAAAGATTTAATCTTTGATTTAAAATGAGAATTTTGAGTTTAACCTATTCGAGTTCCCTAAGAAGTCGCGAAGAGTGTTTTAATGACCATAGATTGAATCCTTGAATGAAAATACCTCAATCAAGGCACTAATTTTGTCACTAGAACTTTTTAATGAATAAAGATTGAATCTTTAAAAGAAAATGAGAGTTTGGAGTTAAACTTATTCGAGTTCCCTTTTACGCCCCGGAGTGTGTTTAAATGAGTACAGATTGAATCTTTGAATGAAAATTCCTCACTCAAGGTACCTATTATGTCACTAGACCATTTTAATGTACAAAGATTAAATCTTTGAACGAAAATGAGAGTTTTGAGTTAAACTTATTCGAGTTCCCTTTAATATCACGAAGAGTGTTTTAATTAGTAAAGATTGAATATATGAAAGAAATTACCTCAATCACGGTACCGATTATGCCACATGACCTTTTTAATGTATAAAGAATGAATCTTTGAAAGAAAAAGGGAGTTTCGAGTGTAACTTATTTGAGTTCCTAACGTAATCTCGTAGAATGCTTTAATGACTAAAGATTGAATCCTTTAATGGAAATACCTCAATCAAGGTGCCTGTTATGTCACTTGACCTTTTAAATGTATAAAGATTAAATCTTTGGAATAAAATGAGAGTTTTAAGTTAAACTTATAATAGTTCCCTTCGACGTCACGAAGAGTGTATTAATGAGTAAAGATTGAATCTTTGAGCGAAATTACCTCAATCACGATACCTATTATGTCACAAGACCTTTTTAATGTATAACGGTTGAATCTTTGAAAGAAAATGAGAGTTTTGAGTTTAACTTATTCGAGTACCCTTTGAAGTCGCGAAGAGTGTTTTAATGACTAAAAATTGAATCTTTGAATGAAAATAGCTCAATCAAGGTACCTATTGTGTCATTAGAGCTTCTTAATGTATAAAGATTGAATCTTTGAAAGAAAATGAGAGTTTTGAGTTAAACTTATTCGAGGTCCCTTTGACGTCCCAAAGAGTATTTTAACGAGTAAAGATTGAATATTTGAATGTAAACACCTCAATCATGGTACCTATTATGTCACTAAACCATTTTAATGTATAAAGATTAAATTTTTGAAAGAAAATGAGACTTTTGAGTTAAACTTATTCGAGTTTCCTTTGAGATCACGGAGAGTGTTCTAATGAGTAAAGATTGAATCAGTGAATAAAATTATCTCAATTAAGGTAGCTATTATGTCACTAGGCCATTTTAATGTATAAAGATTGAATCTTTGAAAGAAAATGAGAGTTTTGTGTTAAACTTATTCGACTTCCCTATGAAGTCGGGACGAGTGTTTTAATGACAAAAGACTGAATCTTTGAATAAGAGGTACAAAGATTGAATTTGTGAAAGAAAATGAGAGGTTTGAGTTTAACTTATTCGAGTTCCCTATGAAGTCGCGAAGAGTGTTTTAATAACTAAAGATTGAATCTTTGAATGAAAAGACCTCAATCAAGGTACCTATTATGTCACTAGTCCTTTTTTTTGTACAAATATTTAATCTTTGAAAGAGAGAGAGATTTTTGAGTTAAACTTGTTTGAATTCCCTTGGACGTCCTAAAGAGTATTTTAATGAGAAAAGATTGAATCTTTGAATGAAAAATTCTCAATCAAGGTACCTATTATATCGCTAGACCTTTTAAAGTATAAAGATTGAGTCTTTGAAAGAAAATTAGAGTTTTGAGTTAAACTTATTCGAATTCCCTTTGACGTCCCGAAAAGTGTTTTAATGAGCAAAGGTTGAATCTTTGAATGAAATTACTTCTAACAAGGTACCAATTATGTCTCTAGACCATTTTAATGTATGAAGATTGAATCTTTGAAAGAAAATGAGAGTTTTGAGTTCAACTTCTTCGAGTTCACTATGTAGTCGTGAATTGTGTTTTAGGGACAAAAGATTGAATCATTGAAATGAAATTACTTCAATCAAGATACCGGTTATGTCACTAGACAATTTTAATCTTCAAAGATTGAATCTTTGAACGAAAATGATAGTTTTGAGGAAAACTTGTTCAAGTTCCCTATGAAGTCGCGAAGTGTGTTTTAATGACTGCAGATTGAATCTTTGAATGAGAATACCTCAATTAAGGTACCAATTACGTCACAAGACCTTTTCAATGGGTAAAGATCGAGTCTTTAAAAGAAAGCGAGGGTTTTAAGTTAAACTTATTCGAGTTCCCTTTGACGTCTCGAAGAGTGTTTAAAAGAGTAAGGATTGAATCTTTGAATGAGAATTCCTCAATCAAGCTACCAATGTAACGATTGAATCTCTGAGTGAAATTAACACAATCAAGGTAACTACTATGTCACTAGACCTTATTAATGTATAGCGATTCAATCTTTGAAAGAAAACGACAATTTTAAGTTTAACTTGTTCGAATTCCTTATGAAGTGGCGAAGAGTGTTTTAAAGTCTAAAGATTGAATCTTTGAATGAAAATACCTTAATCAAGGTATTAATTATGTCACTAGACCTTTTTAATGTATAAAGAATAAATCTTAGAAAGAAAATGAGAGTTTTGAGTTAAACTTATTCGAGTTCCCTCTGACGTAACGGAGAGTGTTTTAATGTGTAAAGATTGAATCCTTGAATGAAATTACCTCAATCAAGGTACCGATTATGTCAATGGACCTTTTTAATGTATAAAGATTTAATCTTTGATTTAAAATGAGAATTTTGAGTTTAACCTATTCGAGTTCCCTAAGAAGTCGCGAAGAGTGTTTTAATGACCATAGATTGAATCCTTGAATGAAAATACCTCAATCAAGGCACTAATTTTGTCACTAGAACTTTTTAATGAATAAAGATTGAATCTTTAAAAGAAAATGAGAGTTTGGAGTTAAACTTATTCGAGTTCCCTTTTACGCCCCGGAGTGTGTTTAAATGAGTACAGATTGAATCTTTGAATGAAAATTCCTCACTCAAGGTACCTATTATGTCACTAGACCATTTTAATGTACAAAGATTAAATCTTTGAACGAAAATGAGAGTTTTGAGTTAAACTTATTCGAGTTCCCTTTAATATCACGAAGAGTGTTTTAATTAGTAAAGATTGAATATATGAAAGAAATTACCTCAATCACGGTACCGATTATGCCACATGACCTTTTTAATGTATAAAGAATGAATCTTTGAAAGAAAAAGGGAGTTTCGAGTGTAACTTATTTGAGTTCCTAACGTAATCTCGTAGAATGCTTTAATGACTAAAGATTGAATCCTTTAATGGAAATACCTCAATCAAGGTGCCTGTTATGTCACTTGACCTTTTAAATGTATAAAGATTAAATCTTTGGAATAAAATGAGAGTTTTAAGTTAAACTTATAATAGTTCCCTTCGACGTCACGAAGAGTGTATTAATGAGTAAAGATTGAATCTTTGAGCGAAATTACCTCAATCACGATACCTATTATGTCACAAGACCTTTTTAATGTATAACGGTTGAATCTTTGAAAGAAAATGAGAGTTTTGAGTTTAACTTATTCGAGTACCCTTTGAAGTCGCGAAGAGTGTTTTAATGACTAAAAATTGAATCTTTGAATGAAAATAGCTCAATCAAGGTACCTATTGTGTCATTAGAGCTTCTTAATGTATAAAGATTGAATCTTTGAAAGAAAATGAGAGTTTTGAGTTAAACTTATTCGAGGTCCCTTTGACGTCCCAAAGAGTATTTTAACGAGTAAAGATTGAATATTTGAATGTAAACACCTCAATCATGGTACCTATTATGTCACTAAACCATTTTAATGTATAAAGATTAAATTTTTGAAAGAAAATGAGACTTTTGAGTTAAACTTATTCGAGTTTCCTTTGAGATCACGGAGAGTGTTCTAATGAGTAAAGATTGAATCAGTGAATAAAATTATCTCAATTAAGGTAGCTATAATGTCACTAGGCCATTTTAATGTATAAAGATTGAATCTTTGAAAGAAAATGAGAGTTTTGTGTTAAACTTATTCGACTTCCCTATGAAGTCGGGACGAGTGTTTTAATGACAAAAGACTGAATCTTTGAATAAGAGGTACAAAGATTGAATTTGTGAAAGAAAATGAGAGGTTTGAGTTTAACTTATTCGAGTTCCCTATGAAGTCGCGAAGAGTGTTTTAATAACTAAAGATTGAATCTTTGAATGAAAAGACCTCAATCAAGGTACCTATTATGTCACTAGTCCTTTTTTTTGTACAAATATTTAATCTTTGAAAGAGAGAGAGATTTTTGAGTTAAACTTGTTTGAATTCCCTTGGACGTCCTAAAGAGTATTTTAATGAGAAAAGATTGAATCTTTGAATGAAAAATTCTCAATCAAGGTACCTATTATATCGCTAGACCTTTTAAAGTATAAAGATTGAGTCTTTGAAAGAAAATTAGAGTTTTGAGTTAAACTTATTCGAATTCCCTTTGACGTCCCGAAAAGTGTTTTAATGAGCAAAGGTTGAATCTTTGAATGAAATTACTTCTAACAAGGTACCAATTATGTCTCTAGACCATTTTAATGTATGAAGATTGAATCTTTGAAAGAAAATGAGAGTTTTGAGTTCAACTTCTTCGAGTTCACTATGTAGTCGTGAATTGTGTTTTAGGGACAAAAGATTGAATCATTGAAATGAAATTACTTCAATCAAGATACCGGTTATGTCACTAGACAATTTTAATCTTCAAAGATTGAATCTTTGAACGAAAATGATAGTTTTGAGGAAAACTTGTTCAAGTTCCCTATGAAGTCGCGAAGTGTGTTTTAATGACTGCAGATTGAATCTTTGAATGAGAATACCTCAATTAAGGTACCAATTACGTCACAAGACCTTTTCAATGGGTAAAGATCGAGTCTTTAAAAGAAAGCGAGGGTTTTAAGTTAAACTTATTCGAGTTCCCTTTGACGTCTCGAAGAGTGTTTAAAAGAGTAAGGATTGAATCTTTGAATGAGAATTCCTCAATCAAGCTACCAATGTAACGATTGAATCTCTGAGTGAAATTAACACAATCAAGGTAACTACTATGTCACTAGACCTTATTAATGTATAGCGATTCAATCTTTGAAAGAAAACGACAATTTTAAGTTTAACTTGTTCGAATTCCTTATGAAGTGGCGAAGAGTGTTTTAAAGTCTAAAGATTGAATCTTTGAATGAAAATACCTTAATCAAGGTATTAATTATGTCACTAGACCTTTTTAATGTATAAAGAATAAATCTTAGAAAGAAAATGAGAGTTTTGAGTTAAACTTATTCGAGTTCCCTCTGACGTAACGGAGAGTGTTTTAATGTGTAAAGATTGAATCCTTGAATGAAATTACCTCAATCAAGGTACCGATTATGTCAATGGACCTTTTTAATGTATAAAGATTTAATCTTTGATTTAAAATGAGAATTTTGAGTTTAACCTATTCGAGTTCCCTAAGAAGTCGCGAAGAGTGTTTTAATGACCATAGATTGAATCCTTGAATGAAAATACCTCAATCAAGGCACTAATTTTGTCACTAGAACTTTTTAATGAATAAAGATTGAATCTTTAAAAGAAAATGAGAGTTTGGAGTTAAACTTATTCGAGTTCCCTTTTACGCCCCGGAGTGTGTTTAAATGAGTACAGATTGAATCTTTGAATGAAAATTCCTCACTCAAGGTACCTATTATGTCACTAGACCATTTTAATGTACAAAGATTAAATCTTTGAACGAAAATGAGAGTTTTGAGTTAAACTTATTCGAGTTCCCTTTAATATCACGAAGAGTGTTTTAATTAGTAAAGATTGAATATATGAAAGAAATTACCTCAATCACGGTACCGATTATGCCACATGACCTTTTTAATGTATAAAGAATGAATCTTTGAAAGAAAAAGGGAGTTTCGAGTGTAACTTATTTGAGTTCCTAACGTAATCTCGTAGAATGCTTTAATGACTAAAGATTGAATCCTTTAATGGAAATACCTCAATCAAGGTGCCTGTTATGTCACTTGACCTTTTAAATGTATAAAGATTAAATCTTTGGAATAAAATGAGAGTTTTAAGTTAAACTTATAATAGTTCCCTTCGACGTCACGAAGAGTGTATTAATGAGTAAAGATTGAATCTTTGAGCGAAATTACCTCAATCACGATACCTATTATGTCACAAGACCTTTTTAATGTATAACGGTTGAATCTTTGAAAGAAAATGAGAGTTTTGAGTTTAACTTATTCGAGTACCCTTTGAAGTCGCGAAGAGTGTTTTAATGACTAAAAATTGAATCTTTGAATGAAAATAGCTCAATCAAGGTACCTATTGTGTCATTAGAGCTTCTTAATGTATAAAGATTGAATCTTTGAAAGAAAATGAGAGTTTTGAGTTAAACTTATTCGAGGTCCCTTTGACGTCCCAAAGAGTATTTTAACGAGTAAAGATTGAATATTTGAATGTAAACACCTCAATCATGGTACCTATTATGTCACTAAACCATTTTAATGTATAAAGATTAAATTTTTGAAAGAAAATGAGACTTTTGAGTTAAACTTATTCGAGTTTCCTTTGAGATCACGGAGAGTGTTCTAATGAGTAAAGATTGAATCAGTGAATAAAATTATCTCAATTAAGGTAGCTATTATGTCACTAGGCCATTTTAACGTATAAAGATTGAATCTTTGAAAGAAAATGAGAGTTTTGTGTTAAACTTATTCGACTTCCCTATGAAGTCGGGACGAGTGTTTTAATGACAAAAGACTGAATCTTTGAATAAGAGGTACAAAGATTGAATTTGTGAAAGAAAATGAGAGGTTTGAGTTTAACTTATTCGAGTTCCCTATGAAGTCGCGAAGAGTGTTTTAATAACTAAAGATTGAATCTTTGAATGAAAAGACCTCAATCAAGGTACCTATTATGTCACTAGTCCTTTTTTTTGTACAAATATTTAATCTTTGAAAGAGAGAGAGATTTTTGAGTTAAACTTGTTTGAATTCCCTTGGACGTCCTAAAGAGTATTTTAATGAGAAAAGATTGAATCTTTGAATGAAAAATTCTCAATCAAGGTACCTATTATATCGCTAGACCTTTTAAAGTATAAAGATTGAGTCTTTGAAAGAAAATTAGAGTTTTGAGTTAAACTTATTCGAATTCCCTTTGACGTCCCGAAAAGTGTTTTAATGAGCAAAGGTTGAATCTTTGAATGAAATTACTTCTAACAAGGTACCAATTATGTCTCTAGACCATTTTAATGTATGAAGATTGAATCTTTGAAAGAAAATGAGAGTTTTGAGTTCAACTTCTTCGAGTTCACTATGTAGTCGTGAATTGTGTTTTAGGGACAAAAGATTGAATCATTGAAATGAAATTACTTCAATCAAGATACCGGTTATGTCACTAGACAATTTTAATCTTCAAAGATTGAATCTTTGAACGAAAATGATAGTTTTGAGGAAAACTTGTTCAAGTTCCCTATGAAGTCGCGAAGTGTGTTTTAATGACTGCAGATTGAATCTTTGAATGAGAATACCTCAATTAAGGTACCAATTACGTCACAAGACCTTTTCAATGGGTAAAGATCGAGTCTTTAAAAGAAAGCGAGGGTTTTAAGTTAAACTTATTCGAGTTCCCTTTGACGTCTCGAAGAGTGTTTAAAAGAGTAAGGATTGAATCTTTGAATGAGAATTCCTCAATCAAGCTACCAATGTAACGATTGAATCTCTGAGTGAAATTAACACAATCAAGGTAACTACTATGTCACTAGACCTTATTAATGTATAGCGATTCAATCTTTGAAAGAAAACGACAATTTTAAGTTTAACTTGTTCGAATTCCTTATGAAGTGGCGAAGAGTGTTTTAAAGTCTAAAGATTGAATCTTTGAATGAAAATACCTTAATCAAGGTATTAATTATGTCACTAGACCTTTTTGATGTATAAAGAATAAATCTTAGAAAGAAAATGAGAGTTTTGAGTTAAACTTATTCGAGTTCCCTCTGACGTAACGGAGAGTGTTTTAATGTGTAAAGATTGAATCCTTGAATGAAATTACCTCAATCAAGGTACCGATTATGTCAATGGACCTTTTTAATGTATAAAGATTTAATCTTTGATTTAAAATGAGAATTTTGAGTTTAACCTATTCGAGTTCCCTAAGAAGTCGCGAAGAGTGTTTTAATGACCATAGATTGAATCCTTGAATGAAAATACCTCAATCAAGGCACTAATTTTGTCACTAGAACTTTTTAATGAATAAAGATTGAATCTTTAAAAGAAAATGAGAGTTTGGAGTTAAACTTATTCGAGTTCCCTTTTACGCCCCGGAGTGTGTTTAAATGAGTACAGATTGAATCTTTGAATGAAAATTCCTCACTCAAGGTACCTATTATGTCACTAGACCATTTTAATGTACAAAGATTAAATCTTTGAACGAAAATGAGAGTTTTGAGTTAAACTTATTCGAGTTCCCTTTAATATCACGAAGAGTGTTTTAATTAGTAAAGATTGAATATATGAAAGAAATTACCTCAATCACGGTACCGATTATGCCACATGACCTTTTTAATGTATAAAGAATGAATCTTTGAAAGAAAAAGGGAGTTTCGAGTGTAACTTATTTGAGTTCCTAACGTAATCTCGTAGAATGCTTTAATGACTAAAGATTGAATCCTTTAATGGAAATACCTCAATCAAGGTGCCTGTTATGTCACTTGACCTTTTAAATGTATAAAGATTAAATCTTTGGAATAAAATGAGAGTTTTAAGTTAAACTTATAATAGTTCCCTTCGACGTCACGAAGAGTGTATTAATGAGTAAAGATTGAATCTTTGAGCGAAATTACCTCAATCACGATACCTATTATGTCACAAGACCTTTTTAATGTATAACGGTTGAATCTTTGAAAGAAAATGAGAGTTTTGAGTTTAACTTATTCGAGTACCCTTTGAAGTCGCGAAGAGTGTTTTAATGACTAAAAATTGAATCTTTGAATGAAAATAGCTCAATCAAGGTACCTATTGTGTCATTAGAGCTTCTTAATGTATAAAGATTGAATCTTTGAAAGAAAATGAGAGTTTTGAGTTAAACTTATTCGAGGTCCCTTTGACGTCCCAAAGAGTATTTTAACGAGTAAAGATTGAATATTTGAATGTAAACACCTCAATCATGGTACCTATTATGTCACTAAACCATTTTAATGTATAAAGATTAAATTTTTGAAAGAAAATGAGACTTTTGAGTTAAACTTATTCGAGTTTCCTTTGAGATCACGGAGAGTGTTCTAATGAGTAAAGATTGAATCAGTGAATAAAATTATCTCAATTAAGGTAGCTATAATGTCACTAGGCCATTTTAATGTATAAAGATTGAATCTTTGAAAGAAAATGAGAGTTTTGTGTTAAACTTATTCGACTTCCCTATGAAGTCGGGACGAGTGTTTTAATGACAAAAGACTGAATCTTTGAATAAGAGGTACAAAGATTGAATTTGTGAAAGAAAATGAGAGGTTTGAGTTTAACTTATTCGAGTTCCCTATGAAGTCGCGAAGAGTGTTTTAATAACTAAAGATTGAATCTTTGAATGAAAAGACCTCAATCAAGGTACCTATTATGTCACTAGTCCTTTTTTTTGTACAAATATTTAATCTTTGAAAGAGAGAGAGATTTTTGAGTTAAACTTGTTTGAATTCCCTTGGACGTCCTAAAGAGTATTTTAATGAGAAAAGATTGAATCTTTGAATGAAAAATTCTCAATCAAGGTACCTATTATATCGCTAGACCTTTTAAAGTATAAAGATTGAGTCTTTGAAAGAAAATTAGAGTTTTGAGTTAAACTTATTCGAATTCCCTTTGACGTCCCGAAAAGTGTTTTAATGAGCAAAGGTTGAATCTTTGAATGAAATTACTTCTAACAAGGTACCAATTATGTCTCTAGACCATTTTAATGTATGAAGATTGAATCTTTGAAAGAAAATGAGAGTTTTGAGTTCAACTTCTTCGAGTTCACTATGTAGTCGTGAATTGTGTTTTAGGGACAAAAGATTGAATCATTGAAATGAAATTACTTCAATCAAGATACCGGTTATGTCACTAGACAATTTTAATCTTCAAAGATTGAATCTTTGAACGAAAATGATAGTTTTGAGGAAAACTTGTTCAAGTTCCCTATGAAGTCGCGAAGTGTGTTTTAATGACTGCAGATTGAATCTTTGAATGAGAATACCTCAATTAAGGTACCAATTACGTCACAAGACCTTTTCAATGGGTAAAGATCGAGTCTTTAAAAGAAAGCGAGGGTTTTAAGTTAAACTTATTCGAGTTCCCTTTGACGTCTCGAAGAGTGTTTAAAAGAGTAAGGATTGAATCTTTGAATGAGAATTCCTCAATCAAGCTACCAATGTAACGATTGAATCTCTGAGTGAAATTAACACAATCAAGGTAACTACTATGTCACTAGACCTTATTAATGTATAGCGATTCAATCTTTGAAAGAAAACGACAATTTTAAGTTTAACTTGTTCGAATTCCTTATGAAGTGGCGAAGAGTGTTTTAAAGTCTAAAGATTGAATCTTTGAATGAAAATACCTTAATCAAGGTATTAATTATGTCACTAGACCTTTTTAATGTATAAAGAATAAATCTTAGAAAGAAAATGAGAGTTTTGAGTTAAACTTATTCGAGTTCCCTCTGACGTAACGGAGAGTGTTTTAATGTGTAAAGATTGAATCCTTGAATGAAATTACCTCAATCAAGGTACCGATTATGTCAATGGACCTTTTTAATGTATAAAGATTTAATCTTTGATTTAAAATGAGAATTTTGAGTTTAACCTATTCGAGTTCCCTAAGAAGTCGCGAAGAGTGTTTTAATGACCATAGATTGAATCCTTGAATGAAAATACCTCAATCAAGGCACTAATTTTGTCACTAGAACTTTTTAATGAATAAAGATTGAATCTTTAAAAGAAAATGAGAGTTTGGAGTTAAACTTATTCGAGTTCCCTTTTACGCCCCGGAGTGTGTTTAAATGAGTACAGATTGAATCTTTGAATGAAAATTCCTCACTCAAGGTACCTATTATGTCACTAGACCATTTTAATGTACAAAGATTAAATCTTTGAACGAAAATGAGAGTTTTGAGTTAAACTTATTCGAGTTCCCTTTAATATCACGAAGAGTGTTTTAATTAGTAAAGATTGAATATATGAAAGAAATTACCTCAATCACGGTACCGATTATGCCACATGACCTTTTTAATGTATAAAGAATGAATCTTTGAAAGAAAAAGGGAGTTTCGAGTGTAACTTATTTGAGTTCCTAACGTAATCTCGTAGAATGCTTTAATGACTAAAGATTGAATCCTTTAATGGAAATACCTCAATCAAGGTGCCTGTTATGTCACTTGACCTTTTAAATGTATAAAGATTAAATCTTTGGAATAAAATGAGAGTTTTAAGTTAAACTTATAATAGTTCCCTTCGACGTCACGAAGAGTGTATTAATGAGTAAAGATTGAATCTTTGAGCGAAATTACCTCAATCACGATACCTATTATGTCACAAGACCTTTTTAAGGTATAACGGTTGAATCTTTGAAAGAAAATGAGAGTTTTGAGTTTAACTTATTCGAGTACCCTTTGAAGTCGCGAAGAGTGTTTTAATGACTAAAAATTGAATCTTTGAATGAAAATAGCTCAATCAAGGTACCTATTGTGTCATTAGAGCTTCTTAATGTATAAAGATTGAATCTTTGAAAGAAAATGAGAGTTTTGAGTTAAACTTATTCGAGGTCCCTTTGACGTCCCAAAGAGTATTTTAACGAGTAAAGATTGAATATTTGAATGTAAACACCTCAATCATGGTACCTATTATGTCACTAAACCATTTTAAT
The DNA here is from genome assembly GCF_030987335.1 of Cornus florida. NCBI lineage: Eukaryota > Viridiplantae > Streptophyta > Magnoliopsida > Cornales > Cornaceae > Cornus > Cornus florida. The sequence goes on along the minus strand of NW_026775649.1, from coordinate 249,107 downwards.
GTATAAAGATTAAATTTTTGAAAGAAAATGAGACTTTTGAGTTAAACTTATTCGAGTTTCCTTTGAGATCACGGAGAGTGTTCTAATGAGTAAAGATTGAATCAGTGAATAAAATTATCTCAATTAAGGTAGCTATTATGTCACTAGGCCATTTTAACGTATAAAGATTGAATCTTTGAAAGAAAATGAGAGTTTTGTGTTAAACTTATTCGACTTCCCTATGAAGTCGGGACGAGTGTTTTAATGACAAAAGACTGAATCTTTGAATAAGAGGTACAAAGATTGAATTTGTGAAAGAAAATGAGAGGTTTGAGTTTAACTTATTCGAGTTCCCTATGAAGTCGCGAAGAGTGTTTTAATAACTAAAGATTGAATCTTTGAATGAAAAGACCTCAATCAAGGTACCTATTATGTCACTAGTCCTTTTTTTTGTACAAATATTTAATCTTTGAAAGAGAGAGAGATTTTTGAGTTAAACTTGTTTGAATTCCCTTGGACGTCCTAAAGAGTATTTTAATGAGAAAAGATTGAATCTTTGAATGAAAAATTCTCAATCAAGGTACCTATTATATCGCTAGACCTTTTAAAGTATAAAGATTGAGTCTTTGAAAGAAAATTAGAGTTTTGAGTTAAACTTATTCGAATTCCCTTTGACGTCCCGAAAAGTGTTTTAATGAGCAAAGGTTGAATCTTTGAATGAAATTACTTCTAACAAGGTACCAATTATGTCTCTAGACCATTTTAATGTATGAAGATTGAATCTTTGAAAGAAAATGAGAGTTTTGAGTTCAACTTCTTCGAGTTCACTATGTAGTCGTGAATTGTGTTTTAGGGACAAAAGATTGAATCATTGAATGAAATTACTTCAATCAAGATACCGGTTATGTCACTAGACAATTTTAATCTTCAAAGATTGAATCTTTGAACGAAAATGATAGTTTTGAGGAAAACTTGTTCAAGTTCCCTATGAAGTCGCGAAGTGTGTTTTAATGACTGCAGATTGAATCTTTGAATGAAAATACCTCAATTAAGGTACCAATTACGTCACAAGACCTTTTCAATGGGTAAAGATCGAGTCTTTAAAAGAAAGCGAGGGTTTTAAGTTAAACTTATTCGAGTTCCCTTTGACGTCTCGAAGAGTGTTTAAAAGAGTAAGGATTGAATCTTTGAATGAGAATTCCTCAATCAAGCTACCAATGTAACGATTGAATCTCTGAGTGAAATTAACACAATCAAGGTAACTACTATGTCACTAGACCTTATTAATGTATAGCGATTCAATCTTTGAAAGAAAACGACAATTTTAAGTTTAACTTGTTCGAATTCCTTATGAAGTGGCGAAGAGTGTTTTAAAGTCTAAAGATTGAATCTTTGAATGAAAATACCTTAATCAAGGTATTAATTATGTCACTAGACCTTTTTAATGTATAAAGAATAAATCTTAGAAAGAAAATGAGAGTTTTGAGTTAAACTTATTCGAGTTCCCTCTGACGTAACGGAGAGTGTTTTAATGTGTAAAGATTGAATCCTTGAATGAAATTACCTCAATCAAGGTACCTATTATGTCAATGGACCTTTTTAATGTATAAAGATTTAATCTTTGATTTAAAATGAGAATTTTGAGTTTAACCTATTCGAGTTCCCTAAGAAGTCGCGAAGAGTGTTTTAATGACCATAGATTGAATCCTTGAATGAAAATACCTCAATCAAGGCACTAATTTTGTCACTAGAACTTTTTAATGAATAAAGATTGAATCTTTAAAAGAAAATGAGAGTTTGGAGTTAAACTTATTCGAGTTCCCTTTTACGCCCCGGAGTGTGTTTAAATGAGTACAGATTGAATCTTTGAATGAAAATTCCTCACTCAAGGTACCTATTATGTCACAAGACCATTTTAATGTACAAAGATTAAATCTTTGAACGAAAATGAGAGTTTTGAGTTAAACTTATTCGAGTTCCCTTTAATATCACGAAGAGTGTTTTAATTAGTAAAGATTGAATATATGAAAGAAATTACCTCAATCACGGTACCGATTATGCCACATGACCTTTTTAATGTATAAAGAATGAATCTTTGAAAGAAAAAGGGAGTTTCGAGTGTAACTTATTTGAGTTCCTAACGTAATCTCGTAGAATGCTTTAATGACTAAAGATTGAATCCTTTAATGGAAATACCTCAATCAAGGTGCCTGTTATGTCACTTGACCTTTTAAATGTATAAAGATTAAATCTTTGGAATAAAATGAGAGTTTTAAGTTAAACTTATAATAGTTCCCTTCGACGTCACGAAGAGTGTATTAATGAGTAAAGATTGAATCTTTGAGCGAAATTACCTCAATCACGATACCTATTATGTCACAAGACCTTTTTAAGGTATAACGGTTGAATCTTTGAAAGAAAATGAGAGTTTTGAGTTTAACTTATTCGAGTACCCTTTGAAGTCGCGAAGAGTGTTTTAATGACTAAAAATTGAATCTTTGAATGAAAATAGCTCAATCAAGGTACCTATTGTGTCATTAGAGCTTCTTAATGTATAAAGATTGAATCTTTGAAAGAAAATGAGAGTTTTGAGTTAAACTTATTCGAGGTCCCTTTGACGTCCCAAAGAGTATTTTAACGAGTAAAGATTGAATATTTGAATGTAAACACCTCAATCATGGTACCTATTATGTCACTAAACCATTTTAATGTATAAAGATTAAATTTTTTAAAGAAAATGAGACTTTTGAGTTAAACTTATTCGAGTTTCCTTTGAGATCACGGAGAGTGTTCTAATGAGTAAAGATTGAATCAGTGAATAAAATTATCTCAATTAAGGTAGCTATTATGTCACTAGGCCATTTTAACGTATAAAGATTGAATCTTTGAAAGAAAATGAGAGTTTTGTGTTAAACTTATTCGACTTCCCTATGAAGTCGGGACGAGTGTTTTAATGACAAAAGACTGAATCTTTGAATAAGAGGTACAAAGATTGAATTTGTGAAAGAAAATGAGAGGTTTGAGTTTAACTTATTCGAGTTCCCTATGAAGTCGCGAAGAGTGTTTTAATAACTAAAGATTGAATCTTTGAATGAAAAGACCTCAATCAAGGTACCTATTATGTCACTAGTCCTTTTTTTTGTACAAATATTTAATCTTTGAAAGAGAGAGAGATTTTTGAGTTAAACTTGTTTGAATTCCCTTGGACGTCCTAAAGAGTATTTTAATGAGAAAAGATTGAATCTTTGAATGAAAAATTCTCAATCAAGGTACCTATTATATCGCTAGACCTTTTAAAGTATAAAGATTGAGTCTTTGAAAGAAAATTAGAGTTTTGAGTTAAACTTATTCGAATTCCCTTTGACGTCCCGAAAAGTGTTTTAATGAGCAAAGGTTGAATCTTTGAATGAAATTACTTCTAACAAGGTACCAATTATGTCTCTAGACCATTTTAATGTATGAAGATTGAATCTTTGAAAGAAAATGAGAGTTTTGAGTTCAACTTCTTCGAGTTCACTATGTAGTCGTGAATTGTGTTTTAGGGACAAAAGATTGAATCATTGAATGAAATTACTTCAATCAAGATACCGGTTATGTCACTAGACAATTTTAATCTTCAAAGATTGAATCTTTGAACGAAAATGATAGTTTTGAGGAAAACTTGTTCAAGTTCCCTATGAAGTCGCGAAGTGTGTTTTAATGACTGCAGATTGAATCTTTGAATGAAAATACCTCAATTAAGGTACCAATTACGTCACAAGACCTTTTCAATGGGTAAAGATCGAGTCTTTAAAAGAAAGCGAGGGTTTTAAGTTAAACTTATTCGAGTTCCCTTTGACGTCTCGAAGAGTGTTTAAAAGAGTAAGGATTGAATCTTTGAATGAGAATTCCTCAATCAAGCTACCAATGTAACGATTGAATCTCTGAGTGAAATTAACACAATCAAGGTAACTACTATGTCACTAGACCTTATTAATGTATAGCGATTCAATCTTTGAAAGAAAACGACAATTTTAAGTTTAACTTGTTCGAATTCCTTATGAAGTGGCGAAGAGTGTTTTAAAGTCTAAAGATTGAATCTTTGAATGAAAATACCTTAATCAAGGTATTAATTATGTCACTAGACCTTTTTGATGTATAAAGAATAAATCTTAGAAAGAAAATGAGAGTTTTGAGTTAAACTTATTCGAGTTCCCTCTGACGTAACGGAGAGTGTTTTAATGTGTAAAGATTGAATCCTTGAATGAAATTACCTCAATCAAGGTACCTATTATGTCAATGGACCTTTTTAATGTATAAAGATTTAATCTTTGATTTAAAATGAGAATTTTGAGTTTAACGTATTCGAGTTCCCTAAGAAGTCGCGAAGAGTGTTTTAATGACCATAGATTGAATCCTTGAATGAAAATACCTCAATCAAGGCACTAATTTTGTCACTAGAACTTTTTAATGAATAAAGATTGAATCTTTAAAAGAAAATGAGAGTTTGGAGTTAAACTTATTCGAGTTCCCTTTTACGCCCCGAAGTGTGTTTAAATGAGTACAGATTGAATCTTTGAATGAAAATTCCTCACTCAAGGTACCTATTATGTCACTAGACCATTTTAATGTACAAAGATTAAATCTTTGAACGAAAATGAGAGTTTTGAGTTAAACTTATTCGAGTTCCCTTTAATATCACGAAGAGTGTTTTAATTAGTAAAGATTGAATATATGAAAGAAATTACCTCAATCACGGTACCGATTATGCCACATGACCTTTTTAATGTATAAAGAATGAATCTTTGAAAGAAAAAGGGAGTTTCGAGTGTAACTTATTTGAGTTCCTAACGTAATCTCGTAGAATGCTTTAATGACTAAAGATTGAATCCTTTAATGGAAATACCTCAATCAAGGTGCCTGTTATGTCACTTGACCTTTTAAATGTATAAAGATTAAATCTTTGGAATAAAATGAGAGTTTTAAGTTAAACTTATAATAGTTCCCTTCGACGTCACGAAGAGTGTATTAATGAGTAAAGATTGAATCTTTGAGCGAAATTACCTCAATCACGATACCTATTATGTCACAAGACCTTTTTAATGTATAACGGTTGAATCTTTGAAAGAAAATGAGAGTTTTGAGTTTAACTTATTCGAGTACCCTTTGAAGTCGCGAAGAGTGTTTTAATGACTAAAAATTGAATCTTTGAATGAAAATAGCTCAATCAAGGTACCTATTGTGTCATTAGAGCTTCTTAATGTATAAAGATTGAATCTTTGAAAGAAAATGAGAGTTTTGAGTTAAACTTATTCGAGGTCCCTTTGACGTCCCAAAGAGTATTTTAACGAGTAAAGATTGAATATTTGAATGTAAACACCTCAATCATGGTACCTATTATGTCACTAAACCATTTTAATGTATAAAGATTAAATTTTTTAAAGAAAATGAGACTTTTGAGTTAAACTTATTCGAGTTTCCTTTGAGATCACGGAGAGTGTTCTAATGAGTAAAGATTGAATCAGTGAATAAAATTATCTCAATTAAGGTAGCTATTATGTCACTAGGCCATTTTAACGTATAAAGATTGAATCTTTGAAAGAAAATGAGAGTTTTGTGTTAAACTTATTCGACTTCCCTATGAAGTCGGGACGAGTGTTTTAATGACAAAAGACTGAATCTTTGAATAAGAGGTACAAAGATTGAATTTGTGAAAGAAAATGAGAGGTTTGAGTTTAACTTATTCGAGTTCCCTATGAAGTCGCGAAGAGTGTTTTAATAACTAAAGATTGAATCTTTGAATGAAAAGACCTCAATCAAGGTACCTATTATGTCACTAGTCCTTTTTTTTGTACAAATATTTAATCTTTGAAAGAGAGAGAGATTTTTGAGTTAAACTTGTTTGAATTCCCTTGGACGTCCTAAAGAGTATTTTAATGAGAAAAGATTGAATCTTTGAATGAAAAATTCTCAATCAAGGTACCTATTATATCGCTAGACCTTTTAAAGTATAAAGATTGAGTCTTTGAAAGAAAATTAGAGTTTTGAGTTAAACTTATTCGAATTCCCTTTGACGTCCCGAAAAGTGTTTTAATGAGCAAAGGTTGAATCTTTGAATGAAATTACTTCTAACAAGGTACCAATTATGTCTCTAGACCATTTTAATGTATGAAGATTGAATCTTTGAAAGAAAATGAGAGTTTTGAGTTCAACTTCTTCGAGTTCACTATGTAGTCGTGAATTGTGTTTTAGGGACAAAAGATTGAATCATTGAATGAAATTACTTCAATCAAGATACCGGTTATGTCACTAGACAATTTTAATCTTCAAAGATTGAATCTTTGAACGAAAATGATAGTTTTGAGGAAAACTTGTTCAAGTTCCCTATGAAGTCGCGAAGTGTGTTTTAATGACTGCAGATTGAATCTTTGAATGAAAATACCTCAATTAAGGTACCAATTACGTCACAAGACCTTTTCAATGGGTAAAGATCGAGTCTTTAAAAGAAAGCGAGGGTTTTAAGTTAAACTTATTCGAGTTCCCTTTGACGTCTCGAAGAGTGTTTAAAAGAGTAAGGATTGAATCTTTGAATGAGAATTCCTCAATCAAGCTACCAATGTAACGATTGAATCTCTGAGTGAAATTAACACAATCAAGGTAACTACTATGTCACTAGACCTTATTAATGTATAGCGATTCAATCTTTGAAAGAAAACGACAATTTTAAGTTTAACTTGTTCGAATTCCTTATGAAGTGGCGAAGAGTGTTTTAAAGTCTAAAGATTGAATCTTTGAATGAAAATACCTTAATCAAGGTATTAATTATGTCACTAGACCTTTTTGATGTATAAAGAATAAATCTTAGAAAGAAAATGAGAGTTTTGAGTTAAACTTATTCGAGTTCCCTCTGACGTAACGGAGAGTGTTTTAATGTGTATAGATTGAATCCTTGAATGAAATTACCTCAATCAAGGTACCTATTATGTCAATGGACCTTTTTAATGTATAAAGATTTAATCTTTGATTTAAAATGAGAATTTTGAGTTTAACCTATTCGAGTTCCCTAAGAAGTCGCGAAGAGTGTTTTAATGACCATAGATTGAATCCTTGAATGAAAATACCTCAATCAAGGCACTAATTTTGTCACTAGAACTTTTTAATGAATAAAGATTGAATCTTTAAAAGAAAATGAGAGTTTGGAGTTAAACTTATTCGAGTTCCCTTTTACGCCCCGAAGTGTGTTTAAATGAGTACAGATTGAATCTTTGAATGAAAATTCCTCACTCAAGGTACCTATTATGTCACTAGACCATTTTAATGTACAAAGATTAAATCTTTGAACGAAAATGAGAGTTTTGAGTTAAACTTATTCGAGTTCCCTTTAATATCACGAAGAGTGTTTTAATTAGTAAAGATTGAATATATGAAAGAAATTACCTCAATCACGGTACCGATTATGCCACATGACCTTTTTAATGTATAAAGAATGAATCTTTGAAAGAAAAAGGGAGTTTCGAGTGTAACTTATTTGAGTTCCTAACGTAATCTCGTAGAATGCTTTAATGACTAAAGATTGAATCCTTTAATGGAAATACCTCAATCAAGGTGCCTGTTATGTCACTTGACCTTTTAAATGTATAAAGATTAAATCTTTGGAATAAAATGAGAGTTTTAAGTTAAACTTATAATAGTTCCCTTCGACGTCACGAAGAGTGTATTAATGAGTAAAGATTGAATCTTTGAGCGAAATTACCTCAATCACGATACCTATTATGTCACAAGACCTTTTTAATGTATAACGGTTGAATCTTTGAAAGAAAATGAGAGTTTTGAGTTTAACTTATTCGAGTACCCTTTGAAGTCGCGAAGAGTGTTTTAATGACTAAAAATTGAATCTTTGAATGAAAATAGCTCAATCAAGGTACCTATTGTGTCATTAGAGCTTCTTAATGTATAAAGATTGAATCTTTGAAAGAAAATGAGAGTTTTGAGTTAAACTTATTCGAGGTCCCTTTGACGTCCCAAAGAGTATTTTAACGAGTAAAGATTGAATATTTGAATGTAAACACCTCAATCATGGTACCTATTATGTCACTAAACCATTTTAATGTATAAAGATTAAATTTTTTAAAGAAAATGAGACTTTTGAGTTAAACTTATTCGAGTTTCCTTTGAGATCACGGAGAGTGTTCTAATGAGTAAAGATTGAATCAGTGAATAAAATTATCTCAATTAAGGTAGCTATTATGTCACTAGGCCATTTTAACGTATAAAGATTGAATCTTTGAAAGAAAATGAGAGTTTTGTGTTAAACTTATTCGACTTCCCTATGAAGTCGGGACGAGTGTTTTAATGACAAAAGACTGAATCTTTGAATAAGAGGTACAAAGATTGAATTTGTGAAAGAAAATGAGAGGTTTGAGTTTAACTTATTCGAGTTCCCTATGAAGTCGCGAAGAGTGTTTTAATAACTAAAGATTGAATCTTTGAATGAAAAGACCTCAATCAAGGTACCTATTATGTCACTAGTCCTTTTTTTTGTACAAATATTTAATCTTTGAAAGAGAGAGAGATTTTTGAGTTAAACTTGTTTGAATTCCCTTGGACGTCCTAAAGAGTATTTTAATGAGAAAAGATTGAATCTTTGAATGAAAAATTCTCAATCAAGGTACCTATTATATCGCTAGACCTTTTAAAGTATAAAGATTGAGTCTTTGAAAGAAAATTAGAGTTTTGAGTTAAACTTATTCGAATTCCCTTTGACGTCCCGAAAAGTGTTTTAATGAGCAAAGGTTGAATCTTTGAATGAAATTACTTCTAACAAGGTACCAATTATGTCTCTAGACCATTTTAATGTATGAAGATTGAATCTTTGAAAGAAAATGAGAGTTTTGAGTTCAACTTCTTCGAGTTCACTATGTAGTCGTGAATTGTGTTTTAGGGACAAAAGATTGAATCATTGAATGAAATTACTTCAATCAAGATACCGGTTATGTCACTAGACAATTTTAATCTTCAAAGATTGAATCTTTGAACGAAAATGATAGTTTTGAGGAAAACTTGTTCAAGTTCCCTATGAAGTCGCGAAGTGTGTTTTAATGACTGCAGATTGAATCTTTGAATGAAAATACCTCAATTAAGGTACCAATTACGTCACAAGACCTTTTCAATGGGTAAAGATCGAGTCTTTAAAAGAAAGCGAGGGTTTTAAGTTAAACTTATTCGAGTTCCCTTTGACGTCTCGAAGAGTGTTTAAAAGAGTAAGGATTGAATCTTTGAATGAGAATTCCTCAATCAAGCTACCAATGTAACGATTGAATCTCTGAGTGAAATTAACACAATCAAGGTAACTACTATGTCACTAGACCTTATTAATGTATAGCGATTCAATCTTTGAAAGAAAACGACAATTTTAAGTTTAACTTGTTCGAATTCCTTATGAAGTGGCGAAGAGTGTTTTAAAGTCTAAAGATTGAATCTTTGAATGAAAATACCTTAATCAAGGTATTAATTATGTCACTAGACCTTTTTGATGTATAAAGAATAAATCTTAGAAAGAAAATGAGAGTTTTGAGTTAAACTTATTCGAGTTCCCTCTGACGTAACGGAGAGTGTTTTAATGTGTAAAGATTGAATCCTTGAATGAAATTACCTCAATCAAGGTACCTATTATGTCAATGGACCTTTTTAATGTATAAAGATTTAATCTTTGATTTAAAATGAGAATTTTGAGTTTAACCTATTCGAGTTCCCTAAGAAGTCGCGAAGAGTGTTTTAATGACCATAGATTGAATCCTTGAATGAAAATACCTCAATCAAGGCACTAATTTTGTCACTAGAACTTTTTAATGAATAAAGATTGAATCTTTAAAAGAAAATGAGAGTTTGGAGTTAAACTTATTCGAGTTCCCTTTTACGCCCCGAAGTGTGTTTAAATGAGTACAGATTGAATCTTTGAATGAAAATTCCTCACTCAAGGTACCTATTATGTCACTAGACCATTTTAATGTACAAAGATTAAATCTTTGAACGAAAATGAGAGTTTTGAGTTAAACTTATTCGAGTTCCCTTTAATATCACGAAGAGTGTTTTAATTAGTAAAGATTGAATATATGAAAGAAATTACCTCAATCACGGTACCGATTATGCCACATGACCTTTTTAATGTATAAAGAATGAATCTTTGAAAGAAAAAGGGAGTTTCGAGTGTAACTTATTTGAGTTCCTAACGTAATCTCGTAGAATGCTTTAATGACTAAAGATTGAATCCTTTAATGGAAATACCTCAATCAAGGTGCCTGTTATGTCACTTGACCTTTTAAATGTATAAAGATTAAATCTTTGGAATAAAATGAGAGTTTTAAGTTAAACTTATAATAGTTCCCTTCGACGTCACGAAGAGTGTATTAATGAGTAAAGATTGAATCTTTGAGCGAAATTACCTCAATCACGATACCTATTATGTCACAAGACCTTTTTAATGTATAACGGTTGAATCTTTGAAAGAAAATGAGAGTTTTGAGTTTAACTTATTCGAGTACCCTTTGAAGTCGCGAAGAGTGTTTTAATGACTAAAAATTGAATCTTTGAATGAAAATAGCTCAATCAAGGTACCTATTGTGTCATTAGAGCTTCTTAATGTATAAAGATTGAATCTTTGAAAGAAAATGAGAGTTTTGAGTTAAACTTATTCGAGGTCCCTTTGACGTCCCAAAGAGTATTTTAACGAGTAAAGATTGAATATTTGAATGTAAACACCTCAATCATGGTACCTATTATGTCACTAAACCATTTTAATGTATAAAGATTAAATTTTTTAAAGAAAATGAGACTTTTGAGTTAAACTTATTCGAGTTTCCTTTGAGATCACGGAGAGTGTTCTAATGAGTAAAGATTGAATCAGTGAATAAAATTATCTCAATTAAGGTAGCTATTATGTCACTAGGCCATTTTAACGTATAAAGATTGAATCTTTGAAAGAAAATGAGAGTTTTGTGTTAAACTTATTCGACTTCCCTATGAAGTCGGGACGAGTGTTTTAATGACAAAAGACTGAATCTTTGAATAAGAGGTACAAAGATTGAATTTGTGAAAGAAAATGAGAGGTTTGAGTTTAACTTATTCGAGTTCCCTATGAAGTCGCGAAGAGTGTTTTAATAACTAAAGATTGAATCTTTGAATGAAAAGACCTCAATCAAGGTACCTATTATGTCACTAGTCCTTTTTTTTGTACAAATATTTAATCTTTGAAAGAGAGAGAGATTTTTGAGTTAAACTTGTTTGAATTCCCTTGGACGTCCTAAAGAGTATTTTAATGAGAAAAGATTGAATCTTTGAATGAAAAATTCTCAATCAAGGTACCTATTATATCGCTAGACCTTTTAAAGTATAAAGATTGAGTCTTTGAAAGAAAATTAGAGTTTTGAGTTAAACTTATTCGAATTCCCTTTGACGTCCCGAAAAGTGTTTTAATGAGCAAAGGTTGAATCTTTGAATGAAATTACTTCTAACAAGGTACCAATTATGTCTCTAGACCATTTTAATGTATGAAGATTGAATCTTTGAAAGAAAATGAGAGTTTTGAGTTCAACTTCTTCGAGTTCACTATGTAGTCGTGAATTGTGTTTTAGGGACAAAAGATTGAATCATTGAATGAAATTACTTCAATCAAGATACCGGTTATGTCACTAGACAATTTTAATCTTCAAAGATTGAATCTTTGAACGAAAATGATAGTTTTGAGGAAAACTTGTTCAAGTTCCCTATGAAGTCGCGAAGTGTGTTTTAATGACTGCAGATTGAATCTTTGAATGAAAATACCTCAATTAAGGTACCAATTACGTCACAAGACCTTTTCAATGGGTAAAGATCGAGTCTTTAAAAGAAAGCGAGGGTTTTAAGTTAAACTTATTCGAGTTCCCTTTGACGTCTCGAAGAGTGTTTAAAAGAGTAAGGATTGAATCTTTGAATGAGAATTCCTCAATCAAGCTACCAATGTAACGATTGAATCTCTGAGTGAAATTAACACAATCAAGGTAACTACTATGTCACTAGACCTTATTAATGTATAGCGATTCAATCTTTGAAAGAAAACGACAATTTTAAGTTTAACTTGTTCGAATTCCTTATGAAGTGGCGAAGAGTGTTTTAAAGTCTAAAGATTGAATCTTTGAATGAAAATACCTTAATCAAGGTATTAATTATGTCACTAGACCTTTTTGATGTATAAAGAATAAATCTTAGAAAGAAAATGAGAGTTTTGAGTTAAACTTATTCGAGTTCCCTCTGACGTAACGGAGAGTGTTTTAATGTGTAAAGATTGAATCCTTGAATGAAATTACCTCAATCAAGGTACCTATTATGTCAATGGACCTTTTTAATGTATAAAGATTTAATCTTTGATTTAAAATGAGAATTTTGAGTTTAACCTATTCGAGTTCCCTAAGAAGTCGCGAAGAGTGTTTTAATGACCATAGATTGAATCCTTGAATGAAAATACCTCAATCAAGGCACTAATTTTGTCACTAGAACTTTTTAATGAATAAAGATTGAATCTTTAAAAGAAAATGAGAGTTTGGAGTTAAACTTATTCGAGTTCCCTTTTACGCCCCGAAGTGTGTTTAAATGAGTACAGATTGAATCTTTGAATGAAAATTCCTCACTCAAGGTACCTATTATGTCACTAGACCATTTTAATGTACAAAGATTAAATCTTTGAACGAAAATGAGAGTTTTGAGTTAAACTTATTCGAGTTCCCTTTAATATCACGAAGAGTGTTTTAATTAGTAAAGATTGAATATATGAAAGAAATTACCTCAATCACGGTACCGATTATGCCACATGACCTTTTTAATGTATAAAGAATGAATCTTTGAAAGAAAAAGGGAGTTTCGAGTGTAACTTATTTGAGTTCCTAACGTAATCTCGTAGAATGCTTTAATGACTAAAGATTGAATCCTTTAATGGAAATACCTCAATCAAGGTGCCTGTTATGTCACTTGACCTTTTAAATGTATAAAGATTAAATCTTTGGAATAAAATGAGAGTTTTAAGTTAAACTTATAATAGTTCCCTTCGACGTCACGAAGAGTGTATTAATGAGTAAAGATTGAATCTTTGAGCGAAATTACCTCAATCACGATACCTATTATGTCACAAGACCTTTTTAATGTATAACGGTTGAATCTTTGAAAGAAAATGAGAGTTTTGAGTTTAACTTATTCGAGTACCCTTTGAAGTCGCGAAGAGTGTTTTAATGACTAAAAATTGAATCTTTGAATGAAAATAGCTCAATCAAGGTACCTATTGTGTCATTAGAGCTTCTTAATGTATAAAGATTGAATCTTTGAAAGAAAATGAGAGTTTTGAGTTAAACTTATTCGAGGTCCCTTTGACGTCCCAAAGAGTATTTTAACGAGTAAAGATTGAATATTTGAATGTAAACACCTCAATCATGGTACCTATTATGTCACTAAACCATTTTAATGTATAAAGATTAAATTTTTTAAAGAAAATGAGACTTTTGAGTTAAACTTATTCGAGTTTCCTTTGAGATCACGGAGAGTGTTCTAATGAGTAAAGATTGAATCAGTGAATAAAATTATCTCAATTAAGGTAGCTATTATGTCACTAGGCCATTTTAACGTATAAAGATTGAATCTTTGAAAGAAAATGAGAGTTTTGTGTTAAACTTATTCGACTTCCCTATGAAGTCGGGACGAGTGTTTTAATGACAAAAGACTGAATCTTTGAATAAGAGGTACAAAGATTGAATTTGTGAAAGAAAATGAGAGGTTTGAGTTTAACTTATTCGAGTTCCCTATGAAGTCGCGAAGAGTGTTTTAATAACTAAAGATTGAATCTTTGAATGAAAAGACCTCAATCAAGGTACCTATTATGTCACTAGTCCTTTTTTTTGTACAAATATTTAATCTTTGAAAGAGAGAGAGATTTTTGAGTTAAACTTGTTTGAATTCCCTTGGACGTCCTAAAGAGTATTTTAATGAGAAAAGATTGAATCTTTGAATGAAAAATTCTCAATCAAGGTACCTATTATATCGCTAGACCTTTTAAAGTATAAAGATTGAGTCTTTGAAAGAAAATTAGAGTTTTGAGTTAAACTTATTCGAATTCCCTTTGACGTCCCGAAAAGTGTTTTAATGAGCAAAGGTTGAATCTTTGAATGAAATTACTTCTAACAAGGTACCAATTATGTCTCTAGACCATTTTAATGTATGAAGATTGAATCTTTGAAAGAAAATGAGAGTTTTGAGTTCAACTTCTTCGAGTTCACTATGTAGTCGTGAATTGTGTTTTAGGGACAAAAGATTGAATCATTGAATGAAATTACTTCAATCAAGATACCGGTTATGTCACTAGACAATTTTAATCTTCAAAGATTGAATCTTTGAACGAAAATGATAGTTTTGAGGAAAACTTGTTCAAGTTCCCTATGAAGTCGCGAAGTGTGTTTTAATGACTGCAGATTGAATCTTTGAATGAAAATACCTCAATTAAGGTACCAATTACGTCACAAGACCTTTTCAATGGGTAAAGATCGAGTCTTTAAAAGAAAGCGAGGGTTTTAAGTTAAACTTATTCGAGTTCCCTTTGACGTCTCGAAGAGTGTTTAAAAGAGTAAGGATTGAATCTTTGAATGAGAATTCCTCAATCAAGCTACCAATGTAACGATTGAATCTCTGAGTGAAATTAACACAATCAAGGTAACTACTATGTCACTAGACCTTATTAATGTATAGCGATTCAATCTTTGAAAGAAAACGACAATTTTAAGTTTAACTTGTTCGAATTCCTTATGAAGTGGCGAAGAGTGTTTTAAAGTCTAAAGATTGAATCTTTGAATGAAAATACCTTAATCAAGGTATTAATTATGTCACTAGACCTTTTTGATGTATAAAGAATAAATCTTAGAAAGAAAATGAGAGTTTTGAGTTAAACTTATTCGAGTTCCCTCTGACGTAACGGAGAGTGTTTTAATGTGTAAAGATTGAATCCTTGAATGAAATTACCTCAATCAAGGTACCTATTATGTCAATGGACCTTTTTAATGTATAAAGATTTAATCTTTGATTTAAAATGAGAATTTTGAGTTTAACCTATTCGAGTTCCCTAAGAAGTCGCGAAGAGTGTTTTAATGACCATAGATTGAATCCTTGAATGAAAATACCTCAATCAAGGCACTAATTTTGTCACTAGAACTTTTTAATGAATAAAGATTGAATCTTTAAAAGAAAATGAGAGTTTGGAGTTAAACTTATTCGAGTTCCCTTTTACGCCCCGAAGTGTGTTTAAATGAGTACAGATTGAATCTTTGAATGAAAATTCCTCACTCAAGGTACCTATTATGTCACTAGACCATTTTAATGTACAAAGATTAAATCTTTGAACGAAAATGAGAGTTTTGAGTTAAACTTATTCGAGTTCCCTTTAATATCACGAAGAGTGTTTTAATTAGTAAAGATTGAATATATGAAAGAAATTACCTCAATCACGGTACCGATTATGCCACATGACCTTTTTAATGTATAAAGAATGAATCTTTGAAAGAAAAAGGGAGTTTCGAGTGTAACTTATTTGAGTTCCTAACGTAATCTCGTAGAATGCTTTAATGACTAAAGATTGAATCCTTTAATGGAAATACCTCAATCAAGGTGCCTGTTATGTCACTTGACCTTTTAAATGTATAAAGATTAAATCTTTGGAATAAAATGAGAGTTTTAAGTTAAACTTATAATAGTTCCCTTCGACGTCACGAAGAGTGTATTAATGAGTAAAGATTGAATCTTTGAGCGAAATTACCTCAATCACGATACCTATTATGTCACAAGACCTTTTTAATGTATAACGGTTGAATCTTTGAAAGAAAATGAGAGTTTTGAGTTTAACTTATTCGAGTACCCTTTGAAGTCGCGAAGAGTGTTTTAATGACTAAAAATTGAATCTTTGAATGAAAATAGCTCAATCAAGGTACCTATTGTGTCATTAGAGCTTCTTAATGTATAAAGATTGAATCTTTGAAAGAAAATGAGAGTTTTGAGTTAAACTTATTCGAGGTCCCTTTGACGTCCCAAAGAGTATTTTAACGAGTAAAGATTGAATATTTGAATGTAAACACCTCAATCATGGTACCTATTATGTCACTAAACCATTTTAATGTATAAAGATTAAATTTTTTAAAGAAAATGAGACTTTTGAGTTAAACTTATTCGAGTTTCCTTTGAGATCACGGAGAGTGTTCTAATGAGTAAAGATTGAATCAGTGAATAAAATTATCTCAATTAAGGTAGCTATTATGTCACTAGGCCATTTTAACGTATAAAGATTGAATCTTTGAAAGAAAATGAGAGTTTTGTGTTAAACTTATTCGACTTCCCTATGAAGTCGGGACGAGTGTTTTAATGACAAAAGACTGAATCTTTGAATAAGAGGTACAAAGATTGAATTTGTGAAAGAAAATGAGAGGTTTGAGTTTAACTTATTCGAGTTCCCTATGAAGTCGCGAAGAGTGTTTTAATAACTAAAGATTGAATCTTTGAATGAAAAGACCTCAATCAAGGTACCTATTATGTCACTAGTCCTTTTTTTTGTACAAATATTTAATCTTTGAAAGAGAGAGAGATTTTTGAGTTAAACTTGTTTGAATTCCCTTGGACGTCCTAAAGAGTATTTTAATGAGAAAAGATTGAATCTTTGAATGAAAAATTCTCAATCAAGGTACCTATTATATCGCTAGACCTTTTAAAGTATAAAGATTGAGTCTTTGAAAGAAAATTAGAGTTTTGAGTTAAACTTATTCGAATTCCCTTTGACGTCCCGAAAAGTGTTTTAATGAGCAAAGGTTGAATCTTTGAATGAAATTACTTCTAACAAGGTACCAATTATGTCTCTAGACCATTTTAATGTATGAAGATTGAATCTTTGAAAGAAAATGAGAGTTTTGAGTTCAACTTCTTCGAGTTCACTATGTAGTCGTGAATTGTGTTTTAGGGACAAAAGATTGAATCATTGAATGAAATTACTTCAATCAAGATACCGGTTATGTCACTAGACAATTTTAATCTTCAAAGATTGAATCTTTGAACGAAAATGATAGTTTTGAGGAAAACTTGTTCAAGTTCCCTATGAAGTCGCGAAGTGTGTTTTAATGACTGCAGATTGAATCTTTGAATGAAAATACCTCAATTAAGGTACCAATTACGTCACAAGACCTTTTCAATGGGTAAAGATCGAGTCTTTAAAAGAAAGCGAGGGTTTTAAGTTAAACTTATTCGAGTTCCCTTTGACGTCTCGAAGAGTGTTTAAAAGAGTAAGGATTGAATCTTTGAATGAGAATTCCTCAATCAAGCTACCAATGTAACGATTGAATCTCTGAGTGAAATTAACACAATCAAGGTAACTACTATGTCACTAGACCTTATTAATGTATAGCGATTCAATCTTTGAAAGAAAACGACAATTTTAAGTTTAACTTGTTCGAATTCCTTATGAAGTGGCGAAGAGTGTTTTAAAGTCTAAAGATTGAATCTTTGAATGAAAATACCTTAATCAAGGTATTAATTATGTCACTAGACCTTTTTGATGTATAAAGAATAAATCTTAGAAAGAAAATGAGAGTTTTGAGTTAAACTTATTCGAGTTCCCTCTGACGTAACGGAGAGTGTTTTAATGTGTAAAGATTGAATCCTTGAATGAAATTACCTCAATCAAGGTACCTATTATGTCAATGGACCTTTTTAATGTATAAAGATTTAATCTTTGATTTAAAATGAGAATTTTGAGTTTAACCTATTCGAGTTCCCTAAGAAGTCGCGAAGAGTGTTTTAATGACCATAGATTAAATCCTTGAATGAAAATACCTCAATCAAGGCACTAATTTTGTCACTAGAACTTTTTAATGAATAAAGATTGAATCTTTAAAAGAAAATGAGAGTTTGGAGTTAAACTTATTCGAGTTCCCTTTTACGCCCCGAAGTGTGTTTAAATGAGTACAGATTGAATCTTTGAATGAAAATTCCTCACTCAAGGTACCTATTATGTCACTAGACCATTTTAATGTACAAAGATTAAATCTTTGAACGAAAATGAGAGTTTTGAGTTAAACTTATTCGAGTTCCCTTTAATATCACGAAGAGTGTTTTAATTAGTAAAGATTGAATATATGAAAGAAATTACCTCAATCACGGTACCGATTATGCCACATGACCTTTTTAATGTATAAAGAATGAATCTTTGAAAGAAAAAGGGAGTTTCGAGTGTAACTTATTTGAGTTCCTAACGTAATCTCGTAGAATGCTTTAATGACTAAAGATTGAATCCTTTAATGGAAATACCTCAATCAAGGTGCCTGTTATGTCACTTGACCTTTTAAATGTATAAAGATTAAATCTTTGGAATAAAATGAGAGTTTTAAGTTAAACTTATAATAGTTCCCTTCGACGTCACGAAGAGTGTATTAATGAGTAAAGATTGAATCTTTGAGCGAAATTACCTCAATCACGATACCTATTATGTCACAAGACCTTTTTAATGTATAACGGTTGAATCTTTGAAAGAAAATGAGAGTTTTGAGTTTAACTTATTCGAGTACCCTTTGAAGTCGCGAAGAGTGTTTTAATGACTAAAAATTGAATCTTTGAATGAAAATAGCTCAATCAAGGTACCTATTGTGTCATTAGAGCTTCTTAATGTATAAAGATTGAATCTTTGAAAGAAAATGAGAGTTTTGAGTTAAACTTATTCGAGGTCCCTTTGACGTCCCAAAGAGTATTTTAACGAGTAAAGATTGAATATTTGAATGTAAACACCTCAATCATGGTACCTATTATGTCACTAAACCATTTTAATGTATAAAGATTAAATTTTTTAAAGAAAATGAGACTTTTGAGTTAAACTTATTCGAGTTTCCTTTGAGATCACGGAGAGTGTTCTAATGAGTAAAGATTGAATCAGTGAATAAAATTATCTCAATTAAGGTAGCTATTATGTCACTAGGCCATTTTAACGTATAAAGATTGAATCTTTGAAAGAAAATGAGAGTTTTGTGTTAAACTTATTCGACTTCCCTATGAAGTCGGGACGAGTGTTTTAATGACAAAAGACTGAATCTTTGAATAAGAGGTACAAAGATTGAATTTGTGAAAGAAAATGAGAGGTTTGAGTTTAACTTATTCGAGTTCCCTATGAAGTCGCGAAGAGTGTTTTAATAACTAAAGATTGAATCTTTGAATGAAAAGACCTCAATCAAGGTACCTATTATGTCACTAGTCCTTTTTTTTGTACAAATATTTAATCTTTGAAAGAGAGAGAGATTTTTGAGTTAAACTTGTTTGAATTCCCTTGGACGTCCTAAAGAGTATTTTAATGAGAAAAGATTGAATCTTTGAATGAAAAATTCTCAATCAAGGTACCTATTATATCGCTAGACCTTTTAAAGTATAAAGATTGAGTCTTTGAAAGAAAATTAGAGTTTTGAGTTAAACTTATTCGAATTCCCTTTGACGTCCCGAAAAGTGTTTTAATGAGCAAAGGTTGAATCTTTGAATGAAATTACTTCTAACAAGGTACCAATTATGTCTCTAGACCATTTTAATGTATGAAGATTGAATCTTTGAAAGAAAATGAGAGTTTTGAGTTCAACTTCTTCGAGTTCACTATGTAGTCGTGAATTGTGTTTTAGGGACAAAAGATTGAATCATTGAATGAAATTACTTCAATCAAGATACCGGTTATGTCACTAGACAATTTTAATCTTCAAAGATTGAATCTTTGAACGAAAATGATAGTTTTGAGGAAAACTTGTTCAAGTTCCCTATGAAGTCGCGAAGTGTGTTTTAATGACTGCAGATTGAATCTTTGAATGAAAATACCTCAATTAAGGTACCAATTACGTCACAAGACCTTTTCAATGGGTAAAGATCGAGTCTTTAAAAGAAAGCGAGGGTTTTAAGTTAAACTTATTCGAGTTCCCTTTGACGTCTCGAAGAGTGTTTAAAAGAGTAAGGATTGAATCTTTGAATGAGAATTCCTCAATCAAGCTACCAATGTAACGATTGAATCTCTGAGTGAAATTAACACAATCAAGGTAACTACTATGTCACTAGACCTTATTAATGTATAGCGATTCAATCTTTGAAAGAAAACGACAATTTTAAGTTTAACTTGTTCGAATTCCTTATGAAGTGGCGAAGAGTGTTTTAAAGTCTAAAGATTGAATCTTTGAATGAAAATACCTTAATCAAGGTATTAATTATGTCACTAGACCTTTTTGATGTATAAAGAATAAATCTTAGAAAGAAAATGAGAGTTTTGAGTTAAACTTATTCGAGTTCCCTCTGACGTAACGGAGAGTGTTTTAATGTGTAAAGATTGAATCCTTGAATGAAATTACCTCAATCAAGGTACCTATTATGTCAATGGACCTTTTTAATGTATAAAGATTTAATCTTTGATTTAAAATGAGAATTTTGAGTTTAACCTATTCGAGTTCCCTAAGAAGTCGCGAAGAGTGTTTTAATGACCATAGATTGAATCCTTGAATGAAAATACCTCAATCAAGGCACTAATTTTGTCACTAGAACTTTTTAATGAATAAAGATTGAATCTTTAAAAGAAAATGAGAGTTTGGAGTTAAACTTATTCGAGTTCCCTTTTACGCCCCGAAGTGTGTTTAAATGAGTACAGATTGAATCTTTGAATGAAAATTCCTCACTCAAGGTACCTATTATGTCACTAGACCATTTTAATGTACAAAGATTAAATCTTTGAACGAAAATGAGAGTTTTGAGTTAAACTTATTCGAGTTCCCTTTAATATCACGAAGAGTGTTTTAATTAGTAAAGATTGAATATATGAAAGAAATTACCTCAATCACGGTACCGATTATGCCACATGACCTTTTTAATGTATAAAGAATGAATCTTTGAAAGAAAAAGGGAGTTTCGAGTGTAACTTATTTGAGTTCCTAACGTAATCTCGTAGAATGCTTTAATGACTAAAGATTGAATCCTTTAATGGAAATACCTCAATCAAGGTGCCTGTTATGTCACTTGACCTTTTAAATGTATAAAGATTAAATCTTTGGAATAAAATGAGAGTTTTAAGTTAAACTTATAATAGTTCCCTTCGACGTCACGAAGAGTGTATTAATGAGTAAAGATTGAATCTTTGAGCGAAATTACCTCAATCACGATACCTATTATGTCACAAGACCTTTTTAATGTATAACGGTTGAATCTTTGAAAGAAAATGAGAGTTTTGAGTTTAACTTATTCGAGTACCCTTTGAAGTCGCGAAGAGTGTTTTAATGACTAAAAATTGAATCTTTGAATGAAAATAGCTCAATCAAGGTACCTATTGTGTCATTAGAGCTTCTTAATGTATAAAGATTGAATCTTTGAAAGAAAATGAGAGTTTTGAGTTAAACTTATTCGAGGTCCCTTTGACGTCCCAAAGAGTATTTTAACGAGTAAAGATTGAATATTTGAATGTAAACACCTCAATCATGGTACCTATTATGTCACTAAACCATTTTAATGTATAAAGATTAAATTTTTTAAAGAAAATGAGACTTTTGAGTTAAACTTATTCGAGTTTCCTTTGAGATCACGGAGAGTGTTCTAATGAGTAAAGATTGAATCAGTGAATAAAATTATCTCAATTAAGGTAGCTATTATGTCACTAGGCCATTTTAACGTATAAAGATTGAATCTTTGAAAGAAAATGAGAGTTTTGTGTTAAACTTATTCGACTTCCCTATGAAGTCGGGACGAGTGTTTTAATGACAAAAGACTGAATCTTTGAATAAGAGGTACAAAGATTGAATTTGTGAAAGAAAATGAGAGGTTTGAGTTTAACTTATTCGAGTTCCCTATGAAGTCGCGAAGAGTGTTTTAATAACTAAAGATTGAATCTTTGAATGAAAAGACCTCAATCAAGGTACCTATTATGTCACTAGTCCTTTTTTTTGTACAAATATTTAATCTTTGAAAGAGAGAGAGATTTTTGAGTTAAACTTGTTTGAATTCCCTTGGACGTCCTAAAGAGTATTTTAATGAGAAAAGATTGAATCTTTGAATGAAAAATTCTCAATCAAGGTACCTATTATATCGCTAGACCTTTTAAAGTATAAAGATTGAGTCTTTGAAAGAAAATTAGAGTTTTGAGTTAAACTTATTCGAATTCCCTTTGACGTCCCGAAAAGTGTTTTAATGAGCAAAGGTTGAATCTTTGAATGAAATTACTTCTAACAAGGTACCAATTATGTCTCTAGACCATTTTAATGTATGAAGATTGAATCTTTGAAAGAAAATGAGAGTTTTGAGTTCAACTTCTTCGAGTTCACTATGTAGTCGTGAATTGTGTTTTAGGGACAAAAGATTGAATCATTGAATGAAATTACTTCAATCAAGATACCGGTTATGTCACTAGACAATTTTAATCTTCAAAGATTGAATCTTTGAACGAAAATGATAGTTTTGAGGAAAACTTGTTCAAGTTCCCTATGAAGTCGCGAAGTGTGTTTTAATGACTGCAGATTGAATCTTTGAATGAAAATACCTCAATTAAGGTACCAATTACGTCACAAGACCTTTTCAATGGGTAAAGATCGAGTCTTTAAAAGAAAGCGAGGGTTTTAAGTTAAACTTATTCGAGTTCCCTTTGACGTCTCGAAGAGTGTTTAAAAGAGTAAGGATTGAATCTTTGAATGAGAATTCCTCAATCAAGCTACCAATGTAACGATTGAATCTCTGAGTGAAATTAACACAATCAAGGTAACTACTATGTCACTAGACCTTATTAATGTATAGCGATTCAATCTTTGAAAGAAAACGACAATTTTAAGTTTAACTTGTTCGAATTCCTTATGAAGTGGCGAAGAGTGTTTTAAAGTCTAAAGATTGAATCTTTGAATGAAAATACCTTAATCAAGGTATTAATTATGTCACTAGACCTTTTTGATGTATAAAGAATAAATCTTAGAAAGAAAATGAGAGTTTTGAGTTAAACTTATTCGAGTTCCCTCTGACGTAACGGAGAGTGTTTTAATGTGTAAAGATTGAATCCTTGAATGAAATTACCTCAATCAAGGTACCTATTATGTCAATGGACCTTTTTAATGTATAAAGATTTAATCTTTGATTTAAAATGAGAATTTTGAGTTTAACCTATTCGAGTTCCCTAAGAAGTCGCGAAGAGTGTTTTAATGACCATAGATTGAATCCTTGAATGAAAATACCTCAATCAAGGCACTAATTTTGTCACTAGAACTTTTTAATGAATAAAGATTGAATCTTTAAAAGAAAATGAGAGTTTGGAGTTAAACTTATTCGAGTTCCCTTTTACGCCCCGAAGTGTGTTTAAATGAGTACAGATTGAATCTTTGAATGAAAATTCCTCACTCAAGGTACCTATTATGTCACTAGACCATTTTAATGTACAAAGATTAAATCTTTGAACGAAAATGAGAGTTTTGAGTTAAACTTATTCGAGTTCCCTTTAATATCACGAAGAGTGTTTTAATTAGTAAAGATTGAATATATGAAAGAAATTACCTCAATCACGGTACCGATTATGCCACATGACCTTTTTAATGTATAAAGAATGAATCTTTGAAAGAAAAAGGGAGTTTCGAGTGTAACTTATTTGAGTTCCTAACGTAATCTCGTAGAATGCTTTAATGACTAAAGATTGAATCCTTTAATGGAAATACCTCAATCAAGGTGCCTGTTATGTCACTTGACCTTTTAAATGTATAAAGATTAAATCTTTGGAATAAAATGAGAGTTTTAAGTTAAACTTATAATAGTTCCCTTCGACGTCACGAAGAGTGTATTAATGAGTAAAGATTGAATCTTTGAGCGAAATTACCTCAATCACGATACCTATTATGTCACAAGACCTTTTTAATGTATAACGGTTGAATCTTTGAAAGAAAATGAGAGTTTTGAGTTTAACTTATTCGAGTACCCTTTGAAGTCGCGAAGAGTGTTTTAATGACTAAAAATTGAATCTTTGAATGAAAATAGCTCAATCAAGGTACCTATTGTGTCATTAGAGCTTCTTAATGTATAAAGATTGAATCTTTGAAAGAAAATGAGAGTTTTGAGTTAAACTTATTCGAGGTCCCTTTGACGTCCCAAAGAGTATTTTAACGAGTAAAGATTGAATATTTGAATGTAAACACCTCAATCATGGTACCTATTATGTCACTAAACCATTTTAATGTATAAAGATTAAATTTTTTAAAGAAAATGAGACTTTTGAGTTAAACTTATTCGAGTTTCCTTTGAGATCACGGAGAGTGTTCTAATGAGTAAAGATTGAATCAGTGAATAAAATTATCTCAATTAAGGTAGCTATTATGTCACTAGGCCATTTTAACGTATAAAGATTGAATCTTTGAAAGAAAATGAGAGTTTTGTGTTAAACTTATTCGACTTCCCTATGAAGTCGGGACGAGTGTTTTAATGACAAAAGACTGAATCTTTGAATAAGAGGTACAAAGATTGAATTTGTGAAAGAAAATGAGAGGTTTGAGTTTAACTTATTCGAGTTCCCTATGAAGTCGCGAAGAGTGTTTTAATAACTAAAGATTGAATCTTTGAATGAAAAGACCTCAATCAAGGTACCTATTATGTCACTAGTCCTTTTTTTTGTACAAATATTTAATCTTTGAAAGAGAGAGAGATTTTTGAGTTAAACTTGTTTGAATTCCCTTGGACGTCCTAAAGAGTATTTTAATGAGAAAAGATTGAATCTTTGAATGAAAAATTCTCAATCAAGGTACCTATTATATCGCTAGACCTTTTAAAGTATAAAGATTGAGTCTTTGAAAGAAAATTAGAGTTTTGAGTTAAACTTATTCGAATTCCCTTTGACGTCCCGAAAAGTGTTTTAATGAGCAAAGGTTGAATCTTTGAATGAAATTACTTCTAACAAGGTACCAATTATGTCTCTAGACCATTTTAATGTATGAAGATTGAATCTTTGAAAGAAAATGAGAGTTTTGAGTTCAACTTCTTCGAGTTCACTATGTAGTCGTGAATTGTGTTTTAGGGACAAAAGATTGAATCATTGAATGAAATTACTTCAATCAAGATACCGGTTATGTCACTAGACAATTTTAATCTTCAAAGATTGAATCTTTGAACGAAAATGATAGTTTTGAGGAAAACTTGTTCAAGTTCCCTATGAAGTCGCGAAGTGTGTTTTAATGACTGCAGATTGAATCTTTGAATGAAAATACCTCAATTAAGGTACCAATTACGTCACAAGACCTTTTCAATGGGTAAAGATCGAGTCTTTAAAAGAAAGCGAGGGTTTTAAGTTAAACTTATTCGAGTTCCCTTTGACGTCTCGAAGAGTGTTTAAAAGAGTAAGGATTGAATCTTTGAATGAGAATTCCTCAATCAAGCTACCAATGTAACGATTGAATCTCTGAGTGAAATTAACACAATCAAGGTAACTACTATGTCACTAGACCTTATTAATGTATAGCGATTCAATCTTTGAAAGAAAACGACAATTTTAAGTTTAACTTGTTCGAATTCCTTATGAAGTGGCGAAGAGTGTTTTAAAGTCTAAAGATTGAATCTTTGAATGAAAATACCTTAATCAAGGTATTAATTATGTCACTAGACCTTTTTGATGTATAAAGAATAAATCTTAGAAAGAAAATGAGAGTTTTGAGTTAAACTTATTCGAGTTCCCTCTGACGTAACGGAGAGTGTTTTAATGTGTAAAGATTGAATCCTTGAATGAAATTACCTCAATCAAGGTACCTATTATGTCAATGGACCTTTTTAATGTATAAAGATTTAATCTTTGATTTAAAATGAGAATTTTGAGTTTAACCTATTCGAGTTCCCTAAGAAGTCGCGAAGAGTGTTTTAATGACCATAGATTGAATCCTTGAATGAAAATACCTCAATCAAGGCACTAATTTTGTCACTAGAACTTTTTAATGAATAAAGATTGAATCTTTAAAAGAAAATGAGAGTTTGGAGTTAAACTTATTCGAGTTCCCTTTTACGCCCCGAAGTGTGTTTAAATGAGTACAGATTGAATCTTTGAATGAAAATTCCTCACTCAAGGTACCTATTATGTCACTAGACCATTTTAATGTACAAAGATTAAATCTTTGAACGAAAATGAGAGTTTTGAGTTAAACTTATTCGAGTTCCCTTTAATATCACGAAGAGTGTTTTAATTAGTAAAGATTGAATATATGAAAGAAATTACCTCAATCACGGTACCGATTATGCCACATGACCTTTTTAATGTATAAAGAATGAATCTTTGAAAGAAAAAGGGAGTTTCGAGTGTAACTTATTTGAGTTCCTAACGTAATCTCGTAGAATGCTTTAATGACTAAAGATTGAATCCTTTAATGGAAATACCTCAATCAAGGTGCCTGTTATGTCACTTGACCTTTTAAATGTATAAAGATTAAATCTTTGGAATAAAATGAGAGTTTTAAGTTAAACTTATAATAGTTCCCTTCGACGTCACGAAGAGTGTATTAATGAGTAAAGATTGAATCTTTGAGCGAAATTACCTCAATCACGATACCTATTATGTCACAAGACCTTTTTAATGTATAACGGTTGAATCTTTGAAAGAAAATGAGAGTTTTGAGTTTAACTTATTCGAGTACCCTTTGAAGTCGCGAAGAGTGTTTTAATGACTAAAAATTGAATCTTTGAATGAAAATAGCTCAATCAAGGTACCTATTGTGTCATTAGAGCTTCTTAATGTATAAAGATTGAATCTTTGAAAGAAAATGAGAGTTTTGAGTTAAACTTATTCGAGGTCCCTTTGACGTCCCAAAGAGTATTTTAACGAGTAAAGATTGAATATTTGAATGTAAACACCTCAATCATGGTACCTATTATGTCACTAAACCATTTTAATGTATAAAGATTAAATTTTTTAAAGAAAATGAGACTTTTGAGTTAAACTTATTCGAGTTTCCTTTGAGATCACGGAGAGTGTTCTAATGAGTAAAGATTGAATCAGTGAATAAAATTATCTCAATTAAGGTAGCTATTATGTCACTAGGCCATTTTAACGTATAAAGATTGAATCTTTGAAAGAAAATGAGAGTTTTGTGTTAAACTTATTCGACTTCCCTATGAAGTCGGGACGAGTGTTTTAATGACAAAAGACTGAATCTTTGAATAAGAGGTACAAAGATTGAATTTGTGAAAGAAAATGAGAGGTTTGAGTTTAACTTATTCGAGTTCCCTATGAAGTCGCGAAGAGTGTTTTAATAACTAAAGATTGAATCTTTGAATGAAAAGACCTCAATCAAGGTACCTATTATGTCACTAGTCCTTTTTTTTGTACAAATATTTAATCTTTGAAAGAGAGAGAGATTTTTGAGTTAAACTTGTTTGAATTCCCTTGGACGTCCTAAAGAGTATTTTAATGAGAAAAGATTGAATCTTTGAATGAAAAATTCTCAATCAAGGTACCTATTATATCGCTAGACCTTTTAAAGTATAAAGATTGAGTCTTTGAAAGAAAATTAGAGTTTTGAGTTAAACTTATTCGAATTCCCTTTGACGTCCCGAAAAGTGTTTTAATGAGCAAAGGTTGAATCTTTGAATGAAATTACTTCTAACAAGGTACCAATTATGTCTCTAGACCATTTTAATGTATGAAGATTGAATCTTTGAAAGAAAATGAGAGTTTTGAGTTCAACTTCTTCGAGTTCACTATGTAGTCGTGAATTGTGTTTTAGGGACAAAAGATTGAATCATTGAATGAAATTACTTCAATCAAGATACCGGTTATGTCACTAGACAATTTTAATCTTCAAAGATTGAATCTTTGAACGAAAATGATAGTTTTGAGGAAAACTTGTTCAAGTTCCCTATGAAGTCGCGAAGTGTGTTTTAATGACTGCAGATTGAATCTTTGAATGAAAATACCTCAATTAAGGTACCAATTACGTCACAAGACCTTTTCAATGGGTAAAGATCGAGTCTTTAAAAGAAAGCGAGGGTTTTAAGTTAAACTTATTCGAGTTCCCTTTGACGTCTCGAAGAGTGTTTAAAAGAGTAAGGATTGAATCTTTGAATGAGAATTCCTCAATCAAGCTACCAATGTAACGATTGAATCTCTGAGTGAAATTAACACAATCAAGGTAACTACTATGTCACTAGACCTTATTAATGTATAGCGATTCAATCTTTGAAAGAAAACGACAATTTTAAGTTTAACTTGTTCGAATTCCTTATGAAGTGGCGAAGAGTGTTTTAAAGTCTAAAGATTGAATCTTTGAATGAAAATACCTTAATCAAGGTATTAATTATGTCACTAGACCTTTTTGATGTATAAAGAATAAATCTTAGAAAGAAAATGAGAGTTTTGAGTTAAACTTATTCGAGTTCCCTCTGACGTAACGGAGAGTGTTTTAATGTGTAAAGATTGAATCCTTGAATGAAATTACCTCAATCAAGGTACCTATTATGTCAATGGACCTTTTTAATGTATAAAGATTTAATCTTTGATTTAAAATGAGAATTTTGAGTTTAACCTATTCGAGTTCCCTAAGAAGTCGCGAAGAGTGTTTTAATGACCATAGATTGAATCCTTGAATGAAAATACCTCAATCAAGGCACTAATTTTGTCACTAGAACTTTTTAATGAATAAAGATTGAATCTTTAAAAGAAAATGAGAGTTTGGAGTTAAACTTATTCGAGTTCCCTTTTACGCCCCGAAGTGTGTTTAAATGAGTACAGATTGAATCTTTGAATGAAAATTCCTCACTCAAGGTACCTATTATGTCACTAGACCATTTTAATGTACAAAGATTAAATCTTTGAACGAAAATGAGAGTTTTGAGTTAAACTTATTCGAGTTCCCTTTAATATCACGAAGAGTGTTTTAATTAGTAAAGATTGAATATATGAAAGAAATTACCTCAATCACGGTACCGATTATGCCACATGACCTTTTTAATGTATAAAGAATGAATCTTTGAAAGAAAAAGGGAGTTTCGAGTGTAACTTATTTGAGTTCCTAACGTAATCTCGTAGAATGCTTTAATGACTAAAGATTGAATCCTTTAATGGAAATACCTCAATCAAGGTGCCTGTTATGTCACTTGACCTTTTAAATGTATAAAGATTAAATCTTTGGAATAAAATGAGAGTTTTAAGTTAAACTTATAATAGTTCCCTTCGACGTCACGAAGAGTGTATTAATGAGTAAAGATTGAATCTTTGAGCGAAATTACCTCAATCACGATACCTATTATGTCACAAGACCTTTTTAATGTATAACGGTTGAATCTTTGAAAGAAAATGAGAGTTTTGAGTTTAACTTATTCGAGTACCCTTTGAAGTCGCGAAGAGTGTTTTAATGACTAAAAATTGAATCTTTGAATGAAAATAGCTCAATCAAGGTACCTATTGTGTCATTAGAGCTTCTTAATGTATAAAGATTGAATCTTTGAAAGAAAATGAGAGTTTTGAGTTAAACTTATTCGAGGTCCCTTTGACGTCCCAAAGAGTATTTTAACGAGTAAAGATTGAATATTTGAATGTAAACACCTCAATCATGGTACCTATTATGTCACTAAACCATTTTAATGTATAAAGATTAAATTTTTTAAAGAAAATGAGACTTTTGAGTTAAACTTATTCGAGTTTCCTTTGAGATCACGGAGAGTGTTCTAATGAGTAAAGATTGAATCAGTGAATAAAATTATCTCAATTAAGGTAGCTATTATGTCACTAGGCCATTTTAACGTATAAAGATTGAATCTTTGAAAGAAAATGAGAGTTTTGTGTTAAACTTATTCGACTTCCCTATGAAGTCGGGACGAGTGTTTTAATGACAAAAGACTGAATCTTTGAATAAGAGGTACAAAGATTGAATTTGTGAAAGAAAATGAGAGGTTTGAGTTTAACTTATTCGAGTTCCCTATGAAGTCGCGAAGAGTGTTTTAATAACTAAAGATTGAATCTTTGAATGAAAAGACCTCAATCAAGGTACCTATTATGTCACTAGTCCTTTTTTTTGTACAAATATTTAATCTTTGAAAGAGAGAGAGATTTTTGAGTTAAACTTGTTTGAATTCCCTTGGACGTCCTAAAGAGTATTTTAATGAGAAAAGATTGAATCTTTGAATGAAAAATTCTCAATCAAGGTACCTATTATATCGCTAGACCTTTTAAAGTATAAAGATTGAGTCTTTGAAAGAAAATTAGAGTTTTGAGTTAAACTTATTCGAATTCCCTTTGACGTCCCGAAAAGTGTTTTAATGAGCAAAGGTTGAATCTTTGAATGAAATTACTTCTAACAAGGTACCAATTATGTCTCTAGACCATTTTAATGTATGAAGATTGAATCTTTGAAAGAAAATGAGAGTTTTGAGTTCAACTTCTTCGAGTTCACTATGTAGTCGTGAATTGTGTTTTAGGGACAAAAGATTGAATCATTGAATGAAATTACTTCAATCAAGATACCGGTTATGTCACTAGACAATTTTAATCTTCAAAGATTGAATCTTTGAACGAAAATGATAGTTTTGAGGAAAACTTGTTCAAGTTCCCTATGAAGTCGCGAAGTGTGTTTTAATGACTGCAGATTGAATCTTTGAATGAAAATACCTCAATTAAGGTACCAATTACGTCACAAGACCTTTTCAATGGGTAAAGATCGAGTCTTTAAAAGAAAGCGAGGGTTTTAAGTTAAACTTATTCGAGTTCCCTTTGACGTCTCGAAGAGTGTTTAAAAGAGTAAGGATTGAATCTTTGAATGAGAATTCCTCAATCAAGCTACCAATGTAACGATTGAATCTCTGAGTGAAATTAACACAATCAAGGTAACTACTATGTCACTAGACCTTATTAATGTATAGCGATTCAATCTTTGAAAGAAAACGACAATTTTAAGTTTAACTTGTTCGAATTCCTTATGAAGTGGCGAAGAGTGTTTTAAAGTCTAAAGATTGAATCTTTGAATGAAAATACCTTAATCAAGGTATTAATTATGTCACTAGACCTTTTTGATGTATAAAGAATAAATCTTAGAAAGAAAATGAGAGTTTTGAGTTAAACTTATTCGAGTTCCCTCTGACGTAACGGAGAGTGTTTTAATGTGTAAAGATTGAATCCTTGAATGAAATTACCTCAATCAAGGTACCTATTATGTCAATGGACCTTTTTAATGTATAAAGATTTAATCTTTGATTTAAAATGAGAATTTTGAGTTTAACCTATTCGAGTTCCCTAAGAAGTCGCGAAGAGTGTTTTAATGACCATAGATTGAATCCTTGAATGAAAATACCTCAATCAAGGCACTAATTTTGTCACTAGAACTTTTTAATGAATAAAGATTGAATCTTTAAAAGAAAATGAGAGTTTGGAGTTAAACTTATTCGAGTTCCCTTTTACGCCCCGAAGTGTGTTTAAATGAGTACAGATTGAATCTTTGAATGAAAATTCCTCACTCAAGGTACCTATTATGTCACTAGACCATTTTAATGTACAAAGATTAAATCTTTGAACGAAAATGAGAGTTTTGAGTTAAACTTATTCGAGTTCCCTTTAATATCACGAAGAGTGTTTTAATTAGTAAAGATTGAATATATGAAAGAAATTACCTCAATCACGGTACCGATTATGCCACATGACCTTTTTAATGTATAAAGAATGAATCTTTGAAAGAAAAAGGGAGTTTCGAGTGTAACTTATTTGAGTTCCTAACGTAATCTCGTAGAATGCTTTAATGACTAAAGATTGAATCCTTTAATGGAAATACCTCAATCAAGGTGCCTGTTATGTCACTTGACCTTTTAAATGTATAAAGATTAAATCTTTGGAATAAAATGAGAGTTTTAAGTTAAACTTATAATAGTTCCCTTCGACGTCACGAAGAGTGTATTAATGAGTAAAGATTGAATCTTTGAGCGAAATTACCTCAATCACGATACCTATTATGTCACAAGACCTTTTTAATGTATAACGGTTGAATCTTTGAAAGAAAATGAGAGTTTTGAGTTTAACTTATTCGAGTACCCTTTGAAGTCGCGAAGAGTGTTTTAATGACTAAAAATTGAATCTTTGAATGAAAATAGCTCAATCAAGGTACCTATTGTGTCATTAGAGCTTCTTAATGTATAAAGATTGAATCTTTGAAAGAAAATGAGAGTTTTGAGTTAAACTTATTCGAGGTCCCTTTGACGTCCCAAAGAGTATTTTAACGAGTAAAGATTGAATATTTGAATGTAAACACCTCAATCATGGTACCTATTATGTCACTAAACCATTTTAATGTATAAAGATTAAATTTTTTAAAGAAAATGAGACTTTTGAGTTAAACTTATTCGAGTTTCCTTTGAGATCACGGAGAGTGTTCTAATGAGTAAAGATTGAATCAGTGAATAAAATTATCTCAATTAAGGTAGCTATTATGTCACTAGGCCATTTTAACGTATAAAGATTGAATCTTTGAAAGAAAATGAGAGTTTTGTGTTAAACTTATTCGACTTCCCTATGAAGTCGGGACGAGTGTTTTAATGACAAAAGACTGAATCTTTGAATAAGAGGTACAAAGATTGAATTTGTGAAAGAAAATGAGAGGTTTGAGTTTAACTTATTCGAGTTCCCTATGAAGTCGCGAAGAGTGTTTTAATAACTAAAGATTGAATCTTTGAATGAAAAGACCTCAATCAAGGTACCTATTATGTCACTAGTCCTTTTTTTTGTACAAATATTTAATCTTTGAAAGAGAGAGAGATTTTTGAGTTAAACTTGTTTGAATTCCCTTGGACGTCCTAAAGAGTATTTTAATGAGAAAAGATTGAATCTTTGAATGAAAAATTCTCAATCAAGGTACCTATTATATCGCTAGACCTTTTAAAGTATAAAGATTGAGTCTTTGAAAGAAAATTAGAGTTTTGAGTTAAACTTATTCGAATTCCCTTTGACGTCCCGAAAAGTGTTTTAATGAGCAAAGGTTGAATCTTTGAATGAAATTACTTCTAACAAGGTACCAATTATGTCTCTAGACCATTTTAATGTATGAAGATTGAATCTTTGAAAGAAAATGAGAGTTTTGAGTTCAACTTCTTCGAGTTCACTATGTAGTCGTGAATTGTGTTTTAGGGACAAAAGATTGAATCATTGAATGAAATTACTTCAATCAAGATACCGGTTATGTCACTAGACAATTTTAATCTTCAAAGATTGAATCTTTGAACGAAAATGATAGTTTTGAGGAAAACTTGTTCAAGTTCCCTATGAAGTCGCGAAGTGTGTTTTAATGACTGCAGATTGAATCTTTGAATGAAAATACCTCAATTAAGGTACCAATTACGTCACAAGACCTTTTCAATGGGTAAAGATCGAGTCTTTAAAAGAAAGCGAGGGTTTTAAGTTAAACTTATTCGAGTTCCCTTTGACGTCTCGAAGAGTGTTTAAAAGAGTAAGGATTGAATCTTTGAATGAGAATTCCTCAATCAAGCTACCAATGTAACGATTGAATCTCTGAGTGAAATTAACACAATCAAGGTAACTACTATGTCACTAGACCTTATTAATGTATAGCGATTCAATCTTTGAAAGAAAACGACAATTTTAAGTTTAACTTGTTCGAATTCCTTATGAAGTGGCGAAGAGTGTTTTAAAGTCTAAAGATTGAATCTTTGAATGAAAATACCTTAATCAAGGTATTAATTATGTCACTAGACCTTTTTGATGTATAAAGAATAAATCTTAGAAAGAAAATGAGAGTTTTGAGTTAAACTTATTCGAGTTCCCTCTGACGTAACGGAGAATGTTTTAATGTGTAAAGATTGAATCCTTGAATGAAATTACCTCAATCAAGGTACCTATTATGTCAATGGACCTTTTTAATGTATAAAGATTTAATCTTTGATTTAAAATGAGAATTTTGAGTTTAACCTATTCGAGTTCCCTAAGAAGTCGCGAAGAGTGTTTTAATGACCATAGATTGAATCCTTGAATGAAAATACCTCAATCAAGGCACTAATTTTGTCACTAGAACTTTTTAATGAATAAAGATTGAATCTTTAAAAGAAAATGAGAGTTTGGAGTTAAACTTATTCGAGTTCCCTTTTACGCCCCGAAGTGTGTTTAAATGAGTACAGATTGAATCTTTGAATGAAAATTCCTCACTCAAGGTACCTATTATGTCACTAGACCATTTTAATGTACAAAGATTAAATCTTTGAACGAAAATGAGAGTTTTGAGTTAAACTTATTCGAGTTCCCTTTAATATCACGAAGAGTGTTTTAATTAGTAAAGATTGAATATATGAAAGAAATTACCTCAATCACGGTACCGATTATGCCACATGACCTTTTTAATGTATAAAGAATGAATCTTTGAAAGAAAAAGGGAGTTTCGAGTGTAACTTATTTGAGTTCCTAACGTAATCTCGTAGAATGCTTTAATGACTAAAGATTGAATCCTTTAATGGAAATACCTCAATCAAGGTGCCTGTTATGTCACTTGACCTTTTAAATGTATAAAGATTAAATCTTTGGAATAAAATGAGAGTTTTAAGTTAAACTTATAATAGTTCCCTTCGACGTCACGAAGAGTGTATTAATGAGTAAAGATTGAATCTTTGAGCGAAATTACCTCAATCACGATACCTATTATGTCACAAGACCTTTTTAATGTATAACGGTTGAATCTTTGAAAGAAAATGAGAGTTTTGAGTTTAACTTATTCGAGTACCCTTTGAAGTCGCGAAGAGTGTTTTAATGACTAAAAATTGAATCTTTGAATGAAAATAGCTCAATCAAGGTACCTATTGTGTCATTAGAGCTTCTTAATGTATAAAGATTGAATCTTTGAAAGAAAATGAGAGTTTTGAGTTAAACTTATTCGAGGTCCCTTTGACGTCCCAAAGAGTATTTTAACGAGTAAAGATTGAATATTTGAATGTAAACACCTCAATCATGGTGCCTATTATGTCACTAAACCATTTTAATGTATAAAGATTAAATTTTTTAAAGAAAATGAGACTTTTGAGTTAAACTTATTCGAGTTTCCTTTGAGATCACGGAGAGTGTTCTAATGAGTAAAGATTGAATCAGTGAATAAATTTATCTCAATTAAGGTAGCTATTATGTCACTAGGCCATTTTAACGTATAAAGATTGAATCTTTGAAAGAAAATGAGAGTTTTGTGTTAAACTTATTCGACTTCCCTATGAAGTCGGGACGAGTGTTTTAATGACAAAAGACTGAATCTTTGAATAAGAGGTACAAAGATTGAATTTGTGAAAGAAAATGAGAGGTTTGAGTTTAACTTATTCGAGTTCCCTATGAAGTCGCGAAGAGTGTTTTAATAACTAAAGATTGAATCTTTGAATGAAAAGACCTCAATCAAGGTACCTATTATGTCACTAGTCCTTTTTTTTGTACAAATATTTAATCTTTGAAAGAGAGAGAGATTTTTGAGTTAAACTTGTTTGAATTCCCTTGGACGTCCTAAAGAGTATTTTAATGAGAAAAGATTGAATCTTTGAATGAAAAATTCTCAATCAAGGTACCTATTATATCGCTAGACCTTTTAAAGTATAAAGATTGAGTCTTTGAAAGAAAATTAGAGTTTTGAGTTAAACTTATTCGAATTCCCTTTGACGTCCCGAAAAGTGTTTTAATGAGCAAAGGTTGAATCTTTGAATGAAATTACTTCTAACAAGGTACCAATTATGTCTCTAGACCATTTTAATGTATGAAGATTGAATCTTTGAAAGAAAATGAGAGTTTTGAGTTCAACTTCTTCGAGTTCACTATGTAGTCGTGAATTGTGTTTTAGGGACAAAAGATTGAATCATTGAATGAAATTACTTCAATCAAGATACCGGTTATGTCACTAGACAATTTTAATCTTCAAAGATTGAATCTTTGAACGAAAATGATAGTTTTGAGGAAAACTTGTTCAAGTTCCCTATGAAGTCGCGAAGTGTGTTTTAATGACTGCAGATTGAATCTTTGAATGAAAATACCTCAATTAAGGTACCAATTACGTCACAAGACCTTTTCAATGGGTAAAGATCGAGTCTTTAAAAGAAAGCGAGGGTTTTAAGTTAAACTTATTCGAGTTCCCTTTGACGTCTCGAAGAGTGTTTAAAAGAGTAAGGATTGAATCTTTGAATGAGAATTCCTCAATCAAGCTACCAATGTAACGATTGAATCTCTGAGTGAAATTAACACAATCAAGGTAACTACTATGTCACTAGACCTTATTAATGTATAGCGATTCAATCTTTGAAAGAAAACGACAATTTTAAGTTTAACTTGTTCGAATTCCTTATGAAGTGGCGAAGAGTGTTTTAAAGTCTAAAGATTGAATCTTTGAATGAAAATACCTTAATCAAGGTATTAATTATGTCACTAGACCTTTTTGATGTATAAAGAATAAATCTTAGAAAGAAAATGAGAGTTTTGAGTTAAACTTATTCGAGTTCCCTCTGACGTAACGGAGAGTGTTTTAATGTGTAAAGATTGAATCCTTGAATGAAATTACCTCAATCAAGGTACCTATTATGTCAATGGACCTTTTTAATGTATAAAGATTTAATCTTTGATTTAAAATGAGAATTTTGAGTTTAACCTATTCGAGTTCCCTAAGAAGTCGCGAAGAGTGTTTTAATGACCATAGATTGAATCCTTGAATGAAAATACCTCAATCAAGGCACTAATTTTGTCACTAGAACTTTTTAATGAATAAAGATTGAATCTTTAAAAGAAAATGAGAGTTTGGAGTTAAACTTATTCGAGTTCCCTTTTACGCCCCGAAGTGTGTTTAAATGAGTACAGATTGAATCTTTGAATGAAAATTCCTCACTCAAGGTACCTATTATGTCACTAGACCATTTTAATGTACAAAGATTAAATCTTTGAACGAAAATGAGAGTTTTGAGTTAAACTTATTCGAGTTCCCTTTAATATCACGAAGAGTGTTTTAATTAGTAAAGATTGAATATATGAAAGAAATTACCTCAATCACGGTACCGATTATGCCACATGACCTTTTTAATGTATAAAGAATGAATCTTTGAAAGAAAAAGGGAGTTTCGAGTGTAACTTATTTGAGTTCCTAACGTAATCTCGTAGAATGCTTTAATGACTAAAGATTGAATCCTTTAATGGAAATACCTCAATCAAGGTGCCTGTTATGTCACTTGACCTTTTAAATGTATAAAGATTAAATCTTTGGAATAAAATGAGAGTTTTAAGTTAAACTTATAATAGTTCCCTTCGACGTCACGAAGAGTGTATTAATGAGTAAAGATTGAATCTTTGAGCGAAATTACCTCAATCACGATACCTATTATGTCACAAGACCTTTTGAATGTATAACGGTTGAATCTTTGAAAGAAAATGAGAGTTTTGAGTTTAACTTATTCGAGTACCCTTTGAAGTCGCGAAGAGTGTTTTAATGACTAAAAATTGAATCTTTGAATGAAAATAGCTCAATCAAGGTACCTATTGTGTCATTAGAGCTTCTTAATGTATAAAGATTGAATCTTTGAAAGAAAATGAGAGTTTTGAGTTAAACTTATTCGAGGTCCCTTTGACGTCCCAAAGAGTATTTTAACGAGTAAAGATTGAATATTTGAATGTAAACACCTCAATCATGGTGCCTATTATGTCACTAAACCATTTTAATGTATAAAGATTAAATTTTTTAAAGAAAATGAGACTTTTGAGTTAAACTTATTCGAGTTTCCTTTGAGATCACGGAGAGTGTTCTAATGAGTAAAGATTGAATCAGTGAATAAATTTATCTCAATTAAGGTAGCTATTATGTCACTAGGCCATTTTAACGTATAAAGATTGAATCTTTGAAAGAAAATGAGAGTTTTGTGTTAAACTTATTCGACTTCCCTATGAAGTCGGGACGAGTGTTTTAATGACAAAAGACTGAATCTTTGAATAAGAGGTACAAAGATTGAATTTGTGAAAGAAAATGAGAGGTTTGAGTTTAACTTATTCGAGTTCCCTATGAAGTCGCGAAGAGTGTTTTAATAACTAAAGATTGAATCTTTGAATGAAAAGACCTCAATCAAGGTACCTATTATGTCACTAGTCCTTTTTTTTGTACAAATATTTAATCTTTGAAAGAGAGAGAGATTTTTGAGTTAAACTTGTTTGAATTCCCTTGGACGTCCTAAAGAGTATTTTAATGAGAAAAGATTGAATCTTTGAATGAAAAATTCTCAATCAAGGTACCTATTATATCGCTAGACCTTTTAAAGTATAAAGATTGAGTCTTTGAAAGAAAATTAGAGTTTTGAGTTAAACTTATTCGAATTCCCTTTGACGTCCCGAAAAGTGTTTTAATGAGCAAAGGTTGAATCTTTGAATGAAATTACTTCTAACAAGGTACCAATTATGTCTCTAGACCATTTTAATGTATGAAGATTGAATCTTTGAAAGAAAATGAGAGTTTTGAGTTCAACTTCTTCGAGTTCACTATGTAGTCGTGAATTGTGTTTTAGGACCAAAAGATTGAATCATTGAATGAAATTACTTCAATCAAGATACCGGTTATGTCACTAGACAATTTTAATCTTCAAAGATTGATTCTTTGAACGAAAATGATAGTTTTGAGGAAAACTTGTTCAAGTTCCCTATGAAGTCGCGAAGTGTGTTTTAATGACTGCAGATTGAATCTTTGAATGAAAATATCTCAATTAAGGTACCAATTACGTCACAAGACCTTTTCAATGGGTAAAGATCGAGTCTTTAAAAGAAAGCGAGGGTTTTAAGTTAAACTTATTCGAGTTCCCTTTGACGTCTCGAAGAGTGTTTAAAAGAGTAAGGATTGAATCTTTGAATGAGAATTCCTCAATCAAGCTACCAATGTAACGATTGAATCTCTGAGTGAAATTAACACAATCAAGGTAACTACTATGTCACTAGACCTTATTAATGTATAGCGATTCAATCTTTGAAAGAAAACGACAATTTTAAGTTTAACTTGTTCGAATTCCTTATGAAGTGGCGAAGAGTGTTTTAAAGTCTAAAGATTGAATCTTTGAATGAAAATACCTTAATCAAGGTATTAATTATGTCACTAGACCTTTTTAATGAATAAAGAATAAATCTTAGAAAGAAAATGAGAGTTTTGAGTTAAACTTATTCGAGTTCCCTCTGACGTAACGGAGAGTGTTTTAATGTGTAAAGATTGAATCCTTGAATGAAATTACCTCAATCAAGGTACCTATTATGTCAATGGACCTTTTTAATGTATAAAGATTTAATCTTTGATTTAAAATGAGAATTTTGAGTTTAACCTATTCGAGTTCCCTAAGAAGTCGCGAAGAGTGTTTTAATGACCATAGATTGAATCCTTGAATGAAAATACCTCAATCAAGGCACTAATTTTGTCGCTAGAACTTTTTAATGAATAAAGATTGAATCTTTAAAAGAAAATGAGAGTTTGGAGTTAAACTTATTCGAGTTCCCTTTTACGCCCCGAAGTGTGTTTAAATGAGTACAGATTGAATCTTTGAATGAAAATTCCTCACTCAAGGTACCTATTATGTCACTAGACCATTTTAATGTACAAAGATTAAATCTTTGAACGAAAATGAGAGTTTTGAGTTAAACTTATTCGAGTTCCCTTTAATATCACGAAGAGTGTTTTAATTAGTTAAACTTGTTCAAGTTCCCTATGAAGTCGCGAAGTGTGTTTTAATGACTGCAGATTGAATCTTTGAATGAAAATACCTCAATTAAGGTACCAATTACGTCACAAGACCTTTTTAATAGGTAAAGATCGAGTCTTTAAAAGAAAGCGAGGGTTTTAAGTTAAACTTATTCGAGTTCCCTTTGACGTCTCGAAGAGTGTTTAAAAGAGTAAGGATTGAATCTTTGAATGAGAATTCCTCAATCAAGCTACCAATGTAAAGATTGAATCTCTGAGTGAAATTAACACAATCAAGGTAACTACTATGTCACTAGACCTTATTAATGTATAGCGATTCAATCTTTGAAAGAAAACGACAATTTTAAGTTTAACTTGTTCGAATTCCTTATGAAGTGGCGAAGAGTGTTTTAAAGTCTAAAGATTGAATCTTTGAATGAAAATACCTTAATCAAGGTATTAATTATGTCACTAGACCTTTTTAATGTATAAAGAATAAATCTTAGAAAGAAAATGAGAGTTTTGAGTTAAACTTATTCGAGTTCCCTTTGACGTAACGGAGAGTGTTTTAATGTGTAAAGATTGAATCCTTGAATGAAATTACCTCAATCAAGGTACCTATTATGTCAATGGACCTTTTTAATGTATAAAGATTTAATCTTTGATTTAAAATGAGAATTTTGAGTTTAACCTATTCGAGTTCCCTAAGAAGTCGCGAAGAGTGTTTTAATGACCATAGATTGAATCCTTGAATGAAAATACCTCAATCAAGGTACTAATTTTGTCGCTAGAACATTTTAATGAATAAAGATTGAATCATTAAAAGAAAATGAGATTTTGGAGTTAAACTTATTCGAGTTCCCTTTTACGCCCCGAAGTGTGTTTAAATGAGTACAGATTGAATCTTTGAATGAAAATTCCTCACTCAAGGTACCTATTATGTCACTAGACCATTTTAATGTACAAAGATTAAATCTTTGAACGAAAACGAGAGTTTTGAGTTAAACTTATTCGAGTTCCCTTTAATATCAGGAAGAGTGTTTTAATTAGTAAAGATTGAATATATGAAAGAAATTACCTCAATCACGGTACCGATTATGCCACATGACCTTTTTAATGTATAAAGAATGAATCTTTGAAAGAAAAAGGGAGTTTCGAGTGTAACTTATTTGAGTTCCTAACGTAATCTCGTAGAATGCTTTAATGACTAAAGATTGAATCCTTTAATGGAAATACCTCAATCAAGGTGCCTGTTATGTCACTTGACCTTTTAAATGTATAAAGATTAAATCTTTGGAATAAAATGAGAGTTTTAAGTTAAACTTATAATAGTTCCCTTCGACGTCACGAAGAGTGTATTAATGAGTAAAGATTGAATCTTTGAGCGAAATTACCTCAATCACGATACCTATTATGTCACAAGACCTTTTTAATGTATAACGGTTGAATCTTTTAAAGAAAATGAGAGTTTTGAGTTTAACTTATTCGAGTACCCTTTGAAGTCGCGAAGAGTGTTTTAATGACTAAAAATTGAATCTTTGAATGAAAATAGCTCAATCAAGGCACCTATTGTGTCATTAGAGCTTCTTAATGTATAAAGATTGAATCTTTGAAAGAAAATGAGAGTTTTGAGTTAAACTTATTCGAGGTCCCTTTGACGTCCCAAAGAGTATTTTAACGAGTAAAGATTGAATATTTGAATGTAAACACCTCAATCATGGTGCCTATTATGTCACTAAACCATTTTAATGTATAAAGATTAAATTTTTTAAAGAAAATGAGACTTTTGAGTTAAACTTATTCGAGTTTCCTTTGAGATCACGGAGAGTGTTCTAATGAGTAAAGATTGAATCAGTGAATAAAATTATCTCAATTAAGGTAGCTATTATGTCACTAGGCCATTTTAATGTATAAAGATTGAATCTTTGAAAGAAAATGAGAGTTTTGTGTTAAACTTATTCGACTTCCCTATGAAGTCGGGACGAGTGTTTTAATGACAAAAGACTGAATCTTTGAATAAGAGGTACAAAGATTGAATTTGTGAAAGAAAATGAGAGGTTTGAGTTTAACTTATTCGAGTTCCCTATGAAGTCGCGAAGAGTGTTTTAATAACTAAAGATTGAATCTTTGAATGAAAAGACCTCAATCAAGGTACCTATTATGTCACTAGTCCTTTTTTTTGTACAAATATTTAATCTTTGAAAGAGAGAGAGATTTTTGAGTTAAACTTGTTTGAATTCCCTTGGACGTCCTAAAGAGTATTTTAATGAGAAAAGATTGAATCTTTGAATGAAAAATTCTCAATCAAGGTACCTATTATATCGCTAGACCTTTTAAAGTATAAAGATTGAGTCTTTGAAAGAAAATTAGAGTTTTGAGTTAAACTTATTCGAATTCCCTTTGACGTCCCGAAAAGTGTTTTAATGAGCAAAGGTTGAATCTTTGAATGAAATTACTTCTAACAAGGTACCAATTATGTCTCTAGACCATTTTAATGTATGAAGATTGAATCTTTGAAAGAAAATGAGAGTTTTGAGTTCAACTTCTTCGAGTTCACTATGTAGTCGTGAATTGTGTTTTAGGGACAAAAGATTGAATCATTGAACGAAATTACTTCAATCAAGATACCAGTTATGTCACTAGACAATTTTAATCTACAAAGATTGAATCTTTGAACGAAAATGATAGTTTTGAGGAAAACTTGTTCAAGTTCCCTATGAAGTCGCGAAGTGTGTTTTAATGACTGCAGATTGAATCTTTGAATGAAAATACCTCAATTAAGGTACCAATTACGTCACAAGACCTTTTTAATGGGTAAAGATCGAGTCTTTAAAAGAAAGCGAGGGTTTTAAGTTAAACTTATTCGAGTTCCCTTTGACGTCTCGAAGAGTGTTTAAAAGAGTAAGGATTGAATCTTTGAATGAGAATTCCTCAATCAAGCTACCAATGTAAAGATTGAATCTCTGAGTGAAATTAACACAATCAAGGTAACTACTATGTCACTAGACCTTATTAATGTATAGCGATTCAATCTTTGAAAGAAAACGACAATTTTAAGTTTAACTTGTTCGAAATCTTTATGAAGTGGCGAAGAGTGTTTTAAAGTCTAAAGATTGAATCTTTGAATGAAAATACCTTAATCAAGGTATTAATTATGTCACTAGGCCTTTTTAATGTATAAAGAATAAATCTTAGAAAGAAAATGAGAGTTTTGAGTTAAACTTATTCGAGTTCCCTTTGACGTAACGGAGAGTGTTTTAATGTGTAAAGATTGAATCCTTGAATGAAATTACCTCAATCAAGGTACCTATTATGTCAATGGACCTTTTTAATGTATAAAGATTTAATCTTTGATTTAAAATGAGAATTTTGAGTTTAACCTATTCGAGTTCCCTAAGAAGTCGCGAAGAGTGTTTTAATGACCATAGATTGAATCCTTGAATGAAAATACCTCAATCAAGGTACTAATTTTGTCACTAGAACATTTTAATGAATAAAGATTGAATCTTTAAAAGAAAATGAGATTTTGGAGTTAAACTTATTCGAGTTCCCTTTTACGCCCCGAAGTGTGTTTAAATGAGTACAGATTGAATCTTTGAATGAAAATTCCTCACTCAAGGTACCTATTATGTCACTAGACCATTTTAATGTACAAAGATTAAATCTTTGAACGAAAACGAGAGTTTTGAGTTAAACTTATTCGAGTTCCCTTTAATATCACGAAGAGTGTTTTAATTAGTAAAGATTGAATATATGAAAGAAATTACCTCAATCACGGTAACGATTATGCCACATGACCTTTTTAATGTATAAAGAATGAATCTTTGAAAGAAAAAGGGAGTTTCGAGTGTAACTTATTTGAGTTCCTAACGTAATCTTGTAGAATGCTTTAATGACTAAAGATTGAATCCTTTAATGGAAATACATCAATCAAGGTGCCTATTATGTCACTTGACCTTTTAAATGTATAAAGATTAAATCTTTGGAATAAAATGAGAGTTTTAAGTTAAACTTATAATAGTTCCCTTCGACGTCACGAAGAGTGTATTAATGAGTAAAGATTGAATCTTTGAGCGAAATTACCTCAATCACGATACCTATTATGTCACAAGACCTTTTGAATGTATAACGGTTGAATCTTTTAAAGAAAATGAGAGTTTTGAGTTTAACTTATTCGAGTACCCTTTGAAGTCGCGAAGAGTGTTTTAATGACTAAAAATTGAATCTTTGAATGAAAATAGCTCAATCAAGGTACCTATTGTGTCATTAGAGCTTCTTAATGTATAAAGATTGAATCTTTGAAAGAAAATGAGAGTTTTGAGTTAAACTTATTCGAGGTCCCTTTGACATCCCAAAGAGTATTTTAACGAGTAAAGATTGAATATTTGAATGTAAACACCTCAATCATGGTGCCTATTATGTCACTAAACCATTTTAATGTATAAAGATTAAATTTTTTAAAGAAAATGAGACTTTTGAGTTAAACTTATTCGAGTTTCCTTTGAGATCACGGAGAGTGTTCTAATGAGTAAAGATTGAATCAGTGAATAAAATTATCTCAATTAAGGTAGCTATTATGTCACTAGGCCATTTTAATGTATAAAGATTGAATCTTTGAAAGAAAATGAGAGTTTTGTGTTAAACTTATTCGACTTCCCTATGAAGTCGGGACGAGTGTTTTAATGACAAAAGACTGAATCTTTGAATAAGAGGTACAAAGATTGAATTTGTGAAAGAAAATGAGAGGTTTGAGTTTAACTTATTCGAGTTCCCTATGAAGTCGCGAAGAGTGTTTTAATAACTAAAGATTGAATCTTTGAATGAAAAGACCTCAATCAAGGTACCTATTATGTCACTAGTCCTTTTTTTTGTACAAATATTTAATCTTTGAAAGAGAGAGAGATTTTTGAGTTAAACTTGTTTGAATTCCCTTGGACGTCCTAAAGAGTATTTTAATGAGAAAAGATTGAATCTTTGAATAAAAAATTCTCAATCAAGGTACCTATTATATCGCTAGACCTTTTAAAGTATAAAGATTGAGTCTTTGAAAGAAAATTAGAGTTTT
Source organism: Cornus florida (assembly GCF_030987335.1). Taxonomy (NCBI): domain Eukaryota; kingdom Viridiplantae; phylum Streptophyta; class Magnoliopsida; order Cornales; family Cornaceae; genus Cornus; species Cornus florida. The sequence goes on along the minus strand of NW_026775649.1, from coordinate 204,413 downwards.
GAGTTAAACTTATTCGAATTCCCTTTGACGTCCCGAAAAGTGTTTTAATGAGCGAAGGTTGAATCTTTGAATGAAATTACTTCTAACAAGGTACCAATTATGTCTCTAGACCATTTTAATGTATGAAGATTGAATCTTTGAAAGAAAATGAGAGTTTTGAGTTCAACTTCTTCGAGTTCACTATGTAGTCGTGAATTGTGTTTTAGGGACAAAAGATTGAATCATTGAATGAAATTACTTCAATCAAGATACCAGTTATGTCACTAGACAATTTTAATCTACAAAGATTGAATCTTTGAACGAAAATGCTAGTTTTGAGGAAAACTTGTTCAAGTTCCCTATGAAGTCGCGAAGTGTGTTTTAATGACTGCAGATTGAATCTTTGAATGAAAATACCTCAATTAAGGTACCAATTACGTCACAAGACCTTTTTAATGGGTAAAGATCGAGTCTTTAAAAGAAAGCGAGGGTTTTAAGTTAAACTTATTCGAGTTCCCTTTGACGTCTCGAAGAGTGTTTAAAAGAGTAAGGATTGAATCTTTGAATGAGAATTCCTCAATCAAGCTACCAATGTAAAGATTGAATCTCTGAGTGAAATTAACACAATCAAGGTAACTACTATGTCACTAGACCTTATTAATGTATAGCGATTCAATCTTTGAAAGAAAACGACAATTTTAAGTTTAACTTGTTCGAATACCTTATGAAGTGGCGAAGAGTGTTTTAAAGTCTAAAGATTGAATCTTTGAATGAAAATACCTTAATCAAGGTATTAATTATGTCACTAGGCCTTTTTAATGTATAAAGAATAAATCTTAGAAAGAAAATGAGAGTTTTGAGTTAAACTTATTCGAGTTCCCTTTGACGTAACGGAGAGTGTTTTAATGTGTAAAGATTGAATCCTTGAATGAAATTACCTCAATCAAGGTACCTATTATGTCAATGGACCTTTTTAATGTATAAAGATTTAATCTTTGATTTAAAATGAGAATTTTGAGTTTAACCTATTCGAGTTCCCTAAGAAGTCGCGAAGAGTGTTTTAATGACCATAGATTGAATCCTTGAATGAAAATACCTCAATCAAGGTACTAATTTTGTCACTAGAACATTTTAATGAATAAAGATTGAATCTTTAAAAGAAAATGAGATTTTGGAGTTAAACTTATTCGAGTTCCCTTTTACGCCCCGAAGTGTGTTTAAATGAGTACAGATTGAATCTTTGAATGAAAATTCCTCACTCAAGGTACCTATTATGTCACTAGACCATTTTAATGTACAAAGATTAAATCTTTGAACGAAAACGAGAGTTTTGAGTTAAACTTATTCGAGTTCCCTTTAATATCACGAAGAGTGTTTTAATTAGTAAAGATTGAATATATGAAAGAAATTACCTCAATCACGGTAACGATTATGCCACATGACCTTTTTAATGTATAAAGAATGAATCTTTGAAAGAAAAAGGGAGTTTCGAGTGTAACTTATTTGAGTTCCTAACGTAATCTCGTAGATTGCTTTAATGACTAAAGATTGAATCCTTTAATGGAAATACCTCAATCAAGGTGCCTATTATGTCACTTGACCTTTTAAATGTATAAAGATTAAATCTTTGGAATAAAATGAGAGTTTTAAGTTAAACTTATAATAGTTCCCTTCGACGTCACGAAGAGTGTATTAATGAGTAAAGATTGAATCTTTGAGCGAAATTACCTCAATCACGATACCTATTATGTCACAAGACCTTTTGAATGTATAACGGTTGAATCTTTTAAAGAAAATGAGAGTTTTGAGTTTAACTTATTCGAGTACCCTTTGAAGTCGCGAAGAGTGTTTTAATGACTAAAAATTGAATCTTTGAATGAAAATAGCTCAATCAAGGTACCTATTGTGTCATTAGAGCTTCTTAATGTATAAAGATTGAATCTTTGAAAGAAAATGAGAGTTTTGAGTTAAACTTATTCGAGGTCCCTTTGACGTCCCAAAGAGTATTTTAACGAGTAAAGATTGAATATTTGAATGTAAACACCTCAATCATGGTGCCTATTATGTCACTAAACCATTTTAATGTATAAAGATTAAATTTTTTAAAGAAAATGAGACTTTTGAGTTAAACTTATTCGAGTTTCCTTTGAGATCACGGAGAGTGTTCTAATGAGTAAAGATTGAATCAGTGAATAAAATTATCTCAATTAAGGTAGCTATTATGTCACTAGGCCATTTTAATGTATAAAGATTGAATCTTTGAAAGAAAATGAGAGTTTTGTGTTAAACTTATTCGACTTCCCTATGAAGTCGGGACGAGTGTTTTAATGACAAAAGACTGAATCTTTGAATAAGAGGTACAAAGATTGAATTTGTGAAAGAAAATGAGAGGTTTGAGTTTAACTTATTCGAGTTCCCTATGAAGTCGCGAAGAGTGTTTTAATAACTAAAGATTGAATCTTTGAATGAAAAGACCTCAATCAAGGTACCTATTATGTCACTAGTCCTTTTTTTTGTACAAATATTTAATCTTTGAAAGAGAGAGAGATTTTTGAGTTAAACTTGTTTGAATTCCCTTGGACGTCCTAAAGAGTATTTTAATGAGAAAAGATTGAATCTTTGAATGAAAAATTCTCAATCAAGGTACCTATTATATCGCTAGACCTTTTAAAGTATAAAGATTGAGTCTTTGAAAGAAAATTAGAGTTTTGAGTTAAACTTATTCGAATTCCCTTTGACGTCCCGAAAAGTGTTTTAATGAGCAAAGGTTGAATCTTTGAATGAAATTACTTCTAACAAGGTACCAATTATGTCTCTAGACCATTTTAATGTATGAAGATTGAATCTTTGAAAGAAAATGAGAGTTTTGAGTTCAACTTCTTCGAGTTCACTATGTAGTCGTGAATTGTGTTTTAGGGACAAAAGATTGAATCATTGAATGAAATTACTTCAATCAAGATACCAGTTATGTCACTAGACAATTTTAATCTACAAAGATTGAATCTTTGAACGAAAATGATAGTTTTGAGGAAAACTTGTTCAAGTTCCCTATGAAGTCGCGAAGTGTGTTTTAATGACTGCAGATTGAATCTTTGAATGAAAATACCTCAATTAAGGTACCAATTACGTCACAAGACCTTTTTAATGGGTAAAGATCGAGTCTTTAAAAGAAAGCGAGGGTTTTAAGTTAAACTTATTCGAGTTCCCTTTGACGTCTCGAAGAGTGTTTAAAAGAGTAAGGATTGAATCTTTGAATGAGAATTCCTCAATCAAGCTACCAATGTAAAGATTGAATCTCTGAGTGAAATTAACACAATCAAGGTAACTACTATGTCACTAGACCTTATTAATGTATAGCGATTCAATCTTTGAAAGAAAACGACAATTTTAAGTTTAACTTGTTCGAATTCCTTATGAAGTGGCGAAGAGTGTTTTAAAGTCTAAAGATTGAATCTTTGAATGAAAATACCTTAATCAAGGTATTAATTATGTCACTAGGCCTTTTTAATGTATAAAGAATAAATCTTAGAAAGAAAATGAGAGTTTTGAGTTAAACTTATTCGAGTTCCCTTTGACGTAACGGAGAGTGTTTTAATGTGTAAAGATTGAATCCTTGAATGAAATTACCTCAATCAAGGTACCTATTATGTCAATGGACCTTTTTAATGTATAAAGATTTAATCTTTGATTTAAAATGAGAATTTTGAGTTTAACCTATTCGAGTTCCCTAAGAAGTCGCGAAGAGTGTTTTAATGACCATAGATTGAATCCTTGAATGAAAATACCTCAATCAAGGTACTAATTTTGTCACTAGAACATTTTAATGAATAAAGATTGAATCTTTAAAAGAAAATGAGATTTTGGAGTTAAACTTATTCGAGTTCCCTTTTACGCCCCGAAGTGTGTTTAAATGAGTACAGATTGAATCTTTGAATGAAAATTCCTCACTCAAGGTACCTATTATGTCACTAGACCATTTTAATGTACAAAGATTAAATCTTTGAACGAAAACGAGAGTTTTGAGTTAAACTTATTCGAGTTCCCTTTAATATCACGAAGAGTATTTTAATTAGTAAAGATTGAATATATGAAAGAAATTACCTCAATCACGGTAACGATTATGCCACATGACCTTTTTAATGTATAAAGAATGAATCTTTGAAAGAAAAAGGGAGTTTCGAGTGTAACTTATTTGAGTTCCTAACGTAATCTCGTAGAATGCTTTAATGACTAAAGATTGAATCCTTTAATGGAAATACCTCAATCAAGGTGCCTATTATGTCACTTGACCTTTTAAATGTATAAAGATTAAATCTTTGGAATAAAATGAGAGTTTTAAGTTAAACTTATAATAGTTCCCTTCGACGTCACGAAGAGTGTATTAATGAGTAAAGATTGAATCTTTGAGCGAAATTACCTCAATCACGATACCTATTATGTCACAAGACCTTTTGAATGTATAACGGTTGAATCTTTTAAAGAAAATGAGAGTTTTGAGTTTAACTTATTCGAGTACCCTTTGAAGTCGCGAAGAGTGTTTTAATGACTAAAAATTGAATCTTTGAATGAAAATAGCTCAATCAAGGTACCTATTGTGTCATTAGAGCTTCTTAATGTATAAAGATTGAATCTTTGAAAGAAAATGAGAGTTTTGAGTTAAACTTATTCGAGGTCCCTTTGACGTCCCAAAGAGTATTTTAACGAGTAAAGATTGAATATTTGAATGTAAACACCTCAATCATGGTGCCTATTATGTCACTAAACCATTTTAATGTATAAAGATTAAATTTTTTAAAGAAAATGAGACTTTTGAGTTAAACTTATTCGAGTTTCCTTTGAGATCACGGAGAGTGTTCTAATGAGTAAAGATTGAATCAGTGAATAAAATTATCTCAATTAAGGTAGCTATTATGTCACTAGGCCATTTTAATGTATAAAGATTGAATCTTTGAAAGAAAATGAGAGTTTTGTGTTAAACTTATTCGACTTCCCTATGAAGTCGGGACGAGTGTTTTAATGACAAAAGACTGAATCTTTGAATAAGAGGTACAAAGATTGAATTTGTGAAAGAAAATGAGAGGTTTGAGTTTAACTTATTCGAGTTCCCTATGAAGTCGCGAAGAGTGTTTTAATAACTAAAGATTGAATCTTTGAATGAAAAGACCTCAATCAAGGTACCTATTATGTCACTAGTCCTTTTTTTTGTACAAATATTTAATCTTTGAAAGAGAGAGAGATTTTTGAGTTAAACTTGTTTGAATTCCCTTGGACGTCCTAAAGAGTATTTTAATGAGAAAAGATTGAATCTTTGAATGAAAAATTCTCAATCAAGGTACCTATTATATCGCTAGACCTTTTAAAGTATAAAGATTGAGTCTTTGAAAGAAAATTAGAGTTTTGAGTTAAACTTATTCGAATTCCCTTTGACGTCCCGAAAAGTGTTTTAATGAGCAAAGGTTGAATCTTTGAATGAAATTACTTCTAACAAGGTACCAATTATGTCTCTAGACCATTTTAATGTATGAAGATTGAATCTTTGAAAGAAAATGAGAGTTTTGAGTTCAACTTCTTCGAGTTCACTATGTAGTCGTGAATTGTGTTTTAGGGACAAAAGATTGAATCATTGAATGAAATTACTTCAATCAAGATACCAGTTATGTCACTAGACAATTTTAATCTACAAAGATTGAATCTTTGAACGAAAATGATAGTTTTGAGGAAAACTTGTTCAAGTTCCCTATGAAGTCGCGAAGTGTGTTTTAATGACTGCAGATTGAATCTTTGAATGAAAATACCTCAATTAAGGTACCAATTACGTCACAAGACCTTTTTAATGGGTAAAGATCGAGTCTTTAAAAGAAAGCGAGGGTTTTAAGTTAAACTTATTCGAGTTCCCTTTGACGTCTCGAAGAGTGTTTAAAAGAGTAAGGATTGAATCTTTGAATGAGAATTCCTCAATCAAGCTACCAATGTAAAGATTGAATCTCTGAGTGAAATTAACACAATCAAGGTAACTACTATGTCACTAGACCTTATTAATGTATAGCGATTCAATCTTTGAAAGAAAACGACAATTTTAAGTTTAACTTGTTCGAATTCCTTATGAAGTGGCGAAGAGTGTTTTAAAGTCTAAAGATTGAATCTTTGAATGAAAATACCTTAATCAAGGTATTAATTATGTCACTAGGCCTTTTTAATGTATAAAGAATAAATCTTAGAAAGAAAATGAGAGTTTTGAGTTAAACTTATTCGAGTTCCCTTTGACGTAACGGAGAGTGTTTTAATGTGTAAAGATTGAATCCTTGAATGAAATTACCTCAATCAAGGTACCTATTATGTCAATGGACCTTTTTAATGTATAAAGATTTAATCTTTGATTTAAAATGAGAATTTTGAGTTTAACCTATTCGAGTTCCCTAAGAAGTCGCGAAGAGTGTTTTAATGACCATAGATTGAATCCTTGAATGAAAATACCTCAATCAAGGTACTAATTTTGTCACTAGAACATTTTAATGAATAAAGATTGAATCTTTAAAAGAAAATGAGATTTTGGAGTTAAACTTATTCGAGTTCCCTTTTACGCCCCGAAGTGTGTTTAAATGAGTACAGATTGAATCTTTGAATGAAAATTCCTCACTCAAGGTACCTATTATGTCACTAGACCATTTTAATGTACAAAGATTAAATCTTTGAACGAAAACGAGAGTTTTGAGTTAAACTTATTCGAGTTCCCTTTAATATCACGAAGAGTATTTTAATTAGTAAAGATTGAATATATGAAAGAAATTACCTCAATCACGGTAACGATTATGCCACATGACCTTTTTAATGTATAAAGAATGAATCTTTGAAAGAAAAAGGGAGTTTCGAGTGTAACTTATTTGAGTTCCTAACGTAATCTCGTAGAATGCTTTAATGACTAAAGATTGAATCCTTTAATGGAAATACCTCAATCAAGGTGCCTATTATGTCACTTGACCTTTTAAATGTATAAAGATTAAATCTTTGGAATAAAATGAGAGTTTTAAGTTAAACTTATAATAGTTCCCTTCGACGTCACGAAGAGTGTATTAATGAGTAAAGATTGAATCTTTGAGCGAAATTACCTCAATCACGATACCTATTATGTCACAAGACCTTTTGAATGTATAACGGTTGAATCTTTTAAAGAAAATGAGAGTTTTGAGTTTAACTTATTCGAGTACCCTTTGAAGTCGCGAAGAGTGTTTTAATGACTAAAAATTGAATCTTTGAATGAAAATAGCTCAATCAAGGTACCTATTGTGTCATTAGAGCTTCTTAATGTATAAAGATTGAATCTTTGAAAGAAAATGAGAGTTTTGAGTTAAACTTATTCGAGGTCCCTTTGACGTCCCAAAGAGTATTTTAACGAGTAAAGATTGAATATTTGAATGTAAACACCTCAATCATGGTGCCTATTATGTCACTAAACCATTTTAATGTATAAAGATTAAATTTTTTAAAGAAAATGAGACTTTTGAGTTAAACTTATTCGAGTTTCCTTTGAGATCACGGAGAGTGTTCTAATGAGTAAAGATTGAATCAGTGAATAAAATTATCTCAATTAAGGTAGCTATTATGTCACTAGGCCATTTTAATGTATAAAGATTGAATCTTTGAAAGAAAATGAGAGTTTTGTGTTAAACTTATTCGACTTCCCTATGAAGTCGGGACGAGTGTTTTAATGACAAAAGACTGAATCTTTGAATAAGAGGTACAAAGATTGAATTTGTGAAAGAAAATGAGAGGTTTGAGTTTAACTTATTCGAGTTCCCTATGAAGTCGCGAAGAGTGTTTTAATAACTAAAGATTGAATCTTTGAATGAAAAGACCTCAATCAAGGTACCTATTATGTCACTAGTCCTTTTTTTTGTACAAATATTTAATCTTTGAAAGAGAGAGAGATTTTTGAGTTAAACTTGTTTGAATTCCCTTGGACGTCCTAAAGAGTATTTTAATGAGAAAAGATTGAATCTTTGAATGAAAAATTCTCAATCAAGGTACCTATTATATCGCTAGACCTTTTAAAGTATAAAGATTGAGTCTTTGAAAGAAAATTAGAGTTTTGAGTTAAACTTATTCGAATTCCCTTTGACGTCCCGAAAAGTGTTTTAATGAGCAAAGGTTGAATCTTTGAATGAAATTACTTCTAACAAGGTACCAATTATGTCTCTAGACCATTTTAATGTATGAAGATTGAATCTTTGAAAGAAAATGAGAGTTTTGAGTTCAACTTCTTCGAGTTCACTATGTAGTCGTGAATTGTGTTTTAGGGACAAAAGATTGAATCATTGAATGAAATTACTTCAATCAAGATACCAGTTATGTCACTAGACAATTTTAATCTACAAAGATTGAATCTTTGAACGAAAATGATAGTTTTGAGGAAAACTTGTTCAAGTTCCCTATGAAGTCGCGAAGTGTGTTTTAATGACTGCAGATTGAATCTTTGAATGAAAATACCTCAATTAAGGTACCAATTACGTCACAAGACCTTTTTAATGGGTAAAGATCGAGTCTTTAAAAGAAAGCGAGGGTTTTAAGTTAAACTTATTCGAGTTCCCTTTGACGTCTCGAAGAGTGTTTAAAAGAGTAAGGATTGAATCTTTGAATGAGAATTCCTCAATCAAGCTACCAATGTAAAGATTGAATCTCTGAGTGAAATTAACACAATCAAGGTAACTACTATGTCACTAGACCTTATTAATGTATAGCGATTCAATCTTTGAAAGAAAACGACAATTTTAAGTTTAACTTGTTCGAATTCCTTATGAAGTGGCGAAGAGTGTTTTAAAGTCTAAAGATTGAATCTTTGAATGAAAATACCTTAATCAAGGTATTAATTATGTCACTAGGCCTTTTTAATGTATAAAGAATAAATCTTAGAAAGAAAATGAGAGTTTTGAGTTAAACTTATTCGAGTTCCCTTTGACGTAACGGAGAGTGTTTTAATGTGTAAAGATTGAATCCTTGAATGAAATTACCTCAATCAAGGTACCTATTATGTCAATGGACCTTTTTAATGTATAAAGATTTAATCTTTGATTTAAAATGAGAATTTTGAGTTTAACCTATTCGAGTTCCCTAAGAAGTCGCGAAGAGTGTTTTAATGACCATAGATTGAATCCTTGAATGAAAATACCTCAATCAAGGTACTAATTTTGTCACTAGAACATTTTAATGAATAAAGATTGAATCTTTAAAAGAAAATGAGATTTTGGAGTTAAACTTATTCGAGTTCCCTTTTACGCCCCGAAGTGTGTTTAAATGAGTACAGATTGAATCTTTGAATGAAAATTCCTCACTCAAGGTACCTATTATGTCACTAGACCATTTTAATGTACAAAGATTAAATCTTTGAACGAAAACGAGAGTTTTGAGTTAAACTTATTCGAGTTCCCTTTAATATCACGAAGAGTATTTTAATTAGTAAAGATTGAATATATGAAAGAAATTACCTCAATCACGGTAACGATTATGCCACATGACCTTTTTAATGTATAAAGAATGAATCTTTGAAAGAAAAAGGGAGTTTCGAGTGTAACTTATTTGAGTTCCTAACGTAATCTCGTAGAATGCTTTAATGACTAAAGATTGAATCCTTTAATGGAAATACCTCAATCAAGGTGCCTATTATGTCACTTGACCTTTTAAATGTATAAAGATTAAATCTTTGGAATAAAATGAGAGTTTTAAGTTAAACTTATAATAGTTCCCTTCGACGTCACGAAGAGTGTATTAATGAGTAAAGATTGAATCTTTGAGCGAAATTACCTCAATCACGATACCTATTATGTCACAAGACCTTTTGAATGTATAACGGTTGAATCTTTTAAAGAAAATGAGAGTTTTGAGTTTAACTTATTCGAGTACCCTTTGAAGTCGCGAAGAGTGTTTTAATGACTAAAAATTGAATCTTTGAATGAAAATAGCTCAATCAAGGTACCTATTGTGTCATTAGAGCTTCTTAATGTATAAAGATTGAATCTTTGAAAGAAAATGAGAGTTTTGAGTTAAACTTATTCGAGGTCCCTTTGACGTCCCAAAGAGTATTTTAACGAGTAAAGATTGAATATTTGAATGTAAACACCTCAATCATGGTGCCTATTATGTCACTAAACCATTTTAATGTATAAAGATTAAATTTTTTAAAGAAAATGAGACTTTTGAGTTAAACTTATTCGAGTTTCCTTTGAGATCACGGAGAGTGTTCTAATGAGTAAAGATTGAATCAGTGAATAAAATTATCTCAATTAAGGTAGCTATTATGTCACTAGGCCATTTTAATGTATAAAGATTGAATCTTTGAAAGAAAATGAGAGTTTTGTGTTAAACTTATTCGACTTCCCTATGAAGTCGGGACGAGTGTTTTAATGACAAAAGACTGAATCTTTGAATAAGAGGTACAAAGATTGAATTTGTGAAAGAAAATGAGAGGTTTGAGTTTAACTTATTCGAGTTCCCTATGAAGTCGCGAAGAGTGTTTTAATAACTAAAGATTGAATCTTTGAATGAAAAGACCTCAATCAAGGTACCTATTATGTCACTAGTCCTTTTTTTTGTACAAATATTTAATCTTTGAAAGAGAGAGAGATTTTTGAGTTAAACTTGTTTGAATTCCCTTGGACGTCCTAAAGAGTATTTTAATGAGAAAAGATTGAATCTTTGAATGAAAAATTCTCAATCAAGGTACCTATTATATCGCTAGACCTTTTAAAGTATAAAGATTGAGTCTTTGAAAGAAAATTAGAGTTTTGAGTTAAACTTATTCGAATTCCCTTTGACGTCCCGAAAAGTGTTTTAATGAGCAAAGGTTGAATCTTTGAATGAAATTACTTCTAACAAGGTACCAATTATGTCTCTAGACCATTTTAATGTATGAAGATTGAATCTTTGAAAGAAAATGAGAGTTTTGAGTTCAACTTCTTCGAGTTCACTATGTAGTCGTGAATTGTGTTTTAGGGACAAAAGATTGAATCATTGAATGAAATTACTTCAATCAAGATACCAGTTATGTCACTAGACAATTTTAATCTACAAAGATTGAATCTTTGAACGAAAATGATAGTTTTGAGGAAAACTTGTTCAAGTTCCCTATGAAGTCGCGAAGTGTGTTTTAATGACTGCAGATTGAATCTTTGAATGAAAATACCTCAATTAAGGTACCAATTACGTCACAAGACCTTTTTAATGGGTAAAGATCGAGTCTTTAAAAGAAAGCGAGGGTTTTAAGTTAAACTTATTCGAGTTCCCTTTGACGTCTCGAAGAGTGTTTAAAAGAGTAAGGATTGAATCTTTGAATGAGAATTCCTCAATCAAGCTACCAATGTAAAGATTGAATCTCTGAGTGAAATTAACACAATCAAGGTAACTACTATGTCACTAGACCTTATTAATGTATAGCGATTCAATCTTTGAAAGAAAACGACAATTTTAAGTTTAACTTGTTCGAATTCCTTATGAAGTGGCGAAGAGTGTTTTAAAGTCTAAAGATTGAATCTTTGAATGAAAATACCTTAATCAAGGTATTAATTATGTCACTAGGCCTTTTTAATGTATAAAGAATAAATCTTAGAAAGAAAATGAGAGTTTTGAGTTAAACTTATTCGAGTTCCCTTTGACGTAACGGAGAGTGTTTTAATGTGTAAAGATTGAATCCTTGAATGAAATTACCTCAATCAAGGTACCTATTATGTCAATGGACCTTTTTAATGTATAAAGATTTAATCTTTGATTTAAAATGAGAATTTTGAGTTTAACCTATTCGAGTTCCCTAAGAAGTCGCGAAGAGTGTTTTAATGACCATAGATTGAATCCTTGAATGAAAATACCTCAATCAAGGTACTAATTTTGTCACTAGAACATTTTAATGAATAAAGATTGAATCTTTAAAAGAAAATGAGATTTTGGAGTTAAACTTATTCGAGTTCCCTTTTACGCCCCGAAGTGTGTTTAAATGAGTACAGATTGAATCTTTGAATGAAAATTCCTCACTCAAGGTACCTATTATGTCACTAGACCATTTTAATGTACAAAGATTAAATCTTTGAACGAAAACGAGAGTTTTGAGTTAAACTTATTCGAGTTCCCTTTAATATCACGAAGAGTATTTTAATTAGTAAAGATTGAATATATGAAAGAAATTACCTCAATCACGGTAACGATTATGCCACATGACCTTTTTAATGTATAAAGAATGAATCTTTGAAAGAAAAAGGGAGTTTCGAGTGTAACTTATTTGAGTTCCTAACGTAATCTCGTAGAATGCTTTAATGACTAAAGATTGAATCCTTTAATGGAAATACCTCAATCAAGGTGCCTATTATGTCACTTGACCTTTTAAATGTATAAAGATTAAATCTTTGGAATAAAATGAGAGTTTTAAGTTAAACTTATAATAGTTCCCTTCGACGTCACGAAGAGTGTATTAATGAGTAAAGATTGAATCTTTGAGCGAAATTACCTCAATCACGATACCTATTATGTCACAAGACCTTTTGAATGTATAACGGTTGAATCTTTTAAAGAAAATGAGAGTTTTGAGTTTAACTTATTCGAGTACCCTTTGAAGTCGCGAAGAGTGTTTTAATGACTAAAAATTGAATCTTTGAATGAAAATAGCTCAATCAAGGTACCTATTGTGTCATTAGAGCTTCTTAATGTATAAAGATTGAATCTTTGAAAGAAAATGAGAGTTTTGAGTTAAACTTATTCGAGGTCCCTTTGACGTCCCAAAGAGTATTTTAACGAGTAAAGATTGAATATTTGAATGTAAACACCTCAATCATGGTGCCTATTATGTCACTAAACCATTTTAATGTATAAAGATTAAATTTTTTAAAGAAAATGAGACTTTTGAGTTAAACTTATTCGAGTTTCCTTTGAGATCACGGAGAGTGTTCTAATGAGTAAAGATTGAATCAGTGAATAAAATTATCTCAATTAAGGTAGCTATTATGTCACTAGGCCATTTTAATGTATAAAGATTGAATCTTTGAAAGAAAATGAGAGTTTTGTGTTAAACTTATTCGACTTCCCTATGAAGTCGGGACGAGTGTTTTAATGACAAAAGACTGAATCTTTGAATAAGAGGTACAAAGATTGAATTTGTGAAAGAAAATGAGAGGTTTGAGTTTAACTTATTCGAGTTCCCTATGAAGTCGCGAAGAGTGTTTTAATAACTAAAGATTGAATCTTTGAATGAAAAGACCTCAATCAAGGTACCTATTATGTCACTAGTCCTTTTTTTTGTACAAATATTTAATCTTTGAAAGAGAGAGAGATTTTTGAGTTAAACTTGTTTGAATTCCCTTGGACGTCCTAAAGAGTATTTTAATGAGAAAAGATTGAATCTTTGAATGAAAAATTCTCAATCAAGGTACCTATTATATCGCTAGACCTTTTAAAGTATAAAGATTGAGTCTTTGAAAGAAAATTAGAGTTTTGAGTTAAACTTATTCGAATTCCCTTTGACGTCCCGAAAAGTGTTTTAATGAGCAAAGGTTGAATCTTTGAATGAAATTACTTCTAACAAGGTACCAATTATGTCTCTAGACCATTTTAATGTATGAAGATTGAATCTTTGAAAGAAAATGAGAGTTTTGAGTTCAACTTCTTCGAGTTCACTATGTAGTCGTGAATTGTGTTTTAGGGACAAAAGATTGAATCATTGAATGAAATTACTTCAATCAAGATACCAGTTATGTCACTAGACAATTTTAATCTACAAAGATTGAATCTTTGAACGAAAATGATAGTTTTGAGGAAAACTTGTTCAAGTTCCCTATGAAGTCGCGAAGTGTGTTTTAATGACTGCAGATTGAATCTTTGAATGAAAATACCTCAATTAAGGTACCAATTACGTCACAAGACCTTTTTAATGGGTAAAGATCGAGTCTTTAAAAGAAAGCGAGGGTTTTAAGTTAAACTTATTCGAGTTCCCTTTGACGTCTCGAAGAGTGTTTAAAAGAGTAAGGATTGAATCTTTGAATGAGAATTCCTCAATCAAGCTACCAATGTAAAGATTGAATCTCTGAGTGAAATTAACACAATCAAGGTAACTACTATGTCACTAGACCTTATTAATGTATAGCGATTCAATCTTTGAAAGAAAACGACAATTTTAAGTTTAACTTGTTCGAATTCCTTATGAAGTGGCGAAGAGTGTTTTAAAGTCTAAAGATTGAATCTTTGAATGAAAATACCTTAATCAAGGTATTAATTATGTCACTAGGCCTTTTTAATGTATAAAGAATAAATCTTAGAAAGAAAATGAGAGTTTTGAGTTAAACTTATTCGAGTTCCCTTTGACGTAACGGAGAGTGTTTTAATGTGTAAAGATTGAATCCTTGAATGAAATTACCTCAATCAAGGTACCTATTATGTCAATGGACCTTTTTAATGTATAAAGATTTAATCTTTGATTTAAAATGAGAATTTTGAGTTTAACCTATTCGAGTTCCCTAAGAAGTCGCGAAGAGTGTTTTAATGACCATAGATTGAATCCTTGAATGAAAATACCTCAATCAAGGTACTAATTTTGTCACTAGAACATTTTAATGAATAAAGATTGAATCTTTAAAAGAAAATGAGATTTTGGAGTTAAACTTATTCGAGTTCCCTTTTACGCCCCGAAGTGTGTTTAAATGAGTACAGATTGAATCTTTGAATGAAAATTCCTCACTCAAGGTACCTATTATGTCACTAGACCATTTTAATGTACAAAGATTAAATCTTTGAACGAAAACGAGAGTTTTGAGTTAAACTTATTCGAGTTCCCTTTAATATCACGAAGAGTGGTTTAATTAGTAAAGATTGAATATATGAAAGAAATTACCTCAATCACGGTAACGATTATGCCACATGACCTTTTTAATGTATAAAGAATGAATCTTTGAAAGAAAAAGGGAGTTTCGAGTGTAACTTATTTGAGTTCCTAACGTAATCTCGTAGAATGCTTTAATGACTAAAGATTGAATCCTTTAATGGAAATACCTCAATCAAGGTGCCTATTATGTCACTTGACCTTTTAAATGTATAAAGATTAAATCTTTGGAATAAAATGAGAGTTTTAAGTTAAACTTATAATAGTTCCCTTCGACGTCACGAAGAGTGTATTAATGAGTAAAGATTGAATCTTTGAGCGAAATTACCTCAATCACGATACCTATTATGTCACAAGACCTTTTGAATGTATAACGGTTGAATCTTTTAAAGAAAATGAGAGTTTTGAGTTTAACTTATTCGAGTACCCTTTGAAGTCGCGAAGAGTGTTTTAATGACTAAAAATTGAATCTTTGAATGAAAATAGCTCAATCAAGGTACCTATTGTGTCATTAGAGCTTCTTAATGTATAAAGATTGAATCTTTGAAAGAAAATGAGAGTTTTGAGTTAAACTTATTCGAGGTCCCTTTGACGTCCCAAAGAGTATTTTAACGAGTAAAGATTGAATATTTGAATGTAAACACCTCAATCATGGTGCCTATTATGTCACTAAACCATTTTAATGTATAAAGATTAAATTTTTTAAAGAAAATGAGACTTTTGAGTTAAACTTATTCGAGTTTCCTTTGAGATCACGGAGAGTGTTCTAATGAGTAAAGATTGAATCAGTGAATAAAATTATCTCAATTAAGGTAGCTATTATGTCACTAGGCCATTTTGATGTATAAAGATTGAATCTTTGAAAGAAAATGAGAGTTTTGTGTTAAACTTATTCGACTTCCCTATGAAGTCGGGACGAGTGTTTTAATGACAAAAGACTGAATCTTTGAATAAGAGGTACAAAGATTGAATTTGTGAAAGAAAATGAGAGGTTTGAGTTTAACTTATTCGAGTTCCCTATGAAGTCGCGAAGAGTGTTTTAATAACTAAAGATTGAATCTTTGAATGAAAAGACCTCAATCAAGGTACCTATTATGTCACTAGTCCTTTTTTTTGTACAAATATTTAATCTTTGAAAGAGAGAGAGATTTTTGAGTTAAACTTGTTTGAATTCCCTTGGACGTCCTAAAGAGTATTTTAATGAGAAAAGATTGAATCTTTGAATGAAAAATTCTCAATCAAGGTACCTATTATATCGCTAGACCTTTTAAAGTATAAAGATTGAGTCTTTGAAAGAAAATTAGAGTTTTGAGTTAAACTTATTCGAATTCCCTTTGACGTCCCGAAAAGTGTTTTAATGAGCAAAGGTTGAATCTTTGAATGAAATTACTTCTAACAAGGTACCAATTATGTCTCTAGACCATTTTAATGTATGAAGATTGAATCTTTGAAAGAAAATGAGAGTTTTGAGTTCAACTTCTTCGAGTTCACTATGTAGTCGTGAATTGTGTTTTAGGGACAAAAGATTGAATCATTGAATGAAATTACTTCAATCAAGATACCAGTTATTTCACTAGACAATTTTAATCTACAAAGATTGAATCTTTGAACGAAAATGATAGTTTTGAGGAAAACTTGTTCAAGTTCCCTATGAAGTCGCGAAGTGTGTTTTAATGACTGCAGATTGAATCTTTGAATGAAAATACCTCAATTAAGGTACCAATTACGTCACAAGACCTTTTTAATGGGTAAAGATCGAGTCTTTAAAAGAAAGCGAGGGTTTTAAGTTAAACTTATTCGAGTTCCCTTTGACGTCTCGAAGAGTGTTTAAAAGAGTAAGGATTGAATCTTTGAATGAGAATTCCTCAATCAAGCTACCAATGTAAAGATTGAATCTCTGAGCGAAATTAACACAATCAAGGTAACTACTATGTCACTAGACCTTATTAATGTATAGCGATTCAATCTTTGAAAGAAAACGACAATTTTAAGTTTAACTTGTTCGAATTCCTTATGAAGTGGCGAAGAGTGTTTTAAAGTCTAAAGATTGAATCTTTGAATGAAAATACCTTAATCAAGGTATTAATTATGTCACTAGGCCTTTTTAATGTATAAAGAATAAATCTTAGAAAGAAAATGAGAGTTTTGAGTTAAACTTATTCGAGTTCCCTTTGACGTAACGGAGAGTGTTTTAATGTGTAAAGATTGAATCCTTGAATGAAATTACCTCAATCAAGGTACCTATTATGTCAATGGACCTTTTTAATGTATAAAGATTTAATCTTTGATTTAAAATGAGAATTTTGAGTTTAACCTATTCGAGTTCCCTAAGAAGTCGCGAAGAGTGTTTTAATGACCATAGATTGAATCCTTGAATGAAAATACCTCAATCAAGGTACTAATTTTGTCACTAGAACATTTTAATGAATACAGATTGAATCTTTAAAAGAAAATGAGATTTTGGAGTTAAACTTATTCGAGTTCCCTTTTACGCCCCGAAGTGTGTTTAAATGAGTACAGATTGAATCTTTGAATGAAAATTCCTCACTCAAGGTACCTATTATGTCACTAGACCATTTTAATGTACAAAGATTAAATCTTTGAACGAAAACGAGAGTTTTGAGTTAAACTTATTCGAGTTCCCTTTAATATCACGAAGAGTGTTTTAATTAGTAAAGATTGAATATATGAAAGAAATTACCTCAATCACGGTAACGATTATGCCACATGACCTTTTTAATGTATAAAGAATGAATCTTTGAAAGAAAAAGGGAGTTTCGAGTGTAACTTATTTGAGTTCCTAACGTAATCTCGTAGAGTGCTTTAATGACTAAAGATTGAATCCTTTAATGGAAATACCTCAATCAAGGTGCCTATTATGTCACTTGACCTTTTAAATGTATAAAGATTAAATCTTTGGAATAAAATGAGAGTTTTAAGTTAAACTTATAATAGTTCCCTTCGACGTCACGAACAGTGTATTAATGAGTAAAGATTGAATCTTTGAGCGAAATTACCTCAATCACGATACCTATTATGTCACAAGACCTTTTGAATGTATAACGGTTGAATCTTTTAAAGAAAATGAGAGTTTTGAGTTTAACTTATTCGAGTACCCTTTGAAGTCGCGAAGAGTGTTTTAATGACTAAAAATTGAATCTTTGAATGAAAATAGCTCAATCAAGGTACCTATTGTGTCATTAGAGCTTCTTAATGTATAAAGATTGAATCTTTGAAAGAAAATGAGAGTTTTGAGTTAAACTTATTCGAGGTCCCTTTGACGTCCCAAAGAGTATTTTAACGAGTAAAGATTGAATATTTGAATGTAAACACCTCAATCATGGTGCCTATTATGTCACTAAACCATTTTAATGTATAAAGATTAAATTTTTTAAAGAAAATGAGACTTTTGAGTTAAACTTATTTGAGTTTCCTTTGAGATCACGGAGAGTGTTCTAATGAGTAAAGATTGAATCAGTGAATAAAATTATCTCAATTAAGGTAGCTATTATGTCACTAGGCCATTTTGATGTATAAAGATTGAATCTTTGAAAGAAAATGAGAGTTTTGTGTTAAACTTATTCGACTTCCCTATGAAGTCGGGACGAGTGTTTTAATGACAAAAGACTGAATCTTTGAATAAGAGGTACAAAGATTGAATTTGTGAAAGAAAATGAGAGGTTTGAGTTTAACTTATTCGAGTTCCCTATGAAGTCGCGAAGAGTGTTTTAATAACTAAAGATTGAATCTTTGAATGAAAAGACCTCAATCAAGGTACCTATTATGTCACTAGTCCTTTTTTTTGTACAAATATTTAATCTTTGAAAGAGAGGGAGATTTTTGAGTTAAACTTGTTTGAATTCCCTTGGACGCCCTAAAGAGTATTTTAATGAGAAAAGATTGAATCTTTGAATGAAAAATTCTCAATCAAGGTACCTATTATATCGCTAGACCTTTTAAAGTATAAAGATTGAGTCTTTGAAAGAAAATTAGAGTTTTGAGTTAAACTTATTCGAATTCCCTTTGACGTCCCGAAAAGTGTTTTAATGAGCAAAGGTTGAATCTTTGAATGAAATTACTTCTAACAAGGTACCAATTATGTCTCTAGACCATTTTAATGTATGAAGATTGAATCTTTGAAAGAAAATGAGAGTTTTGAGTTCAACTTCTTCGAGTTCACTATGTAGTCGTGAATTGTGTTTTAGGGACAAAAGATTGAATCATTGAATGAAATTACTTCAATCAAGATACCAGTTATGTCACTAGACAATTTTAATCTACAAAGATTGAATCTTTGAACGAAAATGATAGTTTTGAGGAAAACTTGTTCAAGTTCCCTATGAAGTCGCGAAGTGTGTTTTAATGACTGCAGATTGAATCTTTGAATGAAAATACCTCAATTAAGGTACCAATTACGTCACAAGACCTTTTTAATGGGTAAAGATCGAGTCTTTAAAAGAAAGCGAGGGTTTTAAGTTAAACTTATTCGAGTTCCCTTTGACGTCTCGAAGAGTGTTTAAAAGAGTAAGGATTGAATCTTTGAATGAGAATTCCTCAATCAAGCTACCAATGTAAAGATTGAATCTCTGAGCGAAATTAACACAATCAAGGTAACTACTATGTCACTAGACCTTATTAATGTATAGCGATTCAATCTTTGAAAGAAAACGACAATTTTAAGTTTAACTTGTTCGAATTCCTTATGAAGTGGCGAAGAGTGTTTTAAAGTCTAAAGATTGAATCTTTGAATGAAAATACCTTAATCAAGGTATTAATTATGTCACTAGGCCTTTTTAATGTATAAAGAATAAATCTTAGAAAGAAAATGAGAGTTTTGAGTTAAACTTATTCGAGTTCCCTTTGACGTAACGGAGAGTGTTTTAATGTGTAAAGATTGAATCCTTGAATGAAATTACCTCAATCAAGGTACCTATTATGTCAATGGACCTTTTTAATGTATAAAGATTTAATCTTTGATTTAAAATGAGAATTTTGAGTTTAACCTATTCGAGTTCCCTAAGAAGTCGCGAAGAGTGTTTTAATGACCATAGATTGAATCCTTGAATGAAAATACCTCAATCAAGGTACTAATTTTGTCACTAGAACATTTTAATGAATAAAGATTGAATCTTTAAAAGAAAATGAGATTTTGGAGTTAAACTTATTCGAGTTCCCTTTTACGCCCCGAAGTGTGTTTAAATGAGTACAGATTGAATCTTTGAATGAAAATTCCTCACTCAATGTACCTATTATGTCACTAGACCATTTTAATGTACAAAGATTAAATCTTTGAACGAAAACGAGAGTTTTGAGTTAAACTTATTCGAGTTCCCTTTAATATCACGAAGAGTGTTTTAATTAGTAAAGATTGAATATATGAAAGAAATTACCTCAATCACGGTAACGATTATGCCACATGACCTTTTTAATGTATAAAGAATGAATCTTTGAAAGAAAAAGGGAGTTTCGAGTGTAACTTATTTGAGTTCCTAACGTAATCTCGTAGAATGCTTTAATGACTAAAGATTGAATCCTTTAATGGAAATACCTCAATCAAGGTGCCTATTATGTCACTTGACCTTTTAAATGTATAAAGATTAAATCTTTGGAATAAAATGAGAGTTTTAAGTTAAACTTATAATAGTTCCCTTCGACGTCACGAAGAGTGTATTAATGAGTTAAGATTGAATCTTTGAGCGAAATTACCTCAATCACGATACCTACTATGTCACAAGACCTTTTGAATGTATAACGGTTGAATCTTTTAAAGAAAATGAGAGTTTTGAGTTTAACTTATTCGAGTACCCTTTGAAGTCGCGAAGAGTGTTTTAATGACTAAAAATTGAATCTTTGAATGAAAATAGCTCAATCAAGGTACCTATTGTGTCATTAGAGCTTCTTAATGTATAAAGATTGAATCTTTGAAAGAAAATGAGAGTTTTGAGTTAAACTTATTCGAGGTCCCTTTGACGTCCCAAAGAGTATTTTAACGAGTAAAGATTGAATATTTGAATGTAAACACCTCAATCATGGTGCCTATTATGTCACTAAACCATTTTAATGTATAAAGATTAAATTTTTTAAAGAAAATGAGACTTTTGAGTTAAACTTATTCGAGTTTCCTTTGAGATCACGGAGAGTGTTCTAATGAGTAAAGATTGAATCAGTGAATAAAATTATCTCAATTAAGGTAGCTATTATGTCACTAGGCCATTTTAATGTATAAAGATTGAATCTTTGAAAGAAAATGAGAGTTTTGTGTTAAACTTATTCGACTTCCCTATGAAGTCGGGACGAGTGTTTTAATGACAAAAGACTGAATCTTTGAATAAGAGGTACAAAGATTGAATTTGTGAAAGAAAATGAGAGGTTTGAGTTTAACTTATTCGAGTTCCCTATGAAGTCGCGAAGAGTGTTTTAATAACTAAAGATTGAATCTTTGAATGAAAAGACCTCAATCAAGGTACCTATTATGTCACTAGTCCTTTTTTTTGTACAAATATTTAATCTTTGAAAGAGAGAGAGATTTTTGAGTTAAACTTGTTTGAATTCCCTTGGACGCCCTAAAGAGTATTTTAATGAGAAAAGATTGAATCTTTGAATGAAAAATTCTCAATCAAGGTACCTATTATATCGCTAGACCTTTTAAAGTATAAAGATTGAGTCTTTGAAAGAAAATTAGAGTTTTGAGTTAAACTTATTCGAATTCCCTTTGACGTCCCGAAAAGTGTTTTAATGAGCAAAGGTTGAATCTTTGAATGAAATTACTTCTAACAAGGTACCAATTATGTCTCTAGACCATTTTAATGTATGAAGATTGAATCTTTGAAAGAAAATGAGAGTTTTGAGTTCAACTTCTTCGAGTTCACTATGTAGTCGTGAATTGTGTTTTAGGGACAAAAGATTGAATCATTGAATGAAATTACTTCAATCAAGATACCGGTTATGTCACTAGACAATTTTAATCTACAAAGATTGAATCTTTGAACGAAAATGATAGTTTTGAGGAAAACTTGTTCAAGTTCCCTATGAAGTCGCGAAGTGTGTTTTAATGACTGCAGATTGAATCTTTGAATGAAAATACCTCAATTAAGGTACCAATTACGTCACAAGACCTTTTTAATGGGTAAAGATCGAGTCTTTAAAAGAAAGCGAGGGTTTTAAGTTAAACTTATTCGAGTTCCCTTTGACGTCTCGAAGAGTGTTTAAAAGAGTAAGGATTGAATCTTTGAATGAGAATTCCTCAATCAAGCTACCAATGTAAAGATTGAATCTCTGAGCGAAATTAACACAATCAAGGTAACTACTATGTCACTAGACCTTATTAATGTATAGCGATTCAATCTTTGAAAGAAAACGACAATTTTAAGTTTAACTTGTTCGAATTCCTTATGAAGTGGCGAAGAGTGTTTTAAAGTCTAAAGATTGAATCTTTGAATGAAAATACCTTAATCAAGGTATTAATTATGTCACTAGGCCTTTTTAATGTATAAAGAATAAATCTTAGAAAGAAAATGAGAGTTTTGAGTTAAACTTATTCGAGTTCCCTTTGACGTAACGGAGAGTGTTTTAATGTGTAAAGATTGAATCCTTGAATGAAATTACCTCAATCAAGGTACCTATTATGTCAATGGACCTTTTTAATGTATAAAGATTTAATCTTTGATTTAAAATGAGAATTTTGAGTTTAACCTATTCGAGTTCCCTAAGAAGTCGCGAAGAGTGTTTTAATGACCATAGATTGAATCCTTGAATGAAAATACCTCAATCAAGGTACTAATTTTGTCACTAGAACATTTTAATGAATAAAGATTGAATCTTTAAAAGAAAATGAGATTTTGGAGTTAAACTTATTCGAGTTCCCTTTTACGCCCCGAAGTGTGTTTAAATGAGTACAGATTGAATCTTTGAATGAAAATTCCTCACTCAATGTACCTATTATGTCACTAGACCATTTTAATGTACAAAGATTAAATCTTTGAACGAAAACGAGAGTTTTGAGTTAAACTTATTCGAGTTCCCTTTAATATCACGAAGAGTGTTTTAATTAGTAAAGATTGAATATATGAAAGAAATTACCTCAATCACGGTCACGATTATGCCACATGACCTTTTTAATGTATAAAGAATGAATCTTTGAAAGAAAAAGGGAGTTTCGAGTGTAACTTATTTGAGTTCCTAACGTAATCTCGTAGAATGCTTTAATGACTAAAGATTGAATCCTTTAATGGAAATACCTCAATCAAGGTGCCTATTATGTCACTTGACCTTTTAAATGTATAAAGATTAAATCTTTGGAATAAAATGAGAGTTTTAAGTTAAACTTATAATAGTTCCCTTCGACGTCACGAAGAGTGTATTAATGAGTAAAGATTGAATCTTTGAGCGAAATTACCTCAATCACGATACCTATTATGTCACAAGACCTTTTGAATGTATAACGGTTGAATCTTTTAAAGAAAATGAGAGTTTTGAGTTTAACTTATTCGAGTACCCTTTGAAGTCGCGAAGAGTGTTTTAATGACTAAAAATTGAATCTTTGAATGAAAATAGCTCAATCAAGGTACCTATTGTGTCATTAGAGCTTCTTAATGTATAAAGATTGAATCTTTGAAAGAAAATGAGAGTTTTGAGTTAAACTTATTCGAGGTCCCTTTGACGTCCCAAAGAGTATTTTAACGAGTAAAGATTGAATATTTGAATGTAAACACCTCAATCATGGTGCCTATTATGTCACTAAACCATTTTAATGTATAAAGATTAAATTTTTTAAAGAAAATGAGACTTTTGAGTTAAACTTATTCGAGTTTCCTTTGAGATCACGGAGAGTGTTCTAATGAGTAAAGATTGAATCAGTGAATAAAATT
This sequence comes from Cornus florida, assembly GCF_030987335.1. Taxonomy (NCBI): domain Eukaryota; kingdom Viridiplantae; phylum Streptophyta; class Magnoliopsida; order Cornales; family Cornaceae; genus Cornus; species Cornus florida. Next base: position 180,722 of record NW_026775649.1, on the reverse strand, counting down.
ATCTCAATTAAGGTAGCTATTATGTCACTAGGCCATTTTAATGTATAAAGATTGAATCTTTGAAAGAAAATGAGAGTTTTGTGTTAAACTTATTCGACTTCCCTATGAAGTCGGGACGAGTGTTTTAATGACAAAAGACTGAATCTTTGAATAAGAGGTACAAAGATTGAATTTGTGAAAGAAAATGAGAGGTTTGAGTTTAACTTATTCGAGTTCCCTATGAAGTCGCGAAGAGTGTTTTAATAACTAAAGATTGAATCTTTGAATGAAAAGACCTCAATCAAGGTACCTATTATGTCACTAGTCCTTTTTTTTGTACAAATATTTAATCTTTGAAAGAGAGAGAGATTTTTGAGTTAAACTTGTTTGAATTCCCTTGGACGCCCTAAAGAGTATTTTAATGAGAAAAGATTGAATCTTTGAATGAAAAATTCTCAATCAAGGTACCTATTATATCGCTAGACCTTTTAAAGTATAAAGATTGAGTCTTTGAAAGAAAATTAGAGTTTTGAGTTAAACTTATTCGAATTCCCTTTGACGTCCCGAAAAGTGTTTTAATGAGCAAAGGTTGAATCTTTGAATGAAATTACTTCTAACAAGGTACCAATTATGTCTCTAGACCATTTTAATGTATGAAGATTGAATCTTTGAAAGAAAATGAGAGTTTTGAGTTCAACTTCTTCGAGTTCACTATGTAGTCGTGAATTGTGTTTTAGGGACAAAAGATTGAATCATTGAATGAAATTACTTCAATCAAGATACCAGTTATGTCACTAGACAATTTTAATCTACAAAGATTGAATCTTTGAACGAAAATGATAGTTTTGAGGAAAACTTGTTCAAGTTCCCTATGAAGTCGCGAAGTGTGTTTTAATGACTGCAGATTGAATCTTTGAATGAAAATACCTCAATTAAGGTACCAATTACGTCACAAGACCTTTTTAATGGGTAAAGATCGAGTCTTTAAAAGAAAGCGAGGGTTTTAAGTTAAACTTATTCGAGTTCCCTTTGACGTCTCGAAGAGTGTTTAAAAGAGTAAGGATTGAATCTTTGAATGAGAATTCCTCAATCAAGCTACCAATGTAAAGATTGAATCTCTGAGTGAAATTAACACAATCAAGGTAACTACTATGTCACTAGACCTTATTAATGTATAGCGATTCAATCTTTGAAAGAAAACGACAATTTTAAGTTTAACTTGTTCGAATACCTTATGAAGTGGCGAAGAGTGTTTTAAAGTCTAAAGATTGAATCTTTGAATGAAAATACCTTAATCAAGGTATTAATTATGTCACTAGACCTTTTTAATGTATAAAGAATAAATCTTAGAAAGAAAATGAGAGTTTTGAGTTAAACTTATTCGAGTTCCCTTTGACGTAACGGAGAGTGTTTTAATGTGTAAAGATTGAATCCTTGAATGAAATTACCTCAGTCAAGGTACCTATTATGTCAATGGACCTTTTTAATGTATAAAGATTTAATCTTTGATTTAAAATGAGAATTTTGAGTTTAACCTATTCGAGTTCCCTAAGAAGTCGCGAAGAGTGTTTTAATGACCATAGATTGAATCCTTGAATGAAAATACCTCAATCAAGGTACTAATTTTGTCACTAGAACATTTTAATGAATAAAGATTGAATCTTTAAAAGAAAATGAGATTTTGGAGTTAAACTTATTCGAGTTCCCTTTTACGCCCCGAAGTGTGTTTAAATGAGTACAGATTGAATCTTTGAATGAAAATTCCTCACTCAATGTACCTATTATGTCACTAGACCATTTTAATGTACAAAGATTAAATCTTTGAACGAAAACGAGAGTTTTGAGTTAAACTTATTCGAGTTCCCTTTAATATCACGAAGAGTGTTTTAATTAGTAAAGATTGAATATATGAAAGAAATTACCTCAATCACGGTCACGATTATGCCACATGACCTTTTTAATGTATAAAGAATGAATCTTTGAAAGAAAAAGGGAGTTTCGAGTGTAACTTATTTGAGTTCCTAACGTAATCTCGTAGAATGCTTTAATGACTAAAGATTGAATCCTTTAATGGAAATACCTCAATCAAGGTGCCTATTATGTCACTTGACCTTTTAAATGTATAAAGATTAAATCTTTGGAATAAAATGAGAGTTTTAAGTTAAACTTATAATAGTTCCCTTCGACGTCACGAAGAGTGTATTAATGAGTAAAGATTGAATCTTTGAGCGAAATTACCTCAATCACGATACCTATTATGTCACAAGACCTTTTGAATGTATAACGGTTGAATCTTTTAAAGAAAATGAGAGTTTTGAGTTTAACTTATTCGAGTACCCTTTGAAGTCGCGAAGAGTGTTTTAATGACTAAAAATTGAATCTTTGAATGAAAATAGCTCAATCAAGGTACCTATTGTGTCATTAGAGCTTCTTAATGTATAAAGATTGAATCTTTGAAAGAAAATGAGAGTTTTGAGTTAAACTTATTCGAGGTCCCTTTGACGTCCCAAAGAGTATTTTAACGAGTAAAGATTGAATATTTGAATGTAAACACCTCAATCATGGTGCCTATTATGTCACTAAACCATTTTAATGTATAAAGATTAAATTTTTTAAAGAAAATGAGACTTTTGAGTTAAACTTATTCGAGTTTCCTTTGAGATCACGGAGAGTGTTCTAATGAGTAAAGATTGAATCAGTGAATAAAATTATCTCAATTAAGGTAGCTATTATGTCACTAGGCCATTTTAATGTATAAAGATTGAATCTTTGAAAGAAAATGAGAGTTTTGTGTTAAACTTATTCGACTTCCCTATGAAGTCGGGACGAGTGTTTTAATGACAAAAGACTGAATCTTTGAATAAGAGGTACAAAGATTGAATTTGTGAAAGAAAATGAGAGGTTTGAGTTTAACTTATTCGAGTTCCCTATGAAGTCGCGAAGAGTGTTTTAATAACTAAAGATTGAATCTTTGAATGAAAAGACCTCAATCAAGGTACCTATTATGTCACTAGTCCTTTTTTTTGTACAAATATTTAATCTTTGAAAGAGAGAGAGATTTTTGAGTTAAACTTGTTTGAATTCCCTTGGACGTCCTAAAGAGTATTTTAATGAGAAAAGATTGAATCTTTGAATGAAAAATTCTCAATCAAGGTACCTATTATATCGCTAGACCTTTTAAAGTATAAAGATTGAGTTTTTGAAAGAAAATTAGAGTTTTGAGTTAAACTTATTCGAATTCCCTTTGACGTCCCGAAAAGTGTTTTAATGAGCAAAGGTTGAATCTTTGAATGAAATTACTTCTAACAAGGTACCAATTATGTCTCTAGACCATTTTAATGTATGAAGATTGAATCTTTGAAAGAAAATGAGAGTTTTGAGTTCAACTTCTTCGAGTTCACTATGTAGTCGTGAATTGTGTTTTAGGGACAAAAGATTGAATCATTGAATGAAATTACTTCAATCAAGATACCAGTTATGTCACTAGACAATTTTAATCTACAAAGATTGAATCTTTGAACGAAAATGATAGTTTTGAGGAAAACTTGTTCAAGTTCCCTATGAAGTCGCGAAGTGTGTTTTAATGACTGCAGATTGAATCTTTGAATGAAAATACCTCAATTAAGGTACCAATTACGTCACAAGACCTTTTTAATGGGTAAAGATCGAGTCTTTAAAAGAAAGCGAGGGTTTTAAGTTAAACTTATTCGAGTTCCCTTTGACGTCTCGAAGAGTGTTTAAAAGAGTAAGGATTGAATCTTTGAATGAGAATTCCTCAATCAAGCTACCAATGTAAAGATTGAATCTCTGAGTGAAATTAACACAATCAAGGTAACTACTATGTCACTAGACCTTATTAATGTATAGCGATTCAATCTTTGAAAGAAAACGACAATTTTAAGTTTAACTTGTTCGAATACCTTATGAAGTGGCGAAGAGTGTTTTAAAGTCTAAAGATTGAATCTTTGAATGAAAATACCTTAATCAAGGTATTAATTATGTCACTAGACCTTTTTAATGTATAAAGAATAAATCTTAGAAAGAAAATGAGAGTTTTGAGTTAAACTTATTCGAGTTCCCTTTGACGTAACGGAGAGTGTTTTAATGTGTAAAGATTGAATCCTTGAATGAAATTACCTCAATCAAGGTACCTATTATGTCAATGGACCTTTTTAATGTATAAAGATTTAATCTTTGATTTAAAATGAGAATTTTGAGTTTAACCTATTCGAGTTCCCTAAGAAGTCGCGAAGAGTGTTTTAATGACCATAGATTGAATCCTTGAATGAAAATACCTCAATCAAGGTACTAATTTTGTCACTAGAACATTTTAATGAATAAAGATTGAATCTTTAAAAGAAAATGAGATTTTGGAGTTAAACTTATTCGAGTTCCCTTTTACGCCCCGAAGTGTGTTTAAATGAGTACAGATTGAATCTTTGAATGAAAATTCCTCACTCAATGTACCTATTATGTCACTAGACCATTTTAATGTACAAAGATTAAATCTTTGAACGAAAACGAGAGTTTTGAGTTAAACTTATTCGAGTTCCCTTTAATATCACGAAGAGTGTTTTAATTAGTAAAGATTGAATATATGAAAGAAATTACCTCAATCACGGTAACGATTATGCCACATGACCTTTTTAATGTATAAAGAATGAATCTTTGAAAGAAAAAGGGAGTTTCGAGTGTAACTTATTTGAGTTCCTAACGTAATCTCGTAGAATGCTTTAATGACTAAAGATTGAATCCTTTAATGGAAATACCTCAATCAAGGTGCCTATTATGTCACTTGACCTTTTAAATGTATAAAGATTAAATCTTTGGAATAAAATGAGAGTTTTAAGTTAAACTTATAATAGTTCCCTTCGACGTCACGAAAAGTGTATTAATGAGTAAAGATTGAATCTTTGAGCGAAATTACCTCAATCACGATACCTACTATGTCACAAGACCTTTTGAATGTATAACGGTTGAATCTTTTAAAGAAAATGAGAGTTTTGAGTTTAACTTATTCGAGTACCCTTTGAAGTCGCGAAGAGTGTTTTAATGACTAAAAATTGAATCTTTGAATGAAAATAGCTCAATCAAGGTACCTATTGTGTCATTAGAGCTTCTTAATGTATAAAGATTGAATCTTTGAAAGAAAATGAGAGTTTTGAGTTAAACTTATTCGAGGTCCCTTTGACGTCCCAAAGAGTATTTTAACGAGTAAAGATTGAATATTTGAATGTAAACACCTCAATCATGGTGCCTATTATGTCACTAAACCATTTTAATGTATAAAGATTAAATTTTTTAAAGAAAATGAGACTTTTGAGTTAAACTTATTCGAGTTTCCTTTGAGATCACGGAGAGTGTTCTAATGAGTAAAGATTGAATCAGTGAATAAAATTATCTCAATTAAGGTAGCTATTATGTCACTAGGCCATTTTAATGTATAAAGATTGAATCTTTGAAAGAAAATGAGAGTTTTGTGTTAAACTTATTCGACTTCCCTATGAAGTCGGGACGAGTGTTTTAATGACAAAAGACTGAATCTTTGAATAAGAGGTACAAAGATTGAATTTGTGAAAGAAAATGAGAGGTTTGAGTTTAACTTATTCGAGTTCCCTATGAAGTCGCGAAGAGTGTTTTAATAACTAAAGATTGAATCTTTGAATGAAAAGACCTCAATCAAGGTACCTATTATGTCACTAGTCCTTTTTTTTGTACAAATATTTAATCTTTGAAAGAGAGAGAGATTTTTGAGTTAAACTTGTTTGAATTCCCTTGGACGTCCTAAAGAGTATTTTAATGAGAAAAGATTGAATCTTTGAATGAAAAATTCTCAATCAAGGTACCTATTATATCGCTAGACCTTTTAAAGTATAAAGATTGAGTCTTTGAAAGAAAATTAGAGTTTTGAGTTAAACTTATTCGAATTCCCTTTGACGTCCCGAAAAGTGTTTTAATGAGCAAAGGTTGAATCTTTGAATGAAATTACTTCTAACAAGGTACCAATTATGTCTCTAGACCATTTTAATGTATGAAGATTGAATCTTTGAAAGAAAATGAGAGTTTTGAGTTCAACTTCTTCGAGTTCACTATGTAGTCGTGAATTGTGTTTTAGGGACAAAAGATTGAATCATTGAATGAAATTACTTCAATCAAGATACCAGTTATGTCACTAGACAATTTTAATCTACAAAGATTGAATCTTTGAACGAAAATGATAGTTTTGAGGAAAACTTGTTCAAGTTCCCTATGAAGTCGCGAAGTGTGTTTTAATGACTGCAGATTGAATCTTTGAATGAAAATACCTCAATTAAGGTACCAATTACGTCACAAGACCTTTTTAATGGGTAAAGATCGAGTCTTTAAAAGAAAGCGAGGGTTTTAAGTTAAACTTATTCGAGTTCCCTTTGACGTCTCGAAGAGTGTTTAAAAGAGTAAGGATTGAATCTTTGAATGAGAATTCCTCAATCAAGCTACCAATGTAAAGATTGAATCTCTGAGTGAAATTAACACAATCAAGGTAACTACTATGTCACTAGACCTTATTAATGTATAGCGATTCAATCTTTGAAAGAAAACGACAATTTTAAGTTTAACTTGTTCGAATACCTTATGAAGTGGCGAAGAGTGTTTTAAAGTCTAAAGATTGAATCTTTGAATGAAAATACCTTAATCAAGGTATTAATTATGTCACTAGACCTTTTTAATGTATAAAGAATAAATCTTAGAAAGAAAATGAGAGTTTTGAGTTAAACTTATTCGAGTTCCCTTTGACGTAACGGAGAGTGTTTTAATGTGTAAAGATTGAATCCTTGAATGAAATTACCTCAATCAAGGTACCTATTATGTCAATGGACCTTTTTAATGTATAAAGATTTAATCTTTGATTTAAAATGAGAATTTTGAGTTTAACCTATTCGAGTTCCCTAAGAAGTCGCGAAGAGTGTTTTAATGACCATAGATTGAATCCTTGAATGAAAATACCTCAATCAAGGTACTAATTTTGTCACTAGAACATTTTAATGAATAAAGATTGAATCTTTAAAAGAAAATGAGATTTTGGAGTTAAACTTATTCGAGTTCCCTTTTACGCCCCGAAGTGTGTTTAAATGAGTACAGATTGAATCTTTGAATGAAAATTCCTCACTCAATGTACCTATTATGTCACTAGACCATTTTAATGTACAAAGATTAAATCTTTGAACGAAAACGAGAGTTTTGAGTTAAACTTATTCGAGTTCCCTTTAATATCACGAAGAGTGTTTTAATTAGTAAAGATTGAATATATGAAAGAAATTACCTCAATCACGGTCACGATTATGCCACATGACCTTTTTAATGTATAAAGAATGAATCTTTGAAAGAAAAAGGGAGTTTCGAGTGTAACTTATTTGAGTTCCTAACGTAATCTCGTAGAATGCTTTAATGACTAAAGATTGAATCCTTTAATGGAAATACCTCAATCAAGGTGCCTATTATGTCACTTGACCTTTTAAATGTATAAAGATTAAATCTTTGGAATAAAATGAGAGTTTTAAGTTAAACTTATAATAGTTCCCTTCGACGTCACGAAGAGTGTATTAATGAGTAAAGATTGAATCTTTGAGCGAAATTACCTCAATCACGATACCTATTATGTCACAAGACCTTTTGAATGTATAACGGTTGAATCTTTTAAAGAAAATGAGAGTTTTGAGTTTAACTTATTCGAGTACCCTTTGAAGTCGCGAAGAGTGTTTTAATGACTAAAAATTGAATCTTTGAATGAAAATAGCTCAATCAAGGTACCTATTGTGTCATTAGAGCTTCTTAATGTATAAAGATTGAATCTTTGAAAGAAAATGAGAGTTTTGAGTTAAACTTATTCGAGGTCCCTTTGACGTCCCAAAGAGTATTTTAACGAGTAAAGATTGAATATTTGAATGTAAACACCTCAATCATGGTGCCTATTATGTCACTAAACCATTTTAATGTATAAAGATTAAATTTTTTAAAGAAAATGAGACTTTTGAGTTAAACTTATTCGAGTTTCCTTTGAGATCACGGAGAGTGTTCTAATGAGTAAAGATTGAATCAGTGAATAAAATTATCTCAATTAAGGTAGCTATTATGTCACTAGGCCATTTTAATGTATAAAGATTGAATCTTTGAAAGAAAATGAGAGTTTTGTGTTAAACTTATTCGACTTCCCTATGAAGTCGGGACGAGTGTTTTAATGACAAAAGACTGAATCTTTGAATAAGAGGTACAAAGATTGAATTTGTGAAAGAAAATGAGAGGTTTGAGTTTAACTTATTCGAGTTCCCTATGAAGTCGCGAAGAGTGTTTTAATAACTAAAGATTGAATCTTTGAATGAAAAGACCTCAATCAAGGTACCTATTATGTCACTAGTCCTTTTTTTTGTACAAATATTTAATCTTTGAAAGAGAGAGAGATTTTTGAGTTAAACTTGTTTGAATTCCCTTGGACGTCCTAAAGAGTATTTTAATGAGAAAAGATTGAATCTTTGAATGAAAAATTCTCAATCAAGGTACCTATTATATCGCTAGACCTTTTAAAGTATAAAGATTGAGTTTTTGAAAGAAAATTAGAGTTTTGAGTTAAACTTATTCGAATTCCCTTTGACGTCCCGAAAAGTGTTTTAATGAGCAAAGGTTGAATCTTTGAATGAAATTACTTCTAACAAGGTACCAATTATGTCTCTAGACCATTTTAATGTATGAAGATTGAATCTTTGAAAGAAAATGAGAGTTTTGAGTTCAACTTCTTCGAGTTCACTATGTAGTCGTGAATTGTGTTTTAGGGACAAAAGATTGAATCATTGAATGAAATTACTTCAATCAAGATACCAGTTATGTCACTAGACAATTTTAATCTACAAAGATTGAATCTTTGAACGAAAATGATAGTTTTGAGGAAAACTTGTTCAAGTTCCCTATGAAGTCGCGAAGTGTGTTTTAATGACTGCAGATTGAATCTTTGAATGAAAATACCTCAATTAAGGTACCAATTACGTCACAAGACCTTTTTAATGGGTAAAGATCGAGTCTTTAAAAGAAAGCGAGGGTTTTAAGTTAAACTTATTCGAGTTCCCTTTGACGTCTCGAAGAGTGTTTAAAAGAGTAAGGATTGAATCTTTGAATGAGAATTCCTCAATCAAGCTACCAATGTAAAGATTGAATCTCTGAGTGAAATTAACACAATCAAGGTAACTACTATGTCACTAGACCTTATTAATGTATAGCGATTCAATCTTTGAAAGAAAACGACAATTTTAAGTTTAACTTGTTCGAATACCTTATGAAGTGGCGAAGAGTGTTTTAAAGTCTAAAGATTGAATCTTTGAATGAAAATACCTTAATCAAGGTATTAATTATGTCACTAGACCTTTTTAATGTATAAAGAATAAATCTTAGAAAGAAAATGAGAGTTTTGAGTTAAACTTATTCGAGTTCCCTTTGACGTAACGGAGAGTGTTTTAATGTGTAAAGATTGAATCCTTGAATGAAATTACCTCAATCAAGGTACCTATTATGTCAATGGACCTTTTTAATGTATAAAGATTTAATCTTTGATTTAAAATGAGAATTTTGAGTTTAACCTATTCGAGTTCCCTAAGAAGTCGCGAAGAGTGTTTTAATGACCATAGATTGAATCCTTGAATGAAAATACCTCAATCAAGGTACTAATTTTGTCACTAGAACATTTTAATGAATAAAGATTGAATCTTTAAAAGAAAATGAGATTTTGGAGTTAAACTTATTCGAGTTCCCTTTTACGCCCCGAAGTGTGTTTAAATGAGTACAGATTGAATCTTTGAATGAAAATTCCTCACTCAATGTACCTATTATGTCACTAGACCATTTTAATGTACAAAGATTAAATCTTTGAACGAAAACGAGAGTTTTGAGTTAAACTTATTCGAGTTCCCTTTAATATCACGAAGAGTGTTTTAATTAGTAAAGATTGAATATATGAAAGAAATTACCTCAATCACGGTAACGATTATGCCACATGACCTTTTTAATGTATAAAGAATGAATCTTTGAAAGAAAAAGGGAGTTTCGAGTGTAACTTATTTGAGTTCCTAACGTAATCTCGTAGAATGCTTTAATGACTAAAGATTGAATCCTTTAATGGAAATACCTCAATCAAGGTGCCTATTATGTCACTTGACCTTTTAAATGTATAAAGATTAAATCTTTGGAATAAAATGAGAGTTTTAAGTTAAACTTATAATAGTTCCCTTCGACGTCACGAAAAGTGTATTAATGAGTAAAGATTGAATCTTTGAGCGAAATTACCTCAATCACGATACCTACTATGTCACAAGACCTTTTGAATGTATAACGGTTGAATCTTTTAAAGAAAATGAGAGTTTTGAGTTTAACTTATTCGAGTACCCTTTGAAGTCGCGAAGAGTGTTTTAATGACTAAAAATTGAATCTTTGAATGAAAATAGCTCAATCAAGGTACCTATTGTGTCATTAGAGCTTCTTAATGTATAAAGATTGAATCTTTGAAAGAAAATGAGAGTTTTGAGTTAAACTTATTCGAGGTCCCTTTGACGTCCCAAAGAGTATTTTAACGAGTAAAGATTGAATATTTGAATGTAAACACCTCAATCATGGTGCCTATTATGTCACTAAACCATTTTAATGTATAAAGATTAAATTTTTTAAAGAAAATGAGACTTTTGAGTTAAACTTATTCGAGTTTCCTTTGAGATCACGGAGAGTGTTCTAATGAGTAAAGATTGAATCAGTGAATAAAATTATCTCAATTAAGGTAGCTATTATGTCACTAGGCCATTTTAATGTATAAAGATTGAATCTTTGAAAGAAAATGAGAGTTTTGTGTTAAACTTATTCGACTTCCCTATGAAGTCGGGACGAGTGTTTTAATGACAAAAGACTGAATCTTTGAATAAGAGGTACAAAGATTGAATTTGTGAAAGAAAATGAGAGGTTTGAGTTTAACTTATTCGAGTTCCCTATGAAGTCGCGAAGAGTGTTTTAATAACTAAAGATTGAATCTTTGAATGAAAAGACCTCAATCAAGGTACCTATTATGTCACTAGTCCTTTTTTTTGTACAAATATTTAATCTTTGAAAGAGAGAGAGATTTTTGAGTTAAACTTGTTTGAATTCCCTTGGACGTCCTAAAGAGTATTTTAATGAGAAAAGATTGAATCTTTGAATGAAAAATTCTCAATCAAGGTACCTATTATATCGCTAGACCTTTTAAAGTATAAAGATTGAGTCTTTGAAAGAAAATTAGAGTTTTGAGTTAAACTTATTCGAATTCCCTTTGACGTCCCGAAAAGTGTTTTAATGAGCAAAGGTTGAATCTTTGAATGAAATTACTTCTAACAAGGTACCAATTATGTCTCTAGACCATTTTAATGTATGAAGATTGAATCTTTGAAAGAAAATGAGAGTTTTGAGTTCAACTTCTTCGAGTTCACTATGTAGTCGTGAATTGTGTTTTAGGGACAAAAGATTGAATCATTGAATGAAATTACTTCAATCAAGATACCAGTTATGTCACTAGACAATTTTAATCTACAAAGATTGAATCTTTGAACGAAAATGATAGTTTTGAGGAAAACTTGTTCAAGTTCCCTATGAAGTCGCGAAGTGTGTTTTAATGACTGCAGATTGAATCTTTGAATGAAAATACCTCAATTAAGGTACCAATTACGTCACAAGACCTTTTTAATGGGTAAAGATCGAGTCTTTAAAAGAAAGCGAGGGTTTTAAGTTAAACTTATTCGAGTTCCCTTTGACGTCTCGAAGAGTGTTTAAAAGAGTAAGGATTGAATCTTTGAATGAGAATTCCTCAATCAAGCTACCAATGTAAAGATTGAATCTCTGAGTGAAATTAACACAATCAAGGTAACTACTATGTCACTAGACCTTATTAATGTATAGCGATTCAATCTTTGAAAGAAAACGACAATTTTAAGTTTAACTTGTTCGAATACCTTATGAAGTGGCGAAGAGTGTTTTAAAGTCTAAAGATTGAATCTTTGAATGAAAATACCTTAATCAAGGTATTAATTATGTCACTAGACCTTTTTAATGTATAAAGAATAAATCTTAGAAAGAAAATGAGAGTTTTGAGTTAAACTTATTCGAGTTCCCTTTGACGTAACGGAGAGTGTTTTAATGTGTAAAGATTGAATCCTTGAATGAAATTACCTCAATCAAGGTACCTATTATGTCAATGGACCTTTTTAATGTATAAAGATTTAATCTTTGATTTAAAATGAGAATTTTGAGTTTAACCTATTCGAGTTCCCTAAGAAGTCGCGAAGAGTGTTTTAATGACCATAGATTGAATCCTTGAATGAAAATACCTCAATCAAGGTACTAATTTTGTCACTAGAACATTTTAATGAATAAAGATTGAATCTTTAAAAGAAAATGAGATTTTGGAGTTAAACTTATTCGAGTTCCCTTTTACGCCCCGAAGTGTGTTTAAATGAGTACAGATTGAATCTTTGAATGAAAATTCCTCACTCAATGTACCTATTATGTCACTAGACCATTTTAATGTACAAAGATTAAATCTTTGAACGAAAACGAGAGTTTTGAGTTAAACTTATTCGAGTTCCCTTTAATATCACGAAGAGTGTTTTAATTAGTAAAGATTGAATATATGAAAGAAATTACCTCAATCACGGTAACGATTATGCCACATGACCTTTTTAATGTATAAAGAATGAATCTTTGAAAGAAAAAGGGAGTTTCGAGTGTAACTTATTTGAGTTCCTAACGTAATCTCGTAGAATGCTTTAATGACTAAAGATTGAATCCTTTAATGGAAATACCTCAATCAAGGTGCCTATTATGTCACTTGACCTTTTAAATGTATAAAGATTAAATCTTTGGAATAAAATGAGAGTTTTAAGTTAAACTTATAATAGTTCCCTTCGACGTCACGAAAAGTGTATTAATGAGTAAAGATTGAATCTTTGAGCGAAATTACCTCAATCACGATACCTACTATGTCACAAGACCTTTTGAATGTATAACGGTTGAATCTTTTAAAGAAAATGAGAGTTTTGAGTTTAACTTATTCGAGTACCCTTTGAAGTCGCGAAGAGTGTTTTAATGACTAAAAATTGAATCTTTGAATGAAAATAGCTCAATCAAGGTACCTATTGTGTCATTAGAGCTTCTTAATGTATAAAGATTGAATCTTTGAAAGAAAATGAGAGTTTTGAGTTAAACTTATTCGAGGTCCCTTTGACGTCCCAAAGAGTATTTTAACGAGTAAAGATTGAATATTTGAATGTAAACACCTCAATCATGGTGCCTATTATGTCACTAAACCATTTTAATGTATAAAGATTAAATTTTTTAAAGAAAATGAGACTTTTGAGTTAAACTTATTCGAGTTTCCTTTGAGATCACGGAGAGTGTTCTAATGAGTAAAGATTGAATCAGTGAATAAAATTATCTCAATTAAGGTAGCTATTATGTCACTAGGCCATTTTAATGTATAAAGATTGACTCTTTGAAAGAAAATGAGAGTTTTGTGTTAAACTTATTCGACTTCCCTATGAAGTCGGGACGAGTGTTTTAATGACAAAAGACTGAATCTTTGAATAAGAGGTACAAAGATTGAATTTGTGAAAGAAAATGAGAGGTTTGAGTTTAACTTATTCGAGTTCCCTATGAAGTCGCGAAGAGTGTTTTAATAACTAAAGATTGAATCTTTGAATGAAAAGACCTCAATCAAGGTACCTATTATGTCACTAGTCCTTTTTTTTGTACAAATATTTAATCTTTGAAAGAGAGAGAGATTTTTGAGTTAAACTTGTTTGAATTCCCTTGGACGCCCTAAAGAGTATTTTAATGAGAAAAGATTGAATCTTTGAATGAAAAATTCTCAATCAAGGTACCTATTATATCGCTAGACCTTTTAAAGTATAAAGATTGAGTCTTTGAAAGAAAATTAGAGTTTTGAGTTAAACTTATTCGAATTCCCTTTGACGGCCCGAAAAGTGTTTTAATGAGCAAAGGTTGAATCTTTGAATGAAATTACTTCTAACAAGGTACCAATTATGTCTCTAGACCATTTTAATGTATGAAGATTGAATCTTTGAAAGAAAATGAGAGTTTTGAGTTCAACTTCTTCGAGTTCACTATGTAGTCGTGAATTGTGTTTTAGGGACAAAAGATTGAATCATTGAATGAAATTACTTCAATCAAGATACCAGTTATGTCACTAGACAATTTTAATCTACAAAGATTGAATCTTTGAACGAAAATGATAGTTTTGAGGAAAACTTGTTCAAGTTCCCTATGAAGTCGCGAAGTGTGTTTTAATGACTGCAGATTGAATCTTTGAATGAAAATACCTCAATTAAGGTACCAATTACGTCACAAGACCTTTTTAATGGGTAAAGATCGAGTCTTTAAAAGAAAGCGAGGGTTTTAAGTTAAACTTATTCGAGTTCCCTTTGACGTCTCGAAGAGTGTTTAAAAGAGTAAGGATTGAATCTTTGAATGAGAATTCCTCAATCAAGCTACCAATGTAAAGATTGAATCTCTGAGTGAAATTAACACAATCAAGGTAACTACTATGTCACTAGACCTTATTAATGTATAGCGATTCAATCTTTGAAAGAAAACGACAATTTTAAGTTTAACTTGTTCGAATACCTTATGAAGTGGCGAAGAGTGTTTTAAAGTCTAAAGATTGAATCTTTGAATGAAAATACCTTAATCAAGGTATTAATTATGTCACTAGACCTTTTTAATGTATAAAGAATAAATCTTAGAAAGAAAATGAGAGTTTTGAGTTAAACTTATTCGAGTTCCCTTTGACGTAACGGAGAGTGTTTTAATGTGTAAAGATTGAATCCTTGAATGAAATTACCTCAATCAAGGTACCTATTATGTCAATGGACCTTTTTAATGTATAAAGATTTAATCTTTGATTTAAAATGAGAATTTTGAGTTTAACCTATTCGAGTTCCCTAAGAAGTCGCGAAGAGTGTTTTAATGACCATAGATTGAATCCTTGAATGAAAATACCTCAATCAAGGTACTAATTTTGTCACTAGAACATTTTAATGAATAAAGATTGAATCTTTAAAAGAAAATGAGATTTTGGAGTTAAACTTATTCGAGTTCCCTTTTACGCCCCGAAGTGTGTTTAAATGAGTACAGATTGAATCTTTGAATGAAAATTCCTCACTCAATGTACCTATTATGTCACTAGACCATTTTAATGTACAAAGATTAAATCTTTGAACGAAAACGAGAGTTTTGAGTTAAACTTATTCGAGTTCCCTTTAATATCACGAAGAGTGTTTTAATTAGTAAAGATTGAATATATGAAAGAAATTACCTCAATCACGGTAACGATTATGCCACATGACCTTTTTAATGTATAAAGAATGAATCTTTGAAAGAAAAAGGGAGTTTCGAGTGTAACTTATTTGAGTTCCTAACGTAATCTCGTAGAATGCTTTAATGACTAAAGATTGAATCCTTTAATGGAAATACCTCAATCAAGGTGCCTATTATGTCACTTGACCTTTTAAATGTATAAAGATTAAATCTTTGGAATAAAATGAGAGTTTTAAGTTAAACTTATAATAGTTCCCTTCGACGTCACGAAGAGTGTATTAATGAGTAAAGATTGAATCTTTGAGCGAAATTACCTCAATCACGATACCTACTATGTCACAAGACCTTTTGAATGTATAACGGTTGAATCTTTTAAAGAAAATGAGAGTTTTGAGTTTAACTTATTCGAGTACCCTTTGAAGTCGCGAAGAGTGTTTTAATGACTAAAAATTGAATCTTTGAATGAAAATAGCTCAATCAAGGTACCTATTGTGTCATTAGAGCTTCTTAATGTATAAAGATTGAATCTTTGAAAGAAAATGAGAGTTTTGAGTTAAACTTATTCGAGGTCCCTTTGACGTCCCAAAGAGTATTTTAACGAGTAAAGATTGAATATTTGAATGTAAACACCTCAATCATGGTGCCTATTATGTCACTAAACCATTTTAATGTATAAAGATTAAATTTTTTAAAGAAAATGAGACTTTTGAGTTAAACTTATTCGAGTTTCCTTTGAGATCACGGAGAGTGTTCTAATGAGTAAAGATTGAATCAGTGAATAAAATTATCTCAATTAAGGTAGCTATTATGTCACTAGGCCATTTTAATGTATAAAGATTGAATCTTTGAAAGAAAATGAGAGTTTTGTGTTAAACTTATTCGACTTCCCTATGAAGTCGGGACGAGTGTTTTAATGACAAAAGACTGAATCTTTGAATAAGAGGTACAAAGATTGAATTTGTGAAAGAAAATGAGAGGTTTGAGTTTAACTTATTCGAGTTCCCTATGAAGTCGCGAAGAGTGTTTTAATAACTAAAGATTGAATCTTTGAATGAAAAGACCTCAATCAAGGTACCTATTATGTCACTAGTCCTTTTTTTTGTACAAATATTTAATCTTTGAAAGAGAGAGAGATTTTTGAGTTAAACTTGTTTGAATTCCCTTGGACGCCCTAAAGAGTATTTTAATGAGAAAAGATTGAATCTTTGAATGAAAAATTCTCAATCAAGGTACCTATTATATCGCTAGACCTTTTAAAGTATAAAGATTGAGTCTTTGAAAGAAAATTAGAGTTTTGAGTTAAACTTATTCGAATTCCCTTTGACGTCCCGAAAAGTGTTTTAATGAGCAAAGGTTGAATCTTTGAATGAAATTACTTCTAACAAGGTACCAATTATGTCTCTAGACCATTTTATTGTATGAAGATTGAATCTTTGAAAGAAAATGAGAGTTTTGAGTTCAACTTCTTCGAGTTCACTATGTAGTCGTGAATTGTGTTTTAGGGACAAAAGATTGAATCATTGAATGAAATTACTTCAATCAAGATACCAGTTATGCCACTAGACAATTTTAATCTACAAAGATTGAATCTTTGAACGAAAATGATAGTTTTGAGGAAAACTTGTTCAAGTTCCCTATGAAGTCGCGAAGTGTGTTTTAATGACTGCAGATTGAATCTTTGAATGAAAATACCTCAATTAAGGTACCAATTACGTCACAAGACCTTTTTAATGGGTAAAGATCGAGTCTTTAAAAGAAAGCGAGGGTTTTAAGTTAAACTTATTCGAGTTCCCTTTGACGTCTCGAAGAGTGTTTAAAAGAGTAAGGATTGAATCTTCGAATGAGAATTCCTCAATCAAGCTACCAATGTAAAGATTGAATCTCTGAGTGAAATTAACACAATCAAGGTAACTACTATGTCACTAGACCTTATTAATGTATAGCGATTCAATCTTTGAAAGAAAACGACAATTTTAAGTTTAACTTGTTCGAATTCCTTATGAAGTGGCGAAGAGTGTTTTAAAGTCTAAAGATTGAATATTTGAATGAAAATACCTTAATCAAGGTATTAATTATGTCACTAGACCTTTTTAATGTATAAAGAATAAATCTTAGAAAGAAAATGAGAGTTTTGAGTTAAACTTATTCGAGTTCCCTTTGACGTAACGGATAGTGTTTTAATGTGTAAAGATTGAATCCTTGAATGAAATTACCTCAATCAAGGTACCTATTATGTCAATGGACCTTTTTAATGTATAAAGATTTAATCTTTGATTTAAAATGAGAATTTTGAGTTTAACCTATTCGAGTTCCCTAAGAAGTCGCGAAGAGTGTTTTAATGACCATAGATTGAATCCTTCAATGAAAATACCTCAATCAAGGTACTAATTTTGTCACTAGAACTTTTTAATGAATAAAGATTGAATCTTTAAAAGAAAATGAGATTTTGGAGTTAAACTTATTCGAGTTCCCTTTTACGCCCCGAAGTGTGTTTAAATGAGTACAGATTGAATCTTTGAATGAAAATTCCTCACTCAAGGTACCTATTATGTCACTAGACCATTTTAATGTACAAAGATTAAATCTTTGAACGAAAACGAGAGTTTTGAGTTAAACTTATTCGAGTTCCCTTTAATATCACGAATAGTGTTTTAATTAGTAAAGATTGAATATATGAAAGAAATTACCTCAATCACGGTAACGATTATGCCACATGACCTTTTTAATGTATAAAGAATGAATCTTTGAAAGAAAAAGGGAGTTTCGAGTGTAACTTATTTGAGTTCCTAACGTAATCTCGTAGAATGCTTTAATGACTAAAGATTGAATCCTTTAATGGAAATACCTCAATCAAGGTGCCTATTATGTCACTTGACCTTTTAAATGTATAAAGATTAAATCTTTGGAATAAAATGAGAGTTTTAAGTTAAACTTATAATAGTTCCCTTCGACGTCACGAAGAGTGTATTAATGAGTAAAGATTGAATCTTTGAGCGAAATTACCTCAATCACGATACCTATTATGTCACAAGACCTTTTGAATGTATAACGGTTGAATCTTTTAAAGAAAATGAGAGTTTTGAGTTTAACTTATTCGAGTACCCTTTAAAGTCGCGAAGAGTGTTTTAATGACTAAAAATTGAATCTTTGAATGAAAATAGCTCAATCAAGGTACCTATTGTGTCATTAGAGCTTCTTAATGTATAAAGATTGAATCTTTGAAAGAAAATGAGAGTTTTGAGTTAAACTTATTCGAGGTCCCTTTGACGTCCCAAAGAGTATTTTAACGAGTAAAGATTGAATATTTGAATGTAAACACCTCAATCATGGTGCCTATTATGTCACTAAACCATTTTAATGTATAAAGATTAAATTTTTTAAAGAAAATGAGACTTTTCAGTTAAACTTATTCGAGTTTCCTTTGAGATCACGGAGAGTGTTCTAATGAGTAAAGATTGAATCAGTGAATAAAATTATCTCAATTAAGGTAGCTATTATGTCACTAGGCCATTTTAATGTATAAAGATTGAATCTTTGAAAGAAAATGAGAGTTTTGTGTTAAACTTATTCGACTTCCCTATGAAGTCGGGACGAGTGTTTTAATGACAAAAGACTGAATCTTTGAATAAGAGGTACAAAGATTGAATTTGTGAAAGAAAATGAGAGGTTTGAGTTTAACTTATTCGAGTTCCCTATGAAGTCGCGAAGAGTGTTTTAATAACTAAAGATTGAATCTTTGAATGAAAGGACCTCAATCAAGGTACCTATTATGTCACTAGTCCTTTTTTTTGTACAAATATTTAATCTTTGAAAGAGAGAGAGATTTTTGAGTTAAACTTGTTTGAATTCCCTTGGACGTCCTAAAGAGTATTTTAATGAGAAAAGATTGAATCTTTGAATGAAAAATTCTCAATCAAGGTACCTATTATATCGCTAGACCTTTTAAAGTATAAAGATTGAGTCTTTGAAAGAAAATTAGAGTTTTGAGTTAAACTTATTCGAATTCCCTTTGACGTCCCGAAAAGTGTTTTAATGAGCAAAGGTTGAATCTTTGAATGAAATTACTTCTAACAAGGTACCAATTATGTCTCTAGACCATTTTAATGTATGAAGATTGAATCTTTGAAAGAAAATGAGAGTTTTGAGTTCAACTTCTTCGAGTTCACTATGTAGTCGTGAATTGTGTTTTAGGGACAAAAGATTGAATCATTGAATGAAATTACTTCAATCAAGATACCAGTTATGTCACTAGACAATTTTAATCTACAAAGATTGAATCTTTGAACGAAAATGATAGTTTTGAGGAAAACTTGTTCAAGTTCCCTATGAAGTCGCGAAGTGTGTTTTAATGACTGCAGATTGAATCTTTGAATGAAAATACCTCAATTAAGGTACCAATTACGTCACAAGACCTTTTTAATGGGTAAAGATCGAGTCTTTAAAAGAAAGCGAGGGTTTTAAGTTAAACTTATTCGAGTTCCCTTTGACGTCTCGAAGAGTGTTTAAAAGAGTAAGGATTGAATCTTTGAATGAGAATTCCTCAATCAAGCTACCAATGTAAAGATTGAATCTCTGAGTGAAATTAACACAATCAAGGTAACTACTATGTCACTAGACCTTATTAATGTATAGCGATTCAATCTTTGAAAGAAAACGACAATTTTAAGTTTAACTTGTTCGAATTCCTTATGAAGTGGCGAAGAGTGTTTTAAAGTCTAAAGATTGAATCTTTGAATGAAAATACCTTAATCAAGGTATTAATTATGTCACTAGACCTTTTTAATGTATAAAGAATAAATCTTAGAAAGAAAATGAGAGTTTTGAGTTAAACTTATTCGAGTTCCCTTTGACGTAACGGAGAGTGTTTTAATGTGTAAAGATTGAATCCTTGAATGAAATTACCTCAATCAAGGTACCTATTATGTCAATGGACCTTTTTAATGTATAAAGATTTAATCTTTGATTTAAAATGAGAATTTTGAGTTTAACCTATTCGAGTTCCCTAAGAAGTCGCGAAGAGTGTTTTAATGACCATAGATTGAATCCTTGAATGAAAATACCTCAATCAAGGTACTAATTTTGTCACTAGAACTTTTTAATGAATAAAGATTGAATCTTTAAAAGAAAATGAGATTTTGGAGTTAAACTTATTCGAGTTCCCTTTTACGCCCCGAAGTGTGTTTAAATGAGTACAGATTGAATCTTTGAATGAAAATTCCTCACTCAAGGTACCTATTATGTCACTAGACCATTTTAATGTACAAAGATTAAATCTTTGAACGAAAACGAGAGTTTTGAGTTAAACTTATTCGAGTTCCCTTTAATATCACGAAGAGTGTTTTAATTAGTAAAGATTGAATATATGAAAGAAATTACCTCAATCACGGTAACGATTATGCCACATGACCTTTTTAATGTATAAAGAATGAATCTTTGAAAGAAAAAGGGAGTTTCGAGTGTAACTTATTTGAGTTCCTAACGTAATCTCGTAGAATGCTTTAATGACTAAATATTGAATCCTTTAATGGAAATACCTCAATCAAGGTGCCTATTATGTCACTTGACCTTTTAAATGTATAAAGATTAAATCTTTGGAATAAAATGAGAGTTTTAAGTTAAACTTATAATAGTTCCCTTCGACGTCACGAAGAGTGTATTAATGAGTAAAGATTGAATCTTTGAGCGAAATTACCTCAATCACGATACCTATTATGTCACAAGACCTTTTGAATGTATAACGGTTGAATCTTTTAAAGAAAATGAGAGTTTTGAGTTTAACTTATTCGAGTACCCTTTGAAGTCGCGAAGAGTGTTTTAATGACTAAAAATTGAATCTTTGAATGAAAATAGCTCAATCAAGGTACCTATTGTGTCATTAGAGCTTCTTAATGTATAAAGATTGAATCTTTGAAAGAAAATGAGAGTTTTGAGTTAAACTTATTCGAGGTCCCTTTGACGTCCCAAAGAGTATTTTAACGAGTAAAGATTGAATATTTGAATGTAAACACCTCAATCATGGTGCCTATTATGTCACTAAACCATTTTAATGTATAAAGATTAAATTTTTTAAAGAAAATGAGACTTTTGAGTTAAACTTATTCGAGTTTCCTTTGAGATCACGGAGAGTGTTCTAATGAGTAAAGATTGAATCAGTGAATAAAATTATCTCAATTAAGGTAGCTATTATGTCACTAGGCCATTTTAATGTATAAAGATTGAATCTTTGAAAGAAAATGAGAGTTTTGTGTTAAACTTATTCGACTTCCCTATGAAGTCGGGACGAGTGTTTTAATGACAAAAGACTGAATCTTTGAATAAGAGGTACAAAGATTGAATTTGTGAAAGAAAATGAGAGGTTTGAGTTTAACTTATTCGAGTTCCCTATGAAGTCGCGAAGAGTGTTTTAATAACTAAAGATTGAATCTTTGAATGAAAAGACCTCAATCAAGGTACCTATTATGTCACTAGTCCTTTTTTTTGTACAAATATTTAATCTTTGAAAGAGAGAGAGATTTTTGAGTTAAACTTGTTTGGATTCCCTTGGACGTCCTAAAGAGTATTTTAATGAGAAAAGATTGAATCTTTGAATGAAAAATTCTCAATCAAGGTACCTATTATATCGCTAGACCTTTTAAAGTATAAAGATTGAGTCTTTGAAAGAAAATTAGAGTTTTGAGTTAAACTTATTCGAATTCCCTTTGACGTCCCGAAAAGTGTTTTAATGAGCAAAGGTTGAATCTTTGAATGAAATTACTTCTAACAAGGTACCAATTATGTCTCTAGACCATTTTAATGTATGAAGATTGAATCTTTGAAAGAAAATGAGAGTTTTGAGTTCAACTTCTTCGAGTTCACTATGTAGTCGTGAATTGTGTTTTAGGGACAAAAGATTGAATCATTGAATGAAATTACTTCAATCAAGATACCAGTTATGTCACTAGACAATTTTAATCTACAAAGATTGAATCTTTGAACGAAAATGATAGTTTTGAGGAAAACTTGTTCAAGTTCCCTATGAAGTCACGAAGTGTGTTTTAATGACTGCAGATTGAATCTTTGAATGAAAATACCTCAATTAAGGTACCAATTACGTCACAAGACCTTTTTAATGGGTAAAGATCGAGTCTTTAAAAGAAAGCGAGGGTTTTAAGTTAAACTTATTCGAGTTCCCTTTGACGTCTCGAAGAGTGTTTAAAAGAGTAAGGATTGAATCTTTGAATGAGAATTCCTCAATCAAGCTACCAATGTAAAGATTGAATCTCTGAGTGAAATTAACACAATCAAGGTAACTACTATGTCACTAGACCTTATTAATGTATAGCGATTCAATCTTTGAAAGAAAACGACAATTTTAAGTTTAACTTGTTCGAATTCCTTATGAAGTGGCGAAGAGTGTTTTAAAGTCTAAAGATTGAATCTTTGAATGAAAATACCTTAATCAAGGTATTAATTATGTCACTAGACCTTTTTAATGTATAAAGAATAAATCTTAGAAAGAAAATGAGAGTTTTGAGTTAAACTTATTCGAGTTCCCTTTGACGTAACGGAGAGTGTTTTAATGTGTAAAGATTGAATCCTTGAATGAAATTACCTCAATCAAGGTACCTATTATGTCAATGGACCTTTTTAATGTATAAAGATTTAATCTTTGATTTAAAATGAGAATTTTGAGTTTAACCTATTCGAGTTCCCTAAGAAGTCGCGAAGAGTGTTTTAATGACCATAGATTGAATCCTTGAATGAAAATACCTCAATCAAGGTACTAATTTTGTCACTAGAACATTTTAATGAATAAAGATTGAATCTTTAAAAGAAAATGAGATTTTGGAGTTAAACTTATTCGAGTTCCCTTTTACGCCCCGAAGTGTGTTTAAATGATTACAGATTGAATCTTTGAATGAAAATTCCTCACTCAAGGTACCTATTATGTCACTAGACCATTTTAATGTACAAAGATTAAATCTTTAAACGAAAACGAGAGTTTTGAGTTAAACTTATTCGAGTTCCCTTTAATATCACGAAGAGTGTTTTAATTAGTAAAGATTGAATATATGAAAGAAATTACCTCAATCACGGTAACGATTATGCCACATGACCTTTTTAATGTATAAAGAATGAATCTTTGAAAGAAAAAGGGAGTTTCGAGTGTAACTTATTTGAGTTCCTAACGTAATCTCGTAGAATGCTTTAATGACTAAAGATTGAATCCTTTAATGGAAATACCTCAATCAAGGTGCCTATTATGTCACTTGACCTTTTAAATGTATAAAGATTAAATCTTTGGAATAAAATGAGAGTTTTAAGTTAAACTTATAATAGTTCCCTTCGACGTCACGAAGAGTGTATTAATGAGTAAAGATTGAATCTTTGAGCGAAATTACCTCAATCACGATACCTATTATGTCACAAGACCTTTTGAATGTATAACGGTTGAATCTTTTAAAGAAAATGAGAGTTTTGAGTTTAACTTATTCGAGTACCCTTTGAAGTCGCGAAGAGTGTTTTAATGACTAAAAATTGAATCTTTGAATGAAAATAGCTCAATCAAGGTACCTATTGTGTCATTAGAGCTTCTTAATGTATAAAGATTGAATCTTTGAAAGAAAATGAGAGTTTTGAGTTAAACTTATTCGAGGTCCCTTTGACGTCCCAAAGAGTATTTTAACGAGTAAAGATTGAATATTTGAATGTAAACACCTCAATCATGGTGCCTATTATGTCACTAAACCATTTTAATGTATAAAGATTAAATTTTTTAAAGAAAATGAGACTTTTGAGTTAAACTTATTCGAGTTTCCTTTGAGATCACGGAGAGTGTTCTAATGAGTAAAGATTGAATCAGTGAATAAAATTATCTCAATTAAGGTAGCTATTATGTCACTAGGCCATTTTAATGTATAAAGATTGAATCTTTGAAAGAAAATGAGAGTTTTGTGTTAAACTTATTCGACTTCCCTATGAAGTCGGGACGAGTGTTTTAATGACAAAAGACTGAATCTTTGAATAAGAGGTACAAAGATTGAATTTGTGAAAGAAAATGAGAGGTTTGAGTTTAACTTATTCGAGTTCCCTGCGAAGAGTGTTTTAATAACTAAAGATTGAATCTTTGAATGAAAAGACCTCAATCAAGGTACCTATTATGTCACTAGTCCTTTTTTTTGTACAAATATTTAATCTTTGAAAGAGAGAGAGATTTTTGAGTTAAACTTGTTTGAATTCCCTTGGACGTCCTAAAGAGTATTTTAATGAGAAAAGATTGAATCTTTGAATGAAAAATTCTCAATCAAGGTACCTATTATATCGCTAGACCTTTTAAAGTATAAAGATTGAGTCTTTGAAAGAAAATTAGAGTTTTGAGTTAAACTTATTCGAATTCCCTTTGACGTCCCGAAAAGTGTTTTAATGAGCAAAGGTTGAATCTTTGAATGAAATTACTTCTAACAAGGTACCAATTATGTCTCTAGACCATTTTAATGTATGAAGATTGAATCTTTGAAAGAAAATGAGAGTTTTGAGTTCAACTTCTTCGAATTCACTATGTAGTCGTGAATTGTGTTTTAGGGACAAAAGATTGAATCATTGAATGAAATTACTTCAATCAAGATACCAGTTATGTCACTAGACAATTTTAATCTACAAAGATTGAATCTTTGAACGAAAATGATAGTTTTGAGGAAAACTTGTTCAAGTTCCCTATGAAGTCGCGAAGTGTGTTTTAATGACTGCAGATTGAATCTTTGAATGAAAATACCTCAATTAAGGTACCAATTACGTCACAAGACCTTTTTAATGGGTAAAGATCGAGTCTTTAAAAGAAAGCGAGGGTTTTAAGTTAAACTTATTCGAGTTCCCTTTGACGTCTCGAAGAGTGTTTAAAAGAGTAAGGATTGAATCTTTGAATGAGAATTCCTCAATCAAGCTACCAATGTAAAGATTGAATCTCTGAGTGAAATTAACACAATCAAGGTAACTACTATGTCACTAGACCTTATTAATGTATAGCGATTCAATCTTTGAAAGAAAACGACAATTTTAAGTTTAACTTGTTCGAATTCCTTATGAAGTGGCGAAGAGTGTTTTAAAGTCTAAAGATTGAATCTTTGAATGAAAATACCTTAATCAAGGTATTAATTATGTCACTAGACCTTTTTAATGTATAAAGAATAAATCTTAGAAAGAAAATGAGAGTTTTGAGTTAAACTTATTCGAGTTCCCTTTGACGTAACGGAGAGTGTTTTAATGTGTAAAGATTGAATCCTTGAATGAAATTACCTCAATCAAGGTACCTATTATGTCAATGGACCTTTTTAATGTATAAAGATTTAATCTTTGATTTAAAATGAGAATTTTGAGTTTAACCTATTCGAGTTCCCTAAGAAGTCGCGAAGAGTGTTTTAATGACCATAGATTGAATCCTTGAATGAAAATACCTCAATCAAGGTACTAATTTTGTCACTAGAACTTTTTAATGAATAAAGATTGAATCTTTAAAAGAAAATGAGATTTTGGAGTTAAACTTATTCGAGTTCCCTTTTACGCCCCGAAGTGTGTTTAAATGAGTACAGATTGAATCTTTGAATGAAAATTCCTCACTCAAGGTACCTATTATGTCACTAGACCATTTTAATGTACAAAGATTAAATCTTTGAACGAAAACGAGAGTTTTGAGTTAAACTTATTCGAGTTCCCTTTAATATCACGAAGAGTGTTTTAATTAGTAAAGATTGAATATATGAAAGAAATTACCTCAATCACGGTAACGATTATGCCACATGACCTTTTTAATGTATAAAGAATGAATCTTTGAAAGAAAAAGGGAGTTTCGAGTGTAACTTATTTGAGTTCCTAACGTAATCTCGTAGAATGCTTTAATGACTAAAGATTGAATCCTTTAATGGAAATACCTCAATCAAGGTGCCTATTATGTCACTTGACCTTTTAAATGTATAAAGATTAAATCTTTGGAATAAAATGAGAGTTTTAAGTTAAACTTATAATAGTTCCCTTCGACGTCACGAAGAGTGTATTAATGAGTAAAGATTGAATCTTTGAGCGAAATTACCTCAATCACGATACCTATTATGTCACAAGACCTTTTGAATGTATAACGGTTGAATCTTTTAAAGAAAATGAGAGTTTTGAGTTTAACTTATTCGAGTACCCTTTGAAGTCGCGAAGAGTGTTTTAATGACTAAAAATTGAATCTTTGAATGAAAATAGCTCAATCAAGGTACCTATTGTGTCATTAGAGCTTCTTAATGTATAAAGATTGAATCTTTGAAAGAAAATGAGAGTTTTGAGTTAAACTTATTCGAGGTCCCTTTGACGTCCCAAAGAGTATTTTAACGAGTAAAGATTGAATATTTGAATGTAAACACCTCAATCATGGTGCCTATTATGTCACTAAACCATTTTAATGTATAAAGATTAAATTTTTTAAAGAAAATGAGACTTTTGAGTTAAACTTATTCGAGTTTCCTTTGAGATCACGGAGAGTGTTCTAATGAGTAAAGATTGAATCAGTGAATAAAATTATCTCAATTAAGGTAGCTATTATGTCACTAGGCCATTTTAATGTATAAAGATTGAATCTTTGAAAGAAAATGAGAGTTTTGTGTTAAACTTATTCGACTTCCCTATGAAGTCGGGACGAGTGTTTTAATGACAAAAGACTGAATCTTTGAATAAGAGGTACAAAGATTGAATTTGTGAAAGAAAATGAGAGGTTTGAGTTTAACTTATTCGAGTTCCCTATGAAGTCGCGAAGAGTGTTTTAATAACTAAAGATTGAATCTTTGAATGAAAAGACCTCAATCAAGGTACCTATTATGTCACTAGTCCTTTTTTTTGTACAAATATTTAATCTTTGAAAGAGAGAGAGATTTTTGAGTTAAACTTGTTTGGATTCCCTTGGACGTCCTAAAGAGTATTTTAATGAGAAAAGATTGAATCTTTGAATGAAAAATTCTCAATCAAGGTACCTATTATATCGCTAGACCTTTTAAAGTATAAAGATTGAGTCTTTGAAAGAAAATTAGAGTTTTGAGTTAAACTTATTCGAATTCCCTTTGACGTCCCGAAAAGTGTTTTAATGAGCAAAGGTTGAATCTTTGAATGAAATTACTTCTAACAAGGTACCAATTATGTCTCTAGACCATTTTAATGTATGAAGATTGAATCTTTGAAAGAAAATGAGAGTTTTGAGTTCAACTTCTTCGAGTTCACTATGTAGTCGTGAATTGTGTTTTAGGGACAAAAGATTGAATCATTGAATGAAATTACTTCAATCAAGATACCAGTTATGTCACTAGACAATTTTAATCTACAAAGATTGAATCTTTGAACGAAAATGATAGTTTTGAGGAAAACTTGTTCAAGTTCCCTATGAAGTCGCGAAGTGTGTTTTAATGACTGCAGATTGAATCTTTGAATGAAAATACCTCAATTAAGGTACCAATTACGTCACAAGACCTTTTTAATGGGTAAAGATCGAGTCTTTAAAAGAAAGCGAGGGTTTTAAGTTAAACTTATTCGAGTTCCCTTTGACGTCTCGAAGAGTGTTTAAAAGAGTAAGGATTGAATCTTTGAATGAGAATTCCTCAATCAAGCTACCAATGTAAAGATTGAATCTCTGAGTGAAATTAACACAATCAAGGTAACTACTATGTCACTAGACCTTATTAATGTATAGCGATTCAATCTTTGAAAGAAAACGACAATTTTAAGTTTAACTTGTTCGAATTCCTTATGAAGTGGCGAAGAGTGTTTTAAAGTCTAAAGATTGAATCTTTGAATGAAAATACCTTAATCAAGGTATTAATTATGTCACTAGGCCTTTTTAATGTATAAAGAATAAATCTTAGAAAGAAAATGAGAGTTTTGAGTTAAACTTATTCGAGTTCCCTTTGACGTAACGGAGAGTGTTTTAATGTGTAAAGATTGAATCCTTGAATGAAATTACCTCAATCAAGGTACCTATTATGTCAATGGACCTTTTTAATGTATAAAGATTTAATCTTTGATTTAAAATGAGAATTTTGAGTTTAACCTATTCGAGTTCCCTAAGAAGTCGCGAAGAGTGTTTTAATGACCATAGATTGAATCCTTGAATGAAAATACCTCAATCAAGGTACTAATTTTGTCACTAGAACTTTTTAATGAATAAAGATTGAATCTTTAAAAGAAAATGAGATTTTGGAGTTAAACTTATTCGAGTTCCCTTTTACGCCCCGAAGTGTGTTTAAATGAGTACAGATTGAATCTTTGAATGAAAATTCCTCACTCAAGGTACCTATTATGTCACTAGACCATTTTAATGTACAAAGATTAAATCTTTGAACGAAAACGAGAGTTTTGAGTTAAACTTATTCGAGTTCCCTTTAATATCACGAAGAGTGTTTTAATTAGTAAAGATTGAATATATGAAAGAAATTACCTCAATCACGGTAACGATTATGCCACATGACCTTTTTAATGTATAAAGAATGAATCTTTGAAAGAAAAAGGGAGTTTCGAGTGTAACTTATTTGAGTTCCTAACGTAATCTCGTAGAATGCTTTAATGACTAAAGATTGAATCCTTTAATGGAAATACCTCAATCAAGGTGCCTATTATGTCACTTGACCTTTTAAATGTATAAAGATTAAATCTTTGGAATAAAATGAGAGTTTTAAGTTAAACTTATAATAGTTCCCTTCGACGTCACGAAGAGTGTATTAATGAGTAAAGATTGAATCTTTGAGCGAAATTACCTCAATCACGATACCTATTATGTCACAAGACCTTTTGAATGTATAACGGTTGAATCTTTTAAAGAAAATGAGAGTTTTGAGTTTAACTTATTCGAGTACCCTTTGAAGTCGCGAAGAGTGTTTTAATGACTAAAAATTGAATCTTTGAATGAAAATAGCTCAATCAAGGTACCTATTGTGTCATTA
This sequence comes from Cornus florida, assembly GCF_030987335.1. Taxonomy (NCBI): domain Eukaryota; kingdom Viridiplantae; phylum Streptophyta; class Magnoliopsida; order Cornales; family Cornaceae; genus Cornus; species Cornus florida. Next base: position 151,437 of record NW_026775649.1, on the reverse strand, counting down.
GAGCTTCTTAATGTATAAAGATTGAATCTTTGAAAGAAAATGAGAGTTTTGAGTTAAACTTATTCGAGGTCCCTTTGACGTCCCAAAGAGTATTTTAACGAGTAAAGATTGAATATTTGAATGTAAACACCTCAATCATGGTGCCTATTATGTCACTAAACCATTTTAATGTATAAAGATTAAATTTTTTAAAGAAAATGAGACTTTTGAGTTAAACTTATTCGAGTTTCCTTTGAGATCACGGAGAGTGTTCTAATGAGTAAAGATTGAATCAGTGAATAAAATTATCTCAATTAAGGTAGCTATTATGTCACTAGGCCATTTTAATGTATAAAGATTGAATCTTTGAAAGAAAATGAGAGTTTTGTGTTAAACTTATTCGACTTCCCTATGAAGTCGGGACGAGTGTTTTAATGACAAAAGACTGAATCTTTGAATAAGAGGTACAAAGATTGAATTTGTGAAAGAAAATGAGAGGTTTGAGTTTAACTTATTCGAGTTCCCTATGAAGTCGCGAAGAGTGTTTTAATAACTAAAGATTGAATCTTTGAATGAAAAGACCTCAATCAAGGTACCTATTATGTCACTAGTCCTTTTTTTTGTACAAATATTTAATCTTTGAAAGAGAGAGAGATTTTTGAGTTAAACTTGTTTGGATTCCCTTGGACGTCCTAAAGAGTATTTTAATGAGAAAAGATTGAATCTTTGAATGAAAAATTCTCAATCAAGGTACCTATTATATCGCTAGACCTTTTAAAGTATAAAGATTGAGTCTTTGAAAGAAAATTAGAGTTTTGAGTTAAACTTATTCGAATTCCCTTTGACGTCCCGAAAAGTGTTTTAATGAGCAAAGGTTGAATCTTTGAATGAAATTACTTCTAACAAGGTACCAATTATGTCTCTAGACCATTTTAATGTATGAAGATTGAATCTTTGAAAGAAAATGAGAGTTTTGAGTTCAACTTCTTCGAGTTCACTATGTAGTCGTGAATTGTGTTTTAGGGACAAAAGATTGAATCATTGAATGAAATTACTTCAATCAAGATACCAGTTATGTCACTAGACAATTTTAATCTACAAAGATTGAATCTTTGAACGAAAATGATAGTTTTGAGGAAAACTTGTTCAAGTTCCCTATGAAGTCGCGAAGTGCGTTTTAATCACTGCAGATTGAATCTTTGAATGAAAATACCTCAATTAAGGTACCAATTACGTCACAAGACCTTTTTAATGGGTAAAGATCGAGTCTTTAAAAGAAAGCGAGGGTTTTAAGTTAAACTTATTCGAGTTCCCTTTGACGTCTCGAAGAGTGTTTAAAAGAGTAAGGATTGAATCTTTGAATGAGAATTCCTCAATCAAGCTACCAATGTAAAGATTGAATCTCTGAGTGAAATTAACACAATCAAGGTAACTACTATGTCACTAGACCTTATTAATGTATAGCGATTCAATCTTTGAAAGAAAACGACAATTTTAAGTTTAACTTGTTCGAATTCCTTATGAAGTGGCGAAGAGTGTTTTAAAGTCTAAAGATTGAATCTTTGAATGAAAATACCTTAATCAAGGTATTAATTATGTCACTAGGCCTTTTTAATGTATAAAGAATAAATCTTAGAAAGAAAATGAGAGTTTTGAGTTAAACTTATTCGAGTTCCCTTTGACGTAACGGAGAGTGTTTTAATGTGTAAAGATTGAATCCTTGAATGAAATTACCTCAATCAAGGTACCTATTATGTCAATGGACCTTTTTAATGTATAAAGATTTAATCTTTGATTTAAAATGAGAATTTTGAGTTTAACCTATTCGAGTTCCCTAAGAAGTCGCGAAGAGTGTTTTAATGACCATAGATTGAATCCTTGAATGAAAATACCTCAATCAAGGTACTAATTTTGTCACTAGAACTTTTTAATGAATAAAGATTGAATCTTTAAAAGAAAATGAGATTTTGGAGTTAAACTTATTCGAGTTCCCTTTTACGCCCCGAAGTGTGTTTAAATGAGTACAGATTGAATCTTTGAATGAAAATTCCTCACTCAAGGTACCTATTATGTCACTAGACCATTTTAATGTACAAAGATTAAATCTTTGAACGAAAACGAGAGTTTTGAGTTAAACTTATTCGAGTTCCCTTTAATATCACGAAGAGTGTTTTAATTAGTAAAGATTGAATATATGAAAGAAATTACCTCAATCACGGTAACGATTATGCCACATGACCTTTTTAATGTATAAAGAATGAATCTTTGAAAGAAAAAGGGAGTTTCGAGTGTAACTTATTTGAGTTCCTAACGTAATCTCGTAGAATGCTTTAATGACTAAAGATTGAATCCTTTAATGGAAATACCTCAATCAAGGTGCCTATTATGTCACTTGACCTTTTAAATGTATAAAGATTAAATCTTTGGAATAAAATGAGAGTTTTAAGTTAAACTTATAATAGTTCCCTTCGACGTCACGAAGAGTGTATTAATGAGTAAAGATTGAATCTTTGAGCGAAATTACCTCAATCACGATACCTATTATGTCACAAGACCTTTTGAATGTATAACGGTTGAATCTTTTAAAGAAAATGAGAGTTTTGAGTTTAACTTATTCGAGTACCCTTTGAAGTCGCGAAGAGTGTTTTAATGACTAAAAATTGAATCTTTGAATGAAAATAGCTCAATCAAGGTACCTATTGTGTCATTAGAGCTTCTTAATGTATAAAGATTGAATCTTTGAAAGAAAATGAGAGTTTTGAGTTAAACTTATTCGAGGTCCCTTTGACGTCCCAAAGAGTATTTTAACGAGTAAAGATTGAATATTTGAATGTAAACACCTCAATCATGGTGCCTATTATGTCACTAAACCATTTTAATGTATAAAGATTAAATTTTTTAAAGAAAATGAGACTTTTGAGTTAAACTTATTCGAGTTTCCTTTGAGATCACGGAGAGTGTTCTAATGAGTAAAGATTGAATCAGTGAATAAAATTATCTCAATTAAGGTAGCTATTATGTCACTAGGCCATTTTAATGTATAAAGATTGAATCTTTGAAAGAAAATGAGAGTTTTGTGTTAAACTTATTCGACTTCCCTATGAAGTCGGGACGAGTGTTTTAATGACAAAAGACTGAATCTTTGAATAAGAGGTACAAAGATTGAATTTGTGAAAGAAAATGAGAGGTTTGAGTTTAACTTATTCGAGTTCCCTATGAAGTCGCGAAGAGTGTTTTAATAACTAAAGATTGAATCTTTGAATGAAAAGACCTCAATCAAGGTACCTATTATGTCACTAGTCCTTTTTTTTGTACAAATATTTAATCTTTGAAAGAGAGAGAGATTTTTGAGTTAAACTTGTTTGGATTCCCTTGGACGTCCTAAAGAGTATTTTAATGAGAAAAGATTGAATCTTTGAATGAAAAATTCTCAATCAAGGTACCTATTATATCGCTAGACCTTTTAAAGTATAAAGATTGAGTCTTTGAAAGAAAATTAGAGTTTTGAGTTAAACTTATTCGAATTCCCTTTGACGTCCCGAAAAGTGTTTTAATGAGCAAAGGTTGAATCTTTGAATGAAATTACTTCTAACAAGGTACCAATTATGTCTCTAGACCATTTTAATGTATGAAGATTGAATCTTTGAAAGAAAATGAGAGTTTTGAGTTCAACTTCTTCGAGTTCACTATGTAGTCGTGAATTGTGTTTTAGGGACAAAAGATTGAATCATTGAATGAAATTACTTCAATCAAGATACCAGATATGTCACTAGACAATTTTAATCTACAAAGATTGAATCTTTGAACGAAAATGATAGTTTTGAGGAAAACTTGTTCAAGTTCCCTATGAAGTCGCGAAGTGCGTTTTAATCACTGCAGATTGAATCTTTGAATGAAAATACCTCAATTAAGGTACCAATTACGTCACAAGACCTTTTTAATGGGTAAAGATCGAGTCTTTAAAAGAAAGCGAGGGTTTTAAGTTAAACTTATTCGAGTTCCCTTTGACGTCTCGAAGAGTGTTTAAAAGAGTAAGGATTGAATCTTTGAATGAGAATTCCTCAATCAAGCTACCAATGTAAAGATTGAATCTCTGAGTGAAATTAACACAATCAAGGTAACTACTATGTCACTAGACCTTATTAATGTATAGCGATTCAATCTTTGAAAGAAAACGACAATTTTAAGTTTAACTTGTTCGAATTCCTTATGAAGTGGCGAAGAGTGTTTTAAAGTCTAAAGATTGAATCTTTGAATGAAAATACCTTAATCAAGGTATTAATTATGTCACTAGGCCTTTTTAATGTATAAAGAATAAATCTTAGAAAGAAAATGAGAGTTTTGAGTTAAACTTATTCGAGTTCCCTTTGACGTAACGGAGAGTGTTTTAATGTGTAAAGATTGAATCCTTGAATGAAATTACCTCAATCAAGGTACCTATTATGTCAATGGACCTTTTTAATGTATAAAGATTTAATCTTTGATTTAAAATGAGAATTTTGAGTTTAACCTATTCGAGTTCCCTAAGAAGTCGCGAAGAGTGTTTTAATGACCATAGATTGAATCCTTGAATGAAAATACCTCAATCAAGGTACTAATTTTGTCACTAGAACTTTTTAATGAATAAAGATTGAATCTTTAAAAGAAAATGAGATTTTGGAGTTAAACTTATTCGAGTTCCCTTTTACGCCCCGAAGTGTGTTTAAATGAGTACAGATTGAATCTTTGAATGAAAATTCCTCACTCAAGGTACCTATTATGTCACTAGACCATTTTAATGTACAAAGATTAAATCTTTGAACGAAAACGAGAGTTTTGAGTTAAACTTATTCGAGTTCCCTTTAATATCACGAAGAGTGTTTTAATTAGTAAAGATTGAATATATGAAAGAAATTACCTCAATCACGGTAACGATTATGCCACATGACCTTTTTAATGTATAAAGAATGAATCTTTGAAAGAAAAAGGGAGTTTCGAGTGTAACTTATTTGAGTTCCTAACGTAATCTCGTAGAATGCTTTAATGACTAAAGATTGAATCCTTTAATGGAAATACCTCAATCAAGGTGCCTATTATGTCACTTGACCTTTTAAATGTATAAAGATTAAATCTTTGGAATAAAATGAGAGTTTTAAGTTAAACTTATAATAGTTCCCTTCGACGTCACGAAGAGTGTATTAATGAGTAAAGATTGAATCTTTGAGCGAAATTACCTCAATCACGATACCTATTATGTCACAAGACCTTTTGAATGTATAACGGTTGAATCTTTTAAAGAAAATGAGAGTTTTGAGTTTAACTTATTCGAGTACCCTTTGAAGTCGCGAAGAGTGTTTTAATGACTAAAAATTGAATCTTTGAATGAAAATAGCTCAATCAAGGTACCTATTGTGTCATTAGAGCTTCTTAATGTATAAAGATTGAATCTTTGAAAGAAAATGAGAGTTTTGAGTTAAACTTATTCGAGGTCCCTTTGACGTCCCAAAGAGTATTTTAACGAGTAAAGATTGAATATTTGAATGTAAACACCTCAATCATGGTGCCTATTATGTCACTAAACCATTTTAATGTATAAAGATTAAATTTTTTAAAGAAAATGAGACTTTTGAGTTAAACTTATTCGAGTTTCCTTTGAGATCACGGAGAGTGTTCTAATGAGTAAAGATTGAATCAGTGAATAAAATTATCTCAATTAAGGTAGCTATTATGTCACTAGGCCATTTTAATGTATAAAGATTGAATCTTTGAAAGAAAATGAGAGTTTTGTGTTAAACTTATTCGACTTCCCTATGAAGTCGGGACGAGTGTTTTAATGACAAAAGACTGAATCTTTGAATAAGAGGTACAAAGATTGAATTTGTGAAAGAAAATGAGAGGTTTGAGTTTAACTTATTCGAGTTCCCTATGAAGTCGCGAAGAGTGTTTTAATAACTAAAGATTGAATCTTTGAATGAAAAGACCTCAATCAAGGTACCTATTATGTCACTAGTCCTTTTTTTTGTACAAATATTTAATCTTTGAAAGAGAGAGAGATTTTTGAGTTAAACTTGTTTGGATTCCCTTGGACGTCCTAAAGAGTATTTTAATGAGAAAAGATTGAATCTTTGAATGAAAAATTCTCAATCAAGGTACCTATTATATCGCTAGACCTTTTAAAGTATAAAGATTGAGTCTTTGAAAGAAAATTAGAGTTTTGAGTTAAACTTATTCGAATTCCCTTTGACGTCCCGAAAAGTGTTTTAATGAGCAAAGGTTGAATCTTTGAATGAAATTACTTCTAACAAGGTACCAATTATGTCTCTAGACCATTTTAATGTATGAAGATTGAATCTTTGAAAGAAAATGAGAGTTTTGAGTTCAACTTCTTCGAGTTCACTATGTAGTCGTGAATTGTGTTTTAGGGACAAAAGATTGAATCATTGAATGAAATTACTTCAATCAAGATACCAGATATGTCACTAGACAATTTTAATCTACAAAGATTGAATCTTTGAACGAAAATGATAGTTTTGAGGAAAACTTGTTCAAGTTCCCTATGAAGTCGCGAAGTGTGTTTTAATGACTGTAGATTGAATCTTTGAATGAAAATACCTCAATTAAGGTACCAATTACGTCACAAGACCTTTTTAATGGGTAAAGATCGAGTCTTTAAAAGAAAGCGAGGGTTTTAAGTTAAACTTATTCGAGTTCCCTTTGACGTCTCGAAGAGTGTTTAAAAGAGTAAGGATTGAATCTTTGAATGAGAATTCCTCAATCAAGCTACCAATGTAAAGATTGAATCTCTGAGTGAAATTAACACAATCAAGGTAACTACTATGTCACTAGACCTTATTAATGTATAGCGATTCAATCTTTGAAAGAAAACGACAATTTTAAGTTTAACTTGTTCGAATTCCTTATGAAGTGGCGAAGAGTGTTTTAAAGTCTAAAGATTGAATCTTTGAATGAAAATACCTTAATCAAGGTATTAATTATGTCACTAGACCTTTTTAATGTATAAAGAATAAATCTTAGAAAGAAAATGAGAGTTTTGAGTTAAACTTATTCGAGTTCCCTTTGACGTAACGGAGAGTGTTTTAATGTGTAAAGATTGAATCCTTGAATGAAATTACCTCAATCAAGGTACCTATTATGTCAATGGACCTTTTTAATGTATAAAGATTTAATCTTTGATTTAAAATGAGAATTTTGAGTTTAACCTATTCGAGTTCCCTAAGAAGTCGCGAAGAGTGTTTTAATGACCATAGATTGAATCCTTGAATGAAAATACCTCAATCAAGGTACTAATTTTGTCACTAGAACTTTTTAATGAATAAAGATTGAATCTTTAAAAGAAAATGAGATTTTGGAGTTAAACTTATTCGAGTTCCCTTTTACGCCCCGAAGTGTGTTTAAATGAGTACAGATTGAATCTTTGAATGAAAATTCCTCACTCAAGGTACCTATTATGTCACTAGACCATTTTAATGTACAAAGATTAAATCTTTGAACGAAAACGAGAGTTTTGAGTTAAACTTATTCGAGTTCCCTTTAATATCACGAAGAGTGTTTTAATTAGTAAAGATTGAATATATGAAAGAAATTACCTCAATCACGGTAACGATTATGCCACATGACCTTTTTAATGTATAAAGAATGAATCTTTGAAAGAAAAAGGGAGTTTCGAGTGTAACTTATTTGAGTTCCTAACGTAATCTCGTAGAATGCTTTAATGACTAAAGATTGAATCCTTTAATGGAAATACCTCAATCAAGGTGCCTATTATGTCACTTGACCTTTTAAATGTATAAAGATTAAATCTTTGGAATAAAATGAGAGTTTTAAGTTAAACTTATAATAGTTCCCTTCGACGTCACGAAGAGTGTATTAATGAGTAAAGATTGAATCTTTGAGCGAAATTACCTCAATCACGATACCTATTATGTCACAAGACCTTTTGAATGTATAACGGTTGAATCTTTTAAAGAAAATGAGAGTTTTGAGTTTAACTTATTCGAGTACCCTTTGAAGTCGCGAAGAGTGTTTTAATGACTAAAAATTGAATCTTTGAATGAAAATAGCTCAATCAAGGTACCTATTGTGTCATTAGAGCTTCTTAATGTATAAAGATTGAATCTTTGAAAGAAAATGAGAGTTTTGAGTTAAACTTATTCGAGGTCCCTTTGACGTCCCAAAGAGTATTTTAACGAGTAAAGATTGAATATTTGAATGTAAACACCTCAATCATGGTGCCTATTATGTCACTAAACCATTTTAATGTATAAAGATTAAATTTTTTAAAGAAAATGAGACTTTTGAGTTAAACTTATTCGAGTTTCCTTTGAGATCACGGAGAGTGTTCTAATGAGTAAAGATTGAATCAGTGAATAAAATTATCTCAATTAAGGTAGCTATTATGTCACTAGGCCATTTTAATGTATAAAGATTGAATCTTTGAAAGAAAATGAGAGTTTTGTGTTAAACTTATTCGACTTCCCTATGAAGTCGGGACGAGTGTTTTAATGACAAAAGACTGAATCTTTGAATAAGAGGTACAAAGATTGAATTTGTGAAAGAAAATGAGAGGTTTGAGTTTAACTTATTCGAGTTCCCTATGAAGTCGCGAAGAGTGTTTTAATAACTAAAGATTGAATCTTTGAATGAAAAGACCTCAATCAAGGTACCTATTATGTCACTAGTCCTTTTTTTTGTACAAATATTTAATCTTTGAAAGAGAGAGAGATTTTTGAGTTAAACTTGTTTGGATTCCCTTGGACGTCCTAAAGAGTATTTTAATGAGAAAAGATTGAATCTTTGAATGAAAAATTCTCAATCAAGGTACCTATTATATCGCTAGACCTTTTAAAGTATAAAGATTGAGTCTTTGAAAGAAAATTAGAGTTTTGAGTTAAACTTATTCGAATTCCCTTTGACGTCCCGAAAAGTGTTTTAATGAGCAAAGGTTGAATCTTTGAATGAAATTACTTCTAACAAGGTACCAATTATGTCTCTAGACCATTTTAATGTATGAAGATTGAATCTTTGAAAGAAAATGAGAGTTTTGAGTTCAACTTCTTCGAGTTCACTATGTAGTCGTGAATTGTGTTTTAGGGACAAAAGATTGAATCATTGAATGAAATTACTTCAATCAAGATACCAGATATGTCACTAGACAATTTTAATCTACAAAGATTGAATCTTTGAACGAAAATGATAGTTTTGAGGAAAACTTGTTCAAGTTCCCTATGAAGTCGCGAAGTGTGTTTTAATGACTGTAGATTGAATCTTTGAATGAAAATACCTCAATTAAGGTACCAATTACGTCACAAGACCTTTTTAATGGGTAAAGATCGAGTCTTTAAAAGAAAGCGAGGGTTTTAAGTTAAACTTATTCGAGTTCCCTTTGACGTCTCGAAGAGTGTTTAAAAGAGTAAGGATTGAATCTTTGAATGAGAATTCCTCAATCAAGCTACCAATGTAAAGATTGAATCTCTGAGTGAAATTAACACAATCAAGGTAACTACTATGTCACTAGACCTTATTAATGTATAGCGATTCAATCTTTGAAAGAAAACGACAATTTTAAGTTTAACTTGTTCGAATTCCTTATGAAGTGGCGAAGAGTGTTTTAAAGTCTAAAGATTGAATCTTTGAATGAAAATACCTTAATCAAGGTATTAATTATGTCACTAGACCTTTTTAATGTATAAAGAATAAATCTTAGAAAGAAAATGAGAGTTTTGAGTTAAACTTATTCGAGTTCCCTTTGACGTAACGGAGAGTGTTTTAATGTGTAAAGATTGAATCCTTGAATGAAATTACCTCAATCAAGGTACCTATTATGTCAATGGACCTTTTTAATGTATAAAGATTTAATCTTTGATTTAAAATGAGAATTTTGAGTTTAACCTATTCGAGTTCCCTAAGAAGTCGCGAAGAGTGTTTTAATGACCATAGATTGAATCATTGAATGAAAATACCTCAATCAAGGTACTAATTTTGTCACTAGAACTTTTTAATGAATAAAGATTGAATCTTTAAAAGAAAATGAGATTTTGGAGTTAAACTTATTCGAGTTCCCTTTTACGCCCCGAAGTGTGTTTAAATGAGTACAGATTGAATCTTTGAATGAAATTCCTCACTCAAGGTACCTATTATGTCACTAGACCATTTTAATGTACAAAGATTAAATCTTTGAACGAAAACGAGAGTTTTGAGTTAAACTTATTCGAGTTCCCTTTAATATCACGAAGAGTGTTTTAATTAGTAAAGATTGAATATATGAAAGAAATTACCTCAATCACGGTAACGATTATGCCACATGACCTTTTTAATGTATAAAGAATGAATCTTTGAAAGAAAAAGGGAGTTTCGAGTGTAACTTATTTGAGTTCCTAACGTAATCTCGTAGAATGCTTTAATGACTAAAGATTGAATCCTTTAATGGAAATACCTCAATCAAGGTGCCTATTATGTCACTTGACCTTTTAAATGTATAAAGATTAAATCTTTGGAATAAAATGAGAGTTTTAAGTTAAACTTATAATAGTTCCCTTCGACGTCACGAAGAGTGTATTAATGAGTAAAGATTGAATCTTTGAGCGAAATTACCTCAATCACGATACCTATTATGTCACAAGACCTTTTGAATGTATAACGGTTGAATCTTTTAAAGAAAATGAGAGTTTTGAGTTTAACTTATTCGAGTACCCTTTGAAGTCGCGAAGAGTGTTTTAATGACTAAAAATTGAATCTTTGAATGAAAATAGCTCAATCAAGGTCCCTATTGTGTCATTAGAGCTTCTTAATGTATAAAGATTGAATCTTTGAAAGAAAATGAGAGTTTTGAGTTAAACTTATTCGAGGTCCCTTTGACGTCCCAAAGAGTATTTTAACGAGTAAAGATTGAATATTTGAATGTAAACACCTCAATCATGGTGCCTATTATGTCACTAAACCATTTTAATGTATAAAGATTAAATTTTTTAAAGAAAATGAGACTTTTGAGTTAAACTTATTCGAGTTTCCTTTGAGATCACGGAGAGTGTTCTAATGAGTAAAGATTGAATCAGTGAATAAAATTATCTCAATTAAGGTAGCTATTATGTCACTAGGCCATTTTAATGTATAAAGATTGAATCTTTGAAAGAAAATGAGAGTTTTGTGTTAAACTTATTCGACTTCCCTATGAAGTCGGGACGAGTGTTTTAATGACAAAAGACTGAATCTTTGAATAAGAGGTACAAAGATTGAATTTGTGAAAGAAAATGAGAGGTTTGAGTTTAACTTATTCGAGTTCCCTATGAAGTCGCGAAGAGTGTTTTAATAACTAAAGATTGAATCTTTGAATGAAAAGACCTCAATCAAGGTACCTATTATGTCACTAGTCCTTTTTTTTGTACAAATATTTAATCTTTGAAAGAGAGAGAGATTTTTGAGTTAAACTTGTTTGGATTCCCTTGGACGTCCTAAAGAGTATTTTAATGAGAAAAGATTGAATCTTTGAATGAAAAATTCTCGATCAAGGTACCTATTATATCGCTAGACCTTTTAAAGTATAAAGATTGAGTCTTTGAAAGAAAATTAGAGTTTTGAGTTAAACTTATTCGAATTCCCTTTGACGTCCCGAAAAGTGTTTTAATGAGCAAAGGTTGAATCTTTGAATGAAATTACTTCTAACAAGGTACCAATTATGTCTCTAGACCATTTTAATGTATGAAGATTGAATCTTTGAAAGAAAATGAGAGTTTTGAGTTCAACTTCTTCGAGTTCACTATGTAGTCGTGAATTGTGTTTTAGGGACAAAAGATTGAATCATTGAATGAAATTACTTCAATCAAGATACCAGTTATGTCACTAGACAATTTTAATCTACAAAGATTGAATCTTTGAACGAAAATGATAGTTTTGAGGAAAACTTGTTCAAGTTCCCTATGAAGTCGCGAAGTGTGTTTTAATGACTGCAGATTGAATCTTTGAATGAAAATACCTCAATTAAGGTACCAATTACGTCACAAGACCTTTTTAATGGGTAAAGATCGAGTCTTTAAAAGAAAGCGAGGGTTTTAAGTTAAACTTATTCGAGTTCCCTTTGACGTCTCGAAGAGTGTTTAAAAGAGTAAGGATTGAATCTTCGAATGAGAATTCCTCAATCAAGCTACCAATGTAAAGATTGAATCTCTGAGTGAAATTAACACAATCAAGGTAACTACTATGTCACTAGACCTTATTAATGTATAGCGATTCAATCTTTGAAAGAAAACGACAATTTTAAGTTTAACTTGTTCGAATTCCTTATGAAGTGGCGAAGAGTGTTTTAAAGTCTAAAGATTGAATCTTTGAATGAAAATACCTTAATCAAGGTATTAATTATGTCACTAGACCTTTTTAATGTATAAAGAATAAATCTTAGAAAGAAAATGAGAGTTTTGAGTTAAACTTATTCGAGTTCCCTTTGACGTAACGGATAGTGTTTTAATGTGTAAAGATTGAATCCTTGAATGAAATTACCTCAATCAAGGTACCTATTATGTCAATGGACCTTTTTAATGTATAAAGATTTAATCTTTGATTTAAAATGAGAATTTTGAGTTTAACCTATTCGAGTTCCCTAAGAAGTCGCGAAGAGTGTTTTAATGACCATAGATTGAATCCTTCAATGAAAATACCTCAATCAAGGTACTAATTTTGTCACTAGAACTTTTTAATGAATAAAGATTGAATCTTTAAAAGAAAATGAGATTTTGGAGTTAAACTTATTCGAGTTCCCTTTTACGCCCCGAAGTGTGTTTAAATGAGTACAGATTGAATCTTTGAATGAAAATTCCTCACTCAAGGTACCTATTATGTCACTAGACCATTTTAATGTACAAAGATTAAATCTTTGAACGAAAACGAGAGTTTTGAGTTAAACTTATTCGAGTTCCCTTTAATATCACGAATAGTGTTTTAATTAGTAAAGATTGAATATATGAAAGAAATTACCTCAATCACGGTAACGATTATGCCACATGACCTTTTTAATGTATAAAGAATGAATCTTTGAAAGAAAAAGGGAGTTTCGAGTGTAACTTATTTGAGTTCCTAACGTAATCTCGTAGAATGCTTTAATGACTAAAGATTGAATCTTTTAATGGAAATACCTCAATCAAGGTGCCTATTATGTCACTTGACCTTTTAAATGTATAAAGATTAAATCTTTGGAATAAAATGAGAGTTTTAAGTTAAACTTATAATAGTTCCCTTCGACGTCACGAAGAGTGTATTAATGAGTAAAGATTGAATCTTTGAGCGAAATTACCTCAATCACGATACCTATTATGTCACAAGACCTTTTGAATGTATAACGGTTGAATCTTTTAAAGAAAATGAGAGTTTTGAGTTTAACTTATTCGAGTACCCTTTAAAGTCGCGAAGAGTGTTTTAATGACTAAAAATTGAATCTTTGAATGAAAATAGCTCAATCAAGGTACCTATTGTGTCATTAGAGCTTCTTAATGTATAAAGATTGAATCTTTGAAAGAAAATGAGAGTTTTGAGTTAAACTTATTCGAGGTCCCTTTGACGTCCCAAAGAGTATTTTAACGAGTAAAGATTGAATATTTGAATGTAAACACCTCAATCATGGTGCCTATTATGTCACTAAACCATTTTAATGTATAAAGATTAAATTTTTTAAAGAAAATGAGACTTTTCAGTTAAACTTATTCGAGTTTCCTTTGAGATCACGGAGAGTGTTCTAATGAGTAAAGATTGAATCAGTGAATAAAATTATCTCAATTAAGGTAGCTATTATGTCACTAGGCCATTTTAATGTATAAAGATTGAATCTTTGAAAGAAAATGAGAGTTTTGTGTTAAACTTATTCGACTTCCCTATGAAGTCGGGACGAGTGTTTTAATGACAAAAGACTGAATCTTTGAATAAGAGGTACAAAGATTGAATTTGTGAAAGAAAATGAGAGGTTTGAGTTTAACTTATTCGAGTTCCCTATGAAGTCGCGAAGAGTGTTTTAATAACTAAAGATTGAATCTTTGAATGAAAAGACCTCAATCAAGGTACCTATTATGTCACTAGTCCTTTTTTTTGTACAAATATTTAATCTTTGAAAGAGAGAGAGATTTTTGAGTTAAACTTGTTTGAATTCCCTTGGACGTCCTAAAGAGTATTTTAATGAGAAAAGATTGAATCTTTGAATGAAAAATTCTCAATCAAGGTACATATTATATCGCTAGACCTTTTAAAGTATAAAGATTGAGTCTTTGAAAGAAAATTAGAGTTTTGAGTTAAACTTATTCGAATTCCCTTTGACGTCCCGAAAAGTGTTTTAATGAGCAAAGGTTGAATCTTTGAATGAAATTACTTCTAACAAGGTACCAATTATGTCTCTAGACCATTTTAATGTATGAAGATTGAATCTTTGAAAGAAAATGAGAGTTTTGAGTTCAACTTCTTCGAGTTCACTATGTAGTCGTGAATTGTGTTTTAGGGACAAAAGATTGAATCATTGAATGAAATTACTTCAATCAAGATACCAGTTATGTCACTAGACAATTTTAATCTACAAAGATTGAATCTTTGAACGAAAATGATAGTTTTGAGGAAAACTTGTTCAAGTTCCCTATGAAGTCGCGAAGTGTGTTTTAATGACTGCAGATTGAATCTTTGAATGAAAATACCTCAATTAAGGTACCAATTACGTCACAAGACCTTTTTAATGGGTAAAGATCGAGTCTTTAAAAGAAAGCGAGGGTTTTAAGTTAAACTTATTCGAGTTCCCTTTGACGTCTCGAAGAGTGTTTAAAAGAGTAAGGATTGAATCTTTGAATGAGAATTCCTCAATCAAGCTACCAATGTAAAGATTGAATCTCTGAGTGAAATTAACACAATCAAGGTAACTACTATGTCACTAGACCTTATTAATGTATAGCGATTCAATCTTTGAAAGAAAACGACAATTTTAAGTTTAACTTGTTCGAATTCCTTATGAAGTGGCGAAGAGTGTTTTAAAGTCTAAAGATTGAATCTTTGAATGAAAATACCTTAATCAAGGTATTAATTATGTCACTAGACCTTTTTAATGTATAAAGAATAAACCTTAGAAAGAAAATGAGAGTTTTGAGTTAAACTTATTCGAGTTCCCTTTGACGTAACGGAGAGTGTTTTATTGTGTAAAGATTGAATCCTTGAATGAAATTACCTCAATCAAGGTACCTATTATGTCAATGGACCTTTTTAATGTATAAAGATTTAATCTTTGATTTAAAATGAGAATTTTGAGTTTAACCTATTCGAGTTCCCTAAGAAGTCGCGAAGAGTGTTTTAATGACCATAGATTGAATCCTTGAATGAAAATACCTCAATCAAGGTACTAATTTTGTCACTAGAACTTTTTAATGAATAAAGATTGAATCTTTAAAAGAAAATGAGATTTTGGAGTTAAACTTATTCGAGTTCCCTTTTACGCCCCGAAGTGTGTTTAAATGAGTACAGATTGAATCTTTGAATGAAAATTCCTCACTCAAGGTACCTATTATGTCACTAGACCATTTTAATGTACAAAGATTAAATCTTTGAACGAAAACGAGAGTTTTGAGTTAAACTTATTCGAGTTCCCTTTAATATCACGAAGAGTGTTTTAATTAGTAAAGATTGAATATATGAAAGAAATTACCTCAATCACGGTAACGATTATGCCACATGACCTTTTTAATGTATAAAGAATGAATCTTTGAAAGAAAAAGGGAGTTTCGAGTGTAACTTATTTGAGTTCCTAACGTAATCTCGTAGAATGCTTTAATGACTAAAGATTGAATCCTTTAATGGAAATACCTCAATCAAGGTGCCTATTATGTCACTTGACCTTTTAAATGTATAAAGATTAAATCTTTGGAATAAAATGAGAGTTTTAAGTTAAACTTATAATAGTTCCCTTCGACGTCACGAAGAGTGTATTAATGAGTAAAGATTGAATCTTTGAGCGAAATTACCTCAATCACGATACCTATTATGTCACAAGACCTTTTGAATGTATAACGGTTGAATCTTTTAAAGAAAATGAGAGTTTTGAGTTTAACTTATTCGAGTACCCTTTGAAGTCGCGAAGAGTGTTTTAATGACTAAAAATTGAATCTTTGAATGAAAATAGCTCAATCAAGGTACCTATTGTGTCATTAGAGCTTCTTAATGTATAAAGATTGAATCTTTGAAAGAAAATGAGAGTTTTGAGTTAAACTTATTCGAGGTCCCTTTGACGTCCCAAAGAGTATTTTAACGAGTAAAGATTGAATATTTGAATGTAAACACCTCAATCATGGTGCCTATTATGTCACTAAACCATTTTAATGTATAAAGATTAAATTTTTTAAAGAAAATGAGACTTTTGAGTTAAACTTATTCGAGTTTCCTTTGAGATCACGGAGAGTGTTCTAATGAGTAAAGATTGAATCAGTGAATAAAATTATCTCAATTAAGGTAGCTATTATGTCACTAGGCCATTTTAATGTATAAAGATTGAATCTTTGAAAGAAAATGAGAGTTTTGTGTTAAACTTATTCGACTTCCCTATGAAGTCGGGACGAGTGTTTTAATGACAAAAGACTGAATCTTTGAATAAGAGGTACAAAGATTGAATTTGTGAAAGAAAATGAGAGGTTTGAGTTTAACTTATTCGAGTTCCCTATGAAGTCGCGAAGAGTGTTTTAATAACTAAAGATTGAATCTTTGAATGAAAAGACCTCAATCAAGGTACCTATTATGTCACTAGTCCTTTTTTTTGTACAAATATTTAATCTTTGAAACAGAGAGAGATTTTTGAGTTAAACTTGTTTGAATTCCCTTGGACGTCCTAAAGAGTATTTTAATGAGAAAAGATTGAACCTTTGAATGAAAAATTCTCAATCAAGGTACCTATTATATCGCTAGACCTTTTAAAGTATAAAGATTGAGTCTTTGAAAGAAAATTAGAGTTTTGAGTTAAACTTATTCGAATTCCCTTTGACGTCCCGAAAAGTGTTTTAATGAGCAAAGGTTGAATCTTTGAATGAAATTACTTCTAACAAGGTACCAATTATGTCTCTAGACCATTTTAATGTATGAAGATTGAATCTTTGAAAGAAAATGAGAGTTTTGAGTTCAACTTCTTCGAGTTCACTATGTAGTCGTGAATTGTGTTTTAGGGACAAAAGATTGAATCATTGAATGAAATTACTTCAATCAAGATACCAGTTATGTCACTAGACAATTTTAATCTACAAAGATTGAATCTTTGAACGAAAATGATAGTTTTGAGGAAAACTTGTTCAAGTTCCCTATGAAGTCGCGAAGTGTGTTTTAATGACTGCAGATTGAATCTTTGAATGAAAATACCTCAATTAAGGTACCAATTACGTCACAAGACCTTTTTAATGGGTAAAGATCGAGTCTTTAAAAGAAAGCGAGGGTTTTAAGTTAAACTTATTCGAGTTCCCTTTGACGTCTCGAAGAGTGTTTAAAAGAGTAAGGATTGAATCTTTGAATGAGAATTCCTCAATCAAGCTACCAATGTAAAGATTGAATCTCTGAGTGAAATTAACACAATCAAGGTAACTACTATGTCACTAGACCTTATTAATGTATAGCGATTCAATCTTTGAAAGAAAACGACAATTTTAAGTTTAACTTGTTCGAATTCCTTATGAAGTGGCGAAGAGTGTTTTAAAGTCTAAAGATTGAATCTTTGAATGAAAATACCTTAATCAAGGTATTAATTATGTCACTAGACCTTTTTAATGTATAAAGAATAAACCTTAGAAAGAAAATGAGAGTTTTGAGTTAAACTTATTCGAGTTCCCTTTGACGTAACGGAGAGTGTTTTATTGTGTAAAGATTGAATCCTTGAATGAAATTACCTCAATCAAGGTACCTATTATGTCAATGGACCTTTTTAATGTATAAAGATTTAATCTTTGATTTAAAATGAGAATTTTGAGTTTAACCTATTCGAGTTCCCTAAGAAGTCGCGAAGAGTGTTTTAATGACCATAGATTGAATCCTTGAATGAAAATACCTCAATCAAGGTACTAATTTTGTCACTAGAACTTTTTAATGAATAAAGATTGAATCTTTAAAAGAAAATGAGATTTTGGAGTTAAACTTATTCGAGTTCCCTTTTACGCCCCGAAGTGTGTTTAAATGAGTACAGATTGAATCTTTGAATGAAAATTCCTCACTCAAGGTACCTATTATGTCACTAGACCATTTTAATGTACAAAGATTAAATCTTTGAACGAAAACGAGAGTTTTGAGTTAAACTTATTCGAGTTCCCTTTAATATCACGAAGAGTGTTTTAATTAGTAAAGATTGAATATATGAAAGAAATTACCTCAATCACGGTAACGATTATGCCACATGACCTTTTTAATGTATAAAGAATGAATCTTTGAAAGAAAAAGGGAGTTTCGAGTGTAACTTATTTGAGTTCCTAACGTAATCTCGTAGAATGCTTTAATGACTAAAGATTGAATCCTTTAATGGAAATACCTCAATCAAGGTGCCTATTATGTCACTTGACCTTTTAAACGTATAAAGATTAAATCTTTGGAATAAAATGAGAGTTTTAAGTTAAACTTATAATAGTTCCCTTCGACGTCACGAAGAGTGTATTAATGAGTAAAGATTGAATCTTTGAGTGAAATTACCTCAATCACGATACCTATTATGTCACAAGACCTTTTGAATGTATAACGGTTGAATCTTTTAAAGAAAATGAGAGTTTTGAGTTTAACTTATTCGAGTACCCTTTGAAGTCGCGAAGAGTGTTTTAATGACTAAAAATTGAATCTTTGAATGAAAATAGCTCAATCAAGGTACCTATTGTGTCATTAGAGCTTCTTAATGTATAAAGATTGAATCTTTGAAAGAAAATGAGAGTTTTGAGTTAAACTTATTCGAGGTCCCTTTGACGTCCCAAAGAGTATTTTAACGAGTAAAGATTGAATATTTGAATGTAAACACCTCAATCATGGTGCCTATTATGTCACTAAACCATTTTAATGTATAAAGATTAAATTTTTTAAAGAAAATGAGACTTTTGAGTTAAACTTATTCGAGTTTCCTTTGAGATCACAGAGAGTGTTCTAATGAGTAAAGATTGAATCAGTGAATAAAATTATCTCAATTAAGGTAGCTATTATGTCACTAGGCCATTTTAATGTATAAAGATTGAATCTTTGAAAGAAAATGAGAGTTTTGTGTTAAACTTATTCGACTTCCCTATGAAGTCGGGACGAGTGTTTTAATGACAAAAGACTGAATCTTTGAATAAGAGGTACAAAGATTGAATTTGTGAAAGAAAATGAGAGGTTTGAGTTTAACTTATTCGAGTTCCCTATGAAGTCGCGAAGAGTGTTTTAATAACTAAAGATTGAATCTTTGAATGAAAAGACCTCAATCAAGGTACCTATTATGTCACTAGTCCTTTTTTTTGTACAAATATTTAATCTTTGAAAGAGAGAGAGATTTCTGAGTTAAACTTGTTTGAATTCCCTTGGACGTCCTAAAGAGTATTTTAATGAGAAAAGATTGAATCTTTGAATGAAAAATTCTCAATCAAGGTACCTATTATATCGCTAGACCTTTTAAAGTATAAAGATTGAGTCTTTGAAAGAAAATTAGAGTTTTGAGTTAAACTTATTCGAATTCCCTTTGACGTCCCGAAAAGTGTTTTAATGAGCAAAGGTTGAATCTTTGAATGAAATTACTTCTAACAAGGTACCAATTATGTCTCTAGACCATTTTAATGTATGAAGATTGAATCTTTGAAAGAAAATGAGAGTTTTGAGTTCAACTTCTTCGAGTTCACTATGTAGTCGTGAATTGTGTTTTAGGGACAAAAGATTGAATCATTGAATGAAATTACTTCAATCAAGATACCAGTTATGTCACTAGACAATTTTAATCTACAAAGATTGAATCTTTGAACGAAAATGATAGTTTTGAGGAAAACTTGTTCAAGTTCCCTATGAAGTCGCGAAGTGTGTTTTAATGACTGCAGATTGAATCTTTGAATGAAAATACCTCAATTAAGGTACCAATTACGTCACAAGACCTTTTTAATGGGTAAAGATCGAGTCTTTAAAAGAAAGCGAGGGTTTTAAGTTAAACTTATTCGAGTTCCCTTTGACGTCTCGAAGAGTGTTTAAAAGAGTAAGGATTGAATCTTTGAATGAGAATTCCTCAATCAAGCTACCAATGTAAAGATTGAATCTCTGAGTGAAATTAACACAATCAAGGTAACTACTATGTCACTAGACCTTATTAATGTATAGCGATTCAATCTTTGAAAGAAAACGACAATTTTAAGTTTAACTTGTTCGAATTCCTTATGAAGTGGCGAAGAGTGTTTTAAAGTCTAAAGATTGAATCTTTGAATGAAAATACCTTAATCAAGGTATTAATTATGTCACTAGACCTTTTTAATGTATAAAGAATAAACCTTAGAAAGAAAATGAGAGTTTTGAGTTAAACTTATTCGAGTTCCCTTTGACGTAACGGAGAGTGTTTTAATGTGTAAAGATTGAATCCTTGAATGAAATTACCTCAATCAAGGTACCTATTATGTCAATGGACCTTTTTAATGTATAAAGATTTAATCTTTGATTTAAAATGAGAATTTTTAGTTTAACCTATTCGAGTTCCCTAAGAAGTCGCGAAGAGTGTTTTAATGACCATAGATTGAATCCTTGAATGAAAATACCTCAATCAAGGTACTAATTTTGTCACTAGAACTTTTTAATGAATAAAGATTGAATCTTTAAAAGAAAATGAGATTTTGGAGTTAAACTTATTCGAGTTCCCTTTTACGCCCCGAAGTGTGTTTAAATGAGTACAGATTGAATCTTTGAATGAAAATTCCTCACTCAAGGTACCTATTATGTCACTAGACCATTTTAATGTACAAAGAGTAAATCTTTGAACGAAAACGAGAGTTTTGAGTTAAACTTATTCGAGTTCCCTTTAATATCACGAATAGTGTTTTAATTAGTAAAGATTGAATATATGAAAGAAATTACCTCAATCACGGTAACGATTATGCCACATGACATTTTTAATGTATAAAGAATGAATCTTTGAAAGAAAAAGGGAGTTTCGAGTGTAACTTATTTGAGTTCCTAACGTAATCTCGTAGAATGCTTTAATGACTAAAGATTGAATCCTTTAATGGAAATACCTCAATCAAGGTGCCTATTATGTCACTTGACCTTTTAAATGTATAAAGATTAAATCTTTGGAATAAAATGAGAGTTTTAAGTTAAACTTATAATAGTTCCCTTCGACGTCACGAAGAGTGTATTAATGAGTAAAGATTGAATCTTTGAGCGAAATTACCTCAATCACGATACCTATTATGTCACAAGACCTTTTTAATGTATAACGGTTGAATCTTTTAAAGAAAATGAGAGTTTTGAGTTTAACTTATTCGAGTACCCTTTGAAGTCGCGAAGAGTGTTTTAATGACTAAAAATTGAATCTTTGAATGAAAATAGCTCAATCAAGGTACCTATTGTGTCATTAGAGCTTCTTAATGTATAAAGATTGAATCTTTGAAAGAAAATGAGAGTTTTGAGTTAAACTTATTCGAGGTCCCTTTGACGTCCCAAAGAGTATTTTAACGAGTAAAGATTGAATATTTGAATGTAAACACCTCAATCATGGTGCCTATTATGTCACTAAACCATTTTAATGTATAAAGATTAAATTTTTTAAAGAAAATGAGACTTTTGAGTTAAACTTATTCGAGTTTCCTTTGAGATCACGGAGAGTGTTCTAATGAGTAAAGATTGAATCAGTGAATAAAATTATCTCAATTAAGGTAGCTATTATGTCACTAGGCCATTTTAATGTATAAAGATTGAATCTTTGAAAGAAAATGAGAGTTTTGTGTTAAACTTATTCGACTTCCCTATGAAGTCGGGACGAGTGTTTTAATGACAAAAGACTGAATCTTTGAATAAGAGGTACAAAGATTGAATTTGTGAAAGAAAATGAGAGGTTTGAGTTTAACTTATTCGAGTTCCCTATGAAGTCGCGAAGAGTGTTTTAATAACTAAAGATTGAATCTTTGAATGAAAAGACCTCAATCAAGGTACCTATTATGTCACTAGTCCTTTTTTTTGTACAAATATTTAATCTTTGAAAGAGAGAGAGATTTTTGAGTTAAACTTGTTTGAATTCCCTTGGACGTCCTAAAGAGTATTTTAATGAGAAAAGATTGAATCTTTGAATGAAAAATTCTCAATCAAGGTACCTATTATATCGCTAGACCTTTTAAAGTATAAAGATTGAGTCTTTGAAAGAAAATTAGAGTTTTGAGTTAAACTTATTCGAATTCCCTTTGACGTCCCGAAAAGTGTTTTAATGAGCAAAGGTTGAATCTTTGAATGAAATTACTTCTAACAAGGTACCAATTATGTCTCTAGACCATTTTAATGTATGAAGATTGAATCTTTGAAAGAAAATGAGAGTTTTGAGTTCAACTTCTTCGAGTTCACTATGTAGTCGTGAATTGTGTTTTAGGGACAAAAGATTGAATCATTGAATGAAATTACTTCAATCAAGATACCAGTTATGTCACTAGACAATTTTAATCTACAAAGATTGAATCTTTGAACGAAAATGATAGTTTTGAGGAAAACTTGTTCAAGTTCCCTATGAAGTCGCGAAGTGTGTTTTAATGACTGCAGATTGAATCTTTGAATGAAAATACCTCAATTAAGGTACCAATTACGTCACAAGACCTTTTTAATGGGTAAAGATCGAGTCTTTAAAAGAAAGCGAGGGTTTTAAGTTAAACTTATTCGAGTTCCCTTTGACGTCTCGAAGAGTGTTTAAAAGAGTAAGGATTGAATCTTTGAATGAGAATTCCTCAATCAAGCTACCAATGTAAAGATTGAATCTCTGAGTGAAATTAACACAATCAAGGTAACTACTATGTCACTAGACCTTATTATTGTATAGTGTGTTTTAGGGACAAAAGATTGAATCATTGAATGAAATTACTTCAATCAAGATACCAGTTATGTCACTAGACAATTTTAATCTACAAAGATTGAATCTTTGAACGAAAATGATAGTTTTGAGGAAAACTTGTTCAAGTTCCCTATGAAGTCGCGAAGTGTGTTTTAATGACTGCAGATTGAATCTTTGAATGAAAATACCTCAATTAAGGTACCAATTACGTCACAAGACCTTTTTAATGGGTAAAGATCGAGTCTTTAAAAGAAAGCGTGGGTTTTAAGTTAAACTTATTCGAGTTCCCTTTGACGTCTCGAAGAGTGTTTAAAAGAGTAAGGATTGAATCTTTGAATGAGAATTCCTCAATCAAGCTACCAATGTAAAGATTGAATCTTTGAGTGAAATTAACACAATCAAGGTAACTACTATGTCACGAGACCTTATTAATGTATAGCGATTCAATCTTTGAAAGAAAACGACAATTTTAAGTTTAACTTGTTCGAATTCCTTATGAAGTGGCGAAGAGTGTTTTAAAGTCTAAAGATTGAATCTTTGAATGAAAATACCTTAATCAAGGTATTAATTATGTCACTAGACCTTTTTAATGTATAAAGAATAAATCTTAGAAAGAAAATGAGAGTTTTGTGTTAAACTTATTCGAGTTCCCTTTGACGTGACGGAGAGTGTTTTAATGTGTAAAGATTGAATCGTTGAATGAAATTACCTCAATCAAGGTACCTATTATGTCAATGGACCTTTTTAATGTATAAAGATTTAATCTTTGATTTAAAATGAGAATTTTGAGTTTAACCTATTCGAGTTCCCTAAGAAGTCGCGAAGAGTGTTTTAATGACCATAGATTGAATCCTTGAATGAAAATACCTCAATCAAGGTACTAATTTTGTCACTAGAACTTTTTAATGAATAAAGATTGAATCTTTAAAAGAAAATGAGAGTTTGGAGTTAAACTTATTCGAGTTCCCTTTTACGCCCCGAAGTGTGTTTAAATGAGTACAGATTGAATCTTTGAATGAAAATTCCTCACTCAAGGTACCTATTATGTCACTAGACCATTTTAATGTACAAAGATTAAATCTTTGAACGAAAATGAGAGTTTTGAGTTAAACTTATTCGAGTTCCCTTTAATATCACGAAGAGTGTTTTAATTAGTAAAGATTGAATATATGAAACAAATTACCTCAATCACGGTACCGATTATGCCACATGACCTTTTTAATGTATAAAGAATGAATCTTTGAAAGAAAAAGGGAGTTTCGAGTGTAACTTGTTTGAGTTCCTAACGTAATCTCGTAGAATGCTTTAATGACTAAAGATTGAATCCTTTAATGGAAATACCTCAATCAAGGTGCCTATTATGTCACTTGACCTTTTAAATGTATAAAGATTAAATCTTTGGAATAAAATGAGAGTTTTAAGTTAAACTTATAATAGTTCCCTTCGACGTCACGAAGAGTGTATTAATGAGTAAAGATTGAATCTTTGAGCGAAATTACCTCAATCACGATACCTATTATGTCACAAGACCTTTTTAATGTATAACGGTTGAATCTTTGAAAGAAAATGAGAGTTTTGAGTTTAACTTATTCGAGTACCCTTTGAAGTCGCGAAGAGTGTTTTAATGACTAAAAATTGAATCTTTGAATGAAAATACCTCAATCAAGGTACCTACTGTGTCATTAGAGCTTCTTAATGTATAAAGATTGAATCTTTGAAAGAAAATGAGAGTTTTGAGTTAAACTTATTCGAGGTCCCTTGGACGTCCCAAATAGTATTTTAACGAGTAAAGATTGAATATTTGAATGTAAACACCTCAATCATGGTACCTATTATGTCACTAAATCATTTTAATGTATAAAGATTAAATTTTTTAAAGAAAATGAGACTTTTGAGTTAAACTTATTCGAGTTTCCTTTGAGATCACGGAGAGTGTTCTAATGAGTAAAGATTGAATCAGTGAATAAAATTATCTCAATTAAGGTAGCTATTATGTCACTAGGCCATTTTAATGTATAAAGATTGAATCTTTGAAAGAAAATGAGAGTTTTGTGTTAAACTTATTCGACTTCCCTATGAAGTCGGGACGAGTGTTTTAATGACAAAAGACTGAATCTTTGAATAAGTGGTACAAAGATTGAATTTGTGAAAGAAAATGAGAGGTTTGAGTTTAACTTATTCGAGTTCCCTATGAAGTCGCGAAGAGTGTTTTAATAACTAAAGATTGAATCTTTGAATGAAAAGACCTCAATCAAGGTACCTATTATGTCACTAGTCCTTTTTTTTTGTACAAATATTTAATCTTTGAAAGAGAGAGAGATTTTTTAGTTAAACTTGTTTGAATTCCCTTGGACGTCCTAAAGAGTATTTTAATGAGAAAAGATTGAATCTTTGAATGAAAAATTCTCAATCAAGGTACCTATTATATCGCTAGACCTGTTAAAGTATAAAGATTGAATCTTTGAAAGAAAATTAGAGTTTTGAGTTAAACTTATTCGAATTCCCTTTGACGTCCCGAAAAGTGTTTTAATGAGCAAAGGTTGAATCTTTGAATGAAATTACTTCTAACAAGGTACCAATTATGTCTCTAGACCATTTTAATGTATGAAGATTGAATCTTTGAAAGAAAATGAGAGTTTTGAGTTCAACTTCTTCGAGTTCACTATGTAGTCGTGAATTGTGTTTTAGGGACAAAAGATTGAATCATTGAATGAAATTACTTCAATCAAGATACCAGTTATGTCACTAGACAATTTTAATCTACAAAGATTGAATCTTTGAACGAAAATGATAGTTTTGAGGAAAACTTGTTCAAGTTCCCTATGAAGTCGCGAAGTGTGTTTTAATGACTGCAGATTGAATCTTTGAATGAAAATACCTCAATTAAGGTACCAATTACGTCACAAGACCTTTTTAATGGGTAAAGATCGAGTCTTTAAAAGAAAGCGAGGTTTTAAGTTAAACTTATTCGAGGTCCCTTTGACGTCCCAAAGAGTATTTTAACGAGTAAAGATTGAATATTTGAATGTAAACACCTCAATCATGGTACCTATTATGTCACTAAACCTTTTTAATGTATAAAGATTAAATTTTTGAAAGAAAATGAGACTTTTGAGTTAAACTTATTCGAGTTTCCTTTGAGATCACGGAGAGTGTTCTAATGAGTAAAGATTGAATCAGTGAATAAAATTATCTCAATTAAGGTAGCTATTATGTCACTAGGCTATTTTAATGTATAAAGATTGAATCTTTGCAAGAAAATGAGAGTTTTGTGTTAAACTTATTCGACTTCCCTATGAAGTCGGGACGAGTGTTTTAATGACAAAAGACTGAATCTTTGAATAAGAGGTACAAAGATTGAATTTGTGAAAGAAAATGAGAGGTTTGAGTTTAACTTATTCGAGTTCCCTATGAAGTCGGGAAGAGTGTTTTAATAACTAAAGATTGAATCTTTGAATGAAAAGACCTCAATCAAGGTACCTATTATGTCACTAGTCCTTTTTTTTTTGTACAAATATTTAATCTTTGAAAGAGAGAGAGATTTTTGAGTTAAACTTGTTTGAATTCCCTTGGACGTCCTAAAGAGTATTTTAATGAGAAAAGATTGAATCTTTGAATGAAAAATTCTCAATCAAGGTACCTATTATATCGCTAGACCTTTTAAAGTATAAAGATTGAATCTTTGAAAGAAAATTAGAGCTTTGAGTTAAACTTATTCGAATTCCCTTTGACGTCCCGAAAAGTGTTTTAATGAGCAAAGGTTGAATCTTTGAATGAAATTACTTCTAACAAGGTACCAATTATGTCTCTAGACCATTTTAATGTATGAAGATTGAATCTTTGAAAGAAAATGAGAGTTTTGAGTTCAACTTCTTCGAGTTCACTATGTAGTCGTGAATTGTGTTTTAGGGACAAAAGATTGAATCATTGAATGAAATTACTTCAATCAAGATACCAGTTATGTCACTAGACAATTTTAATCTACAAAGATTGAATCTTTGAACGAAAATGATAGTTTTGAGGAAAACTTGTTCAAGTTCCCTATGAAGTCGCGAAGTGTGTTTTAATGACTGCAGATTGAATCTTTGAATGAAAATACCTCAATTAAGGTACCAATTACGTCACAAGACCTTTTTAATGGGTAAAGATCGAGTCTTTAAAAGAAAGCGAGGGTTTTAAGTTAAACTTATTCGAGTTCCCTTTGACGTCTCGAAGAGTGTTTAAAAGAGTAAGGATTGAATCTTTGAATGAGAATTCCTCAATCAAGCTACCAATGTAAAGATTGAATCTTTGAGTGAAATTAACACAATCAAGGTAACTACTATGTCACTAGACCTTATTAATGTATAGCGATTCAATCTTTGAAAGAAAACGACAATTTTAAGTTTAACTTGTTCGAATTCCTTATGAAGTGGCGAAGAGTGTTTTAAAGTCTAAAGATTGAATCTTAGAATGAAAATACCTTAATCAAGGTATTAATTATGTCACTAGACCTTTTTAATGTATAAAGAATAAATCTTAGAAAGAAAATGAGAGTTTTGAGTTAAACTTATTCGAGTTCCCTTTGACGTGACGGAGAGTGTTTTAATGTGTAAAGATTGAATCCTTGAATGAAATTACCTCAATCAAGGTACCTATTATGTCAATGGACCTTTTTAATGTATAAAGATTTAATCTTTGATTTAAAATGAGAATTTTGAGTTTAACCTATTCGAGTTCCCTAAGAAGTCGCGAAGAGTGTTTTAATGACCATAGATTGAATCCTTGAATGAAAATACCTCAATCAAGGTACTAATTTTGTCACTAGAACTTTTTAATGAATAAAGATTGAATCTTTAAAAGAAAATGAGAGTTTGGAGTTAAACTTATTCGAGTTCCCTTTTACGCGCCGAAGTGTGTTTAAATGAGTACAGATTGAATCTTTGAATGAAAATTCCTCACTCAAGGTACCTATTATGTCACTAGACCATTTTAATGTACAAAGATTAAATCTTTGAACGAAAATGAGAGTTTTGAGTTAAACTTATTCGAGTTCCCTTTAATATCACGAAGAGTGTTTTAATTAGTAAAGATTGAATATATGAAAGAAATTACCTCAATCATGGTACCGATTATGCCACATGACCTTTTTAATGTATAAAGAATGAATCTTTGAAAGAAAAAGGGAGTTTCGAGTGTAACTTATTTGAGTTCCTAACGTAATCTCGTAGAATGCTTTAATGACTAAAGATTGAATCCTTTAATGGAAATACCTCAATCAAGGTGCCTATTATGTCACTTGACCTTTTAAATGTATAAAGATTAAATCTTTAGAATAAAATGAGAGTTTTAGGTTAAACTTATAATAGTTCCCTTCGACGTCACGAAGAGTGTATTAATGAGTAAAGATTGAATCTTTGAGCGAAATTACCTCAATCACGATACCTATTATGTCACAAGACCTTTTTAATGTATAACGGTTGAATCTTTGAAAGAAAATGAGAGTTTTGAGTTTAACTTATTCGAGTACCCTTTGAAGTCGCGAAGAGTGTTTTAATGACTAAAAATTGAATCTTTGAATGAAAATAGCTCAATCAAGGTACCTATTGTGTCATTAGAGCTTCTTAATGTATAAAGATTGAATCTTTGAAAGAAAATGAGAGTTTTGAGTTAAACTTATTCGAGGTCCCTTTGACGTCCCAAAGAGTATTTTAACGAGTAAAGATTGAATATTTGAATGTAAACACCTCAATCATGGTACCTATTATGTCACTAAACCATTTTAATGTATAAAGATTAAATTTTTGAAAGAAAATGAGACTTTTGAGTTAAACTTATTCGAGTTTCCTTTGAGATCACGGAGAGTGTTCTAATGAGTAAAGATTGAATCAGTGAATAAAATTATCTCAATTAAGGTAGCTATTATGTCACTAGGCTATTTTAATGTATAAAGATTGAATCTTTGCAGGAAAATGAGAGTTTTGTGTTAAACTTATTCGACTTCCCTATGAAGTCGGGACGAGTGTTTTAATGACAAAAGACTGAATCTTTGAATAAGAGGTACAAAGATTGAATTTGTGAAAGAAAATGAGAGGTTTGAGTTTAACTTATTCGAGTTCCCTATGAAGTCGGGAAGAGTGTTTTAATAACTAAAGATTGAATCTTTGAATGAAAAGACCTCAATCAAGGTACCTATTATGTCACTAGTCCTTTTTTTTTGTACAAATATTTAATCTTTGAAAGAGAGAGAGATTTTTGAGTTAAACTTGTTTGAATTCCCTTGGACGTCCTAAAGAGTATTTTAATGAGAAAAGATTGAATCTTTGAATGAAAAATTCTCAATCAAGGTACCTATTATATCGCTAGACCTTTTAAAGTATAAAGATTGAATCTTTGAAAGAAAATTAGAGCTTTGAGTTAAACTTATTCGAATTCCCTTTGACGTCCCGAAAAGTGTTTTAATGAGCAAAGGTTGAATCTTTGAATGAAATTACTTCTAACAAGGTACCAATTATGTCTCTAGACCATTTTAATGTATGAAGATTGAATCTTTGAAAGAAAATGAGAGTTTTGAGTTCAACTTCTTCGAGTTCACTATGTAGTCGTGAATTGTGTTTTAGGGACAAAAGATTGAATCATTGAATGAAATTACTTCAATCAAGATACCAGTGATGTCACTAGACAATTTTAATCTACAAAGATTGAATCTTTGAACGAAAATGATAGTTTTGAGGAAAACTTGTTCAAGTTCCCTATGAAGTCGCGAAGTGTGTTTTAATGACTGCAGATTGAATCTTTGAATGAAAATACCTCAATTAAGGTACCAATTACGTCACAAGACCTTTTTAATGGGTAAAGATCGAGTCTTTAAAAGAAAGCGAGGGTTTTAAGTTAAACTTATTCGAGTTCCCTTTGACGTCTCGAAGAGTGTTTAAAAGAGTAAGGATTGAATCTTTGAATGAGAATTCCTCAATCAAGCTACCAATGTAAAGATTGAATCTTTGAGTGAAATTAACACAATCAAGGTAACTACTATGTCACTAGACCTTATTAATGTATAGCGATTCAATCTTTGAAAGAAAACGACAATTTTAAGTTTAACTTGTTCGAATTCCTTATGAAGTGGCGAAGAGTGTTTTAAAGTCTAAAGATTGAATCTTTGAATGAAAATACCTTAATCAAGGTATTAATTATGTCACTAGACCTTTTTAATGTATAAAGAATAAATCTTAGAAAGAAAATGAGAGTTTTGAGTTAAACTTATTCGAGTTCCCTTTGACGTGACGGAGAGTGTTTTAATGTGTAAAGATTGAATCCTTGAATGAAATTACCTCAATCAAGGTACCTATTATGTCAATGGACCTTTTTAATGTATAAAGATTTAATCTTTGATTTAAAATGAGAATTTTGAGTTTAACCTATTCGAGTTCCCTAAGAAGTCGCGAAGAGTGTTTTAATGACCATAGATTGAATCCTTGAATGAAAATACCTCAATCAAGGTACTAATTTTGTCACTAGAACTTTTTAATGAATAAAGATTGAATCTTTAAAAGAAAATGAGAGTTTGGAGTTAAACTTATTCGAGTTCCCTTTTACGCGCCGAAGTGTGTTTAAATGAGTACAGATTGAATCTTTGAATGAAAATTCCTCACTCAAGGTACCTATTATGTCACTAGACCATTTTAATGTACAAAGATTAAATCTTTGAACGAAAATGAGAGTTTTGAGTTAAACTTATTCGAGTTCCCTTTAATATCACGAAGAGTGTTTTAATTAGTAAAGATTGAATATATGAAAGAAATTACCTCAATCATGGTACCGATTATGCCACATGACCTTTTTAATGTATAAAGAATGAATCTTTGAAAGAAAAAGGGAGTTTCGAGTGTAACTTATTTGAGTTCCTAACGTAATCTCGTAGAATGCTTTAATGACTAAAGATTGAATCCTTTAATGGAAATACCTCAATCAAGGTGCCTATTATGTCACTTGACCTTTTAAATGTATAAAGATTAAATCTTTAGAATAAAATGAGAGTTTTAAGTTAAACTTATAATAGTTCCCTTCGACGTCACGAAGAGTGTATTAATGAGTAAAGATTGAATCTTTGAGCGAAATTACCTCAATCACGATACCTATTATGTCACAAGACCTTTTTAATGTATAACGGTTGAATCTTTGAAAGAAAATGAGAGTTTTGAGTTTAACTTATTTGAATACCCTTTGAAGTCGCGAATAGTGTTTTAATGACTAAAAATTGAATCTTTGAATGAAAATAGCTCAATCAAGGTACCTATTGTGTCATTAGAGCTTCTTAATGTATAAAGATTGAATCTTTGAAAGAAAATGAGAGTTTTGAGTTAAACTTATTCGAGGTCCCTTTGACGTCCCAAAGAGTATTTTAACGAGTAAAGATTGAATATTTGAATGTAAACACCTCAATCATGGTACCTATTATGTCACTAAACCATTTTAATGTATAAAGATTAAATTTTTGAAAGAAAATGAGACTTTTGAGTTAAACTTATTCGAGTTTCCGTTGAGATCACGGAGAGTGTTCTAATGAGTAAAGATTGAATCAGTGAATAAAATCATCTCAATTAAGGTAGCTATTATGTCACTAGGCTATTTTAATGTATAAAGATTGAATCTTTGCAAGAAAATGAGAGTTTTGTGTTAAACTTATTCGACTTCCCTATGAAGTCGGGACGAGTGTTTTAATGACAAAAGACTGAATCTTTGAATAAGAGGTACAAAGATTGAATTTGTGAAAGAAAATGAGAGGTTTGAGTTTAACTTATTCGAGTTCCCTATGAAGTCGGGAAGAGTGTTTTAATAACTAAAGATTGAATCTTTGAATGAAAAGACCTCAATCAAGGTACCTATTATGTCACTAGTCCTTTTTTTTTTGTACAAATATTTAATCTTTGAAAGAGAGAGAGATTTTTGAGTTAAACTTGTTTGAATTCCCTTGGACGTCCTAAAGAGTATTTTAATGAGAAAAGATTGAATCTTTGAATGAAAAATTCTCAATCAAGGTACCTATTATATCGCTAGACCTTTTAAAGTATAAAGATTGAATCTTTGAAAGAAAATTAGAGCTTTGAGTTAAACTTATTCGAATTCCCTTTGACGTCCCGAAAAGTGTTTTAATGAGCAAAGGTTGAATCTTTGAATGAAATTACTTCTAACAAGGTACCAATTATGTCTCTAGACCATTTTAATGTATGAAGATTGAATCTTTGAAAGAAAATGAGAGTTTTGAGTTCAACTTCTTCGAGTTCACTATGTAGTCGTGAATTGTGTTTTAGGGACAAAAGATTGAATCATTGAATGAAATTACTTCAATCAAGATACCAGTGATGTCACTAGACAATTTTAATCTACAAAGATTGAATCTTTGAACGAAAATGATAGTTTTGAGGAAAACTTGTTCAAGTTCCCTATGAAGTCGCGAAGTGTGTTTTAATGACTGCAGATTGAATCTTTGAATGAAAATACCTCAATTAAGGTACCAATTACGTCACAAGACCTTTTTAATGGGTAAAGATCGAGTCTTTAAAAGAAAGCGAGGGTTTTAAGTTAAACTTATTCGAGTTCCCTTTGACGTCTCGAAGAGTGTTTAAAAGAGTAAGGATTGAATCTTTGAATGAGAATTCCTCAATCAAGCTACCAATGTAAAGATTGAATCTTTGAGTGAAATTAACACAATCAAGGTAACTACTATGTCACTAGACCTTATTAATGTATAGCGATTCAATCTTTGAAAGAAAACGACAATTTTAAGTTTAACTTGTTCGAATTCCTTATGAAGTGGCGAAGAGTGTTTTAAAGTCTAAAGATTGAATCTTTGAATGAAAATACCTTAATCAAGGTATTAATTATGTCACTAGACCTTTTTAATGTATAAAGAATAAATCTTAGAAAGAAAATGAGAGTTTTGAGTTAAACTTATTCGAGTTCCCTTTGACGTGACGGAGAGTGTTTTAATGTGTAAAGATTGAATCCTTGAATGAAATTACCTCAATCAAGGTACCTATTATGTCAATGGACCTTTTTAATGTATAAAGATTTAATCTTTGATTTAAAATGAGAATTTTGAGTTTAACCTATTCGAGTTCCCTAAGAAGTCGCGAAGAGTGTTTTAATGACCATAGATTGAATCCTTGAATGAAAATACCTCAATCAAGGTACTAATTTTGTCACTAGAACTTTTTAATGAATAAAGATTGAATCTTTAAAAGAAAATGAGAGTTTGGAGTTAAACTTATTCGAGTTCCCTTTTACGCGCCGAAGTGTGTTTAAATGAGTACAGATTGAATCTTTGAATGAAAATTCCTCACTCAAGGTACCTATTATGTCACTAGACCATTTTAATGTACAAAGATTAAATCTTTGAACGAAAATGAGAGTTTTGAGTTAAACTTATTCGAGTTCCCTTTAATATCACGAAGAGTGTTTTAATTAGTAAAGATTGAATATATGAAAGAAATTACCTCAATCATGGTACCGATTATGCCACATGACCTTTTTAATGTATAAAGAATGAATCTTTGAAAGAAAAAGGGAGTTTCGAGTGTAACTTATTTGAGTTCCTAACGTAATCTCGTAGAATGCTTTAATGACTAAAGATTGAATCCTTTAATGGAAATACCTCAATCAAGGTGCCTATTATGTCACTTGACCTTTTAAATGTATAAAGATTAAATCTTTAGAATAAAATGAGAGTTTTAAGTTAAACTTATAATAGTTCCCTTCGACGTCACGAAGAGTGTATTAATGAGTAAAGATTGAATCTTTGAGCGAAATTACCTCAATCACGATACCTATTATGTCACAAGACCTTTTTAATGTATAACGGTTGAATCTTTGAAAGAAAATGAGAGTTTTGAGTTTAACTTATTTGAATACCCTTTGAAGTCGCGAATAGTGTTTTAATGACTAAAAATTGAATCTTTGAATGAAAATAGCTCAATCAAGGTACCTATTGTGTCATTAGAGCTTCTTAATGTATAAAGATTGAATCTTTGAAAGAAAATGAGAGTTTTGAGTTAAACTTATTCGAGGTCCCTTTGACGTCCCAAAGAGTATTTTAACGAGTAAAGATTGAATATTTGAATGTAAACACCTCAATCATGGTACCTATTATGTCACTAAACCATTTTAATGTATAAAGATTAAATTTTTGAAAGAAAATGAGACTTTTGAGTTAAACTTATTCGAGTTTCCGTTGAGATCACGGAGAGTGTTCTAATGAGTAAAGATTGAATCAGTGAATAAAATCATCTCAATTAAGGTAGCTATTATGTCACTAGGCTATTTTAATGTATAAAGATTGAATCTTTGCAAGAAAATGAGAGTTTTGTGTTAAACTTATTCGACTTCCCTATGAAGTCGGGACGAGTGTTTTAATGACAAAAGACTGAATCTTTGAATAAGAGGTACAAAGATTGAATTTGTGAAAGAAAATGAGAGGTTTGAGTTTAACTTATTCGAGTTCCCTATGAAGTCGGGAAGAGTGTTTTAATAACTAAAGATTGAATCTTTGAATGAAAAGACCTCAATCAAGGTACCTATTATGTCACTAGTCCTTTTTTTTTTGTACAAATATTTAATCTTTGAAAGAGAGAGAGATTTTTGAGTTAAACTTGTTTGAATTCCCTTGGACGTCCTAAAGAGTATTTTAATGAGAAAAGATTGAATCTTTGAATGAAAAATTCTCAATCAAGGTACCTATTATATCGCTAGACCTTTTAAAGTATAAAGATTGAATCTTTGAAAGAAAATTAGAGCTTTGAGTTAAACTTATTCGAATTCCCTTTGACGTCCCGAAAAGTGTTTTAATGAGCAAAGGTTGAATCTTTGAATGAAATTACTTCTAACAAGGTACCAATTATGTCTCTAGACCATTTTAATGTATGAAGATTGAATCTTTGAAAGAAAATGAGAGTTTTGAGTTCAACTTCTTCGAGTTCACTATGTAGTCGTGAATTGTGTTTTAGGGACAAAAGATTGAATCATTGAATGAAATTACTTCAATCAAGATACCAGTGATGTCACTAGACAATTTTAATCTACAAAGATTGAATCTTTGAACGAAAATGATAGTTTTGAGGAAAACTTGTTCAAGTTCCCTATGAAGTCGCGAAGTGTGTTTTAATGACTGCAGATTGAATCTTTGAATGAAAATACCTCAATTAAGGTACCAATTACGTCACAAGACCTTTTTAATGGGTAAAGATCGAGTCTTTAAAAGAAAGCGAGGGTTTTAAGTTAAACTTATTCGAGTTCCCTTTGACGTCTCGAAGAGTGTTTAAAAGAGTAAGGATTGAATCTTTGAATGAGAATTCCTCAATCAAGCTACCAATGTAAAGATTGAATCTTTGAGTGAAATTAACACAATCAAGGTAACTACTATGTCACTAGACCTTATTAATGTATAGCGATTCAATCTTTGAAAGAAAACGACAATTTTAAGTTTAACTTGTTCGAATTCCTTATGAAGTGGCGAAGAGTGTTTTAAAGTCTAAAGATTGAATCTTTGAATGAAAATACCTTAATCAAGGTATTAATTATGTCACTAGACCTTTTTAATGTATAAAGAATAAATCTTAGAAAGAAAATGAGAGTTTTGAGTTAAACTTATTCGAGTTCCCTTTGACGTGACGGAGAGTGTTTTAATGTGTAAAGATTGAATCCTTGAATGAAATTACCTCAATCAAGGTACCTATTATGTCAATGGACCTTTTTAATGTATAAAGATTTAATCTTTGATTTAAAATGAGAATTTTGAGTTTAACCTATTCGAGTTCCCTAAGAAGTCGCGAAGAGTGTTTTAATGACCATAGATTGAATCCTTGAATGAAAATACCTCAATCAAGGTACTAATTTTGTCACTAGAACTTTTTAATAAATAAAGATTGAATCTTTAAAAGAAAATGAGAGTTTGGAGTTAAACTTATTCGAGTTCCCTTTTACGCACCGAAGTGTGTTTAAATGAGTACAGATTGAATCTTTGAATGAAAATTCCTCACTCAAGGTACCTATTATGTCACTAGACCATTTTAATGTACAAAGATTAAATCTTTGAACGAAAATGAGAGTTTTGAGTTAAACTTATTCGAGTTCCCTTTAATATCACGAAGAGTGTTTTAATTAGTAAAGATTGAATATATGAAAGAAATTACCTCAATCATGGTACCGATTATGCCACATGACCTTTTTAATGTATAAAGAATGAATCTTTGAAAGAAAAAGGGAGTTTCGAGTGTAACTTATTTGAGTTCCTAACGTAATCTCGTAGAATGCTTTAATGACTAAAGATTGAATCCTTTAATGGAAATACCTCAATCAAGGTGCCTATTATGTCACTTGACCTTTTAAATGTATAAAGATTAAATCTTTAGAATAAAATGAGAGTTTTAAGTTAAACTTATAATAGTTCCCTTCGACGTCACGAAGAGTGTATTAATGAGTAAAGATTGAATCTTTGAGCGAAATTACCTCAATCACGATACCTATTATGTCACAAGACCTTTTTAATGTATAACAGTTGAATCTTTGAAAGAAAATGAGAGTTTTGAGTTTAACTTATTTGAATACCCTTTGAAGTCGCGAATAGTGTTTTAATGACTAAAAATTGAATCTTTGAATGAAAATAGCTCAATCAAGGTACCTATTGTGTCATTAGAGCTTCTTAATGTATAAAGATTGAATCTTTGAAAGAAAATGAGAGTTTTGAGTTAAACTTATTCGAGGTCCCTTTGACGTCCCAAAGAGTATTTTAACGAGTAAAGATTGAATATTTGAATGTAAACACCTCAATCATGGTACCTATTATGTCACTAAACCATTTTAATGTATAAAGATTAAATTTTTGAAAGAAAATGAGACTTTTGAGTTAAACTTATTCGAGTTTCCTTTGAGATCACGGAGAGTGTTCTAATGAGTAAAGATTGAATCAGTGAATAAAATCATCTCAATTAAGGTAGCTATTATGTCACTAGGCTATTTTAATGTATAAAGATTGAATCTTTGCAAGAAAATGAGAGTTTTGTGTTAAACTTATTCGACTTCCCTATGAAGTCGGGACGAGTGTTTTAATGACAAAAGACTGAATCTTTGAATAAGAGGTACAAAGATTGAATTTGTGAAAGAAAATGAGAGGTTTGAGTTTAACTTATTCGAGTTCCCTATGAAGTCGGGAAGAGTGTTTTAATAACTAAAGATTGAATCTTTGAATGAAAAGACCTCAATCAAGGTACCTATTATGTCACTAGTCCTTTTTTTTTGTACAAATATTTAATCTTTGAAAGAGAGAGAGATTTTTGAGTTAAACTTGTTTGAATTCCCTTGGACGTCCTAAAGAGTATTTTAATGAGAAAAGATTGAATCTTTGAATGAAAAATTCTCAATCAAGGTACCTATTATATCGCTAGACCTTTTAAAGTATAAAGATTGAATCTTTGAAAGAAAATTAGAGTTTTGAGTTAAACTTATTCGAATTCCCTTTGACGTCCCGAAAAGTGTTTTAATGAGCAAAGGTTGAATCTTTGAATGAAATTACTTCTATCAAGGTACCAATTATGTCTCTAGACCATTTTAATGTATGAAGATTGAATCTTTGAAAGAAAATGAGAGTTTTGAGTTCAACTTCTTCGAGTTCACTATGTAGTCGTGAATTGTGTTTTAGGGACAAAAGATTGAATCATTGAATGAAATTACTTCAATCAAGATACCAGTTATGTCACTAGACAATTTTAATCTACAAAGATTGAATCTTTGAACGAAAATGATAGTTTTGAGGAAAACTTGTTCAAGTTCCCTATGAAGTCGCGAAGTGTGTTTTAATGACTGCAGATTGAATCTTTGAATGAAAATACCTCAATTAAGGTACCAATTACGTCACAAGACCTTTTTAATGGGTAAAGATCGAGTCTTTAAAAGAAAGCGAGGGTTTTAAGTTAAACTTATTCGAGTTCCCTTTGACGTCTCGAAGAGTGTTTAAAAGAGTAAGGATTGAATCTTTGAATGAGAATTCCTCAATCAAGCTACCAATGTAAAGATTGAATCTTTGAGTGAAATTAACACAATCAAGGTAACTACTATGTCACTAGACCTTATTAATGTATAGCGATTCAATCTTTGAAAGAAAACGACAATTTTAAGTTTAACTTGTTCGAATTCCTTATGAAGTGGCGAAGAGTGTTTTAAAGTCTAAAGATTGAATCTTTGAATGAAAATACCTTAATCAAGGTATTAATTATGTCACTAGACCTTTTTAATGTATAAAGAATAAATCTTAGAAAGAAAATGAGAGTTTTGAGTTAAACTTATTCGAGTTCCCTTTGACGTGACGGAGAGTGTTTTAATGTGTAAAGATTGAATCCTTGAATGAAATTACCTCAATCAAGGTACCTATTATGTCAATGGACCTTTTTAATGTATAAAGATTTAATCTTTGATTTAAAATGAGAATTTTGAGTTTAACCTATTCGAGTTCCCTAAGAAGTCGCGAAAAGTGTTTTAATGACCATAGATTGAATCCTTGAATGAAAATACCTCAATCAAGGTACTAATTTTGTCACTAGAACTTTTTAATGAATAAAGATTGAATCTTTAAAAGAAAATGAGAGTTTGGAGTTAAACTTATTCGAGTTCCCTTTTACGCGCCGAAGTGTGTTTAAATGAGTACAGATTGAATCTTTGAATGAAAATTCCTCACTCAAGGTACCTATTATGTCACTAGACCATTTTAATGTACAAAGATTAAATCTTTGAACGAAAATGAGAGTTTTGAGTTAAACTTATTCGAGTTCCCTTTAATATCACGAAGAGTGTTTTAATTAGTAAAGATTGAATATATGAAAGAAATTACCTCAATCACGGTACCGATTATGCCACATGACCTTTTTAATGTATAAAGAATGAATCTTTGAAAGAAAAAGGGAGTTTCGAGTGTAACGTAATCTCGTAGAATGCTTTAATGACTAAAGATTGAATCCATTAATGGAAATACCTCAATCAAGGTGCCTGTTATGTCACTTGACCTTTTAAATGTATAAAGATTAAATCTTTGGAATAAAATGAGAGTTTTAAGTTAAACTTATAATAGTTCCCTTCGACGTCACGAAGAGTGTATTAATGAGTAAAGATTGAATCTTTGAGCGAAATTACCTCAATCACGATACCTATTATGTCACAAGACCTTTTTAATGTATAACGGTTGAATCTTTGAAAGAAAATGAGAGTTTTGAGTTTAACTTATTCGAGTACCCTTTGAAGTCGCGAAGAGTGTTTTAATGACTAAAAATTGAATCTTTGAATGAAAATAGCTCAATCAAGGTACCTATTGTGTCATTAGAGCTTCTTAATGTATAAAGATTGAATCTTTGAAAGAAAATGAGAGTTTTGAGTTAAACTTATTCGAGGTCCCTTTGACGTCCCAAAGAGTATTTTAACGAGTAAAGATTGAATATTTGAATGTAAACACCTCAATCATGGTACCTATTATGTCACTAAACCATTTTAATGTATAAAGATTAAATATTTTAAAGAAAATGAGACTTTTGAGTTAAACTTATTCGAGTTTCCTTTGAGATCACGGAGAGTGTT
The DNA here is from genome assembly GCF_030987335.1 of Cornus florida. NCBI lineage: Eukaryota > Viridiplantae > Streptophyta > Magnoliopsida > Cornales > Cornaceae > Cornus > Cornus florida. The sequence continues at coordinate 111,878 of NW_026775649.1, read as the reverse complement.
CTAATGAGTAAAGATTGAATCAGTGAATAAAATTATCTCAATTAAGGTAGCTATTATGTCACTAGGCCATTTTAATGTATAAAGATTGAATCTTTGAAAGAAAATGAGAGTTTTGCGTTAAACTTATTCGACTTCCCTATGAAGTCGGGACGAGTGTTTTAATGACAAAAGACTGAATCTTTGAATAAGAGGTACAAAGATTGAATTTGTGAAAGAAAATGAGAGGTTTGAGTTTAACTTATTCGAGTTCCCTATGAAGTTGCGAAGAGTGTTTTAATAACTAAAGATTGAATCTTTGAATGAAAAGACCTCAATCAAGGTACCTATTATGTCACTAGTCCTTTTTTTTTGTACAAATATTTAATCTTTGAAAGAGAGAGAGATTTTTGAGTTAAACTTGTTTGAATTCCCTTGGACGTCCTAGAGAGTATTTTAATGAGAAAAGATTGAATCTTTGAATGAAAAATTCTCAATCAAGGTACCTATTATATCGCTAGACCTTTTAAAGTATAAAGATTGAATCTTTGAAAGAAAATTAGAGTTTTGAGTTAAACTTATTCGAATTCCCTTTGACGTCCCGAAAAGTGTTTTAATGAGCAAAGGTTGAATCTTTGAATGAAATTCCTTCTAACAAGGTACCAATTATGTCTCTAGACCATTTTAATGTATGAAGATTGAATCTTTGAAAGAAAATGAGAGTTTTGAGTTCAACTTCTTCGAGTTCACTATGTAGTCGTGAATTGTGTTTTAGGGACAAAAGATTGAATCATTGAATGAAATTACTTCAATCAAGATACCAGTGATGTCACTAGACAATTTTAATCTACAAAGATTGAATCTTTGAACGAAAATGATAGTTTTGAGAAAAAACTTGTTCAAGTTCCCTATGAAGTCGCGAAGTGTGTTTTAATGACTGCAGATTGAATCTTTGAATGAAAATACCTCAATTAAGGTACCAATTACGTCACAAGACCTTTTTAATGGGTAAAGATCGAGTCTTTAAAAGAAAGCGAGGGTTTTAAGTTAAACTTATTCGAGTTCCCTTTGACGTCTCGAAGAGTGTTTAAAAGAGTAAGGATTGAATCTTTGAATGAGAATTCCTCAATCAAGCTACCAATGTAAAGATTGAATCTTTGAGTGAAATTAACACAATCAAGGTAACTACTATGTCACTAGACCTTATTAATGTATAGCGATTCAATCTTTAAAAGAAAACGACAATTTTAAGTTTAACTTGTTCGAATTCCTTATGAAGTGGCGAAGAGTGTTTTAAAGTCTAAAGATTGAATCTTTGAATGAAAATACCTTAATCAAGGTATTAATTATGTCACTAGACCTTTTTAATGTATAAAGAATAAATCTTAGAAAGAAAATGAGAGTTTTGAGTTAAACTTATTCGAGTTCCCTTTGACGTGACGGAGAGTGTTTTAATGTGTAAAGATTGAATCCTTGAATGAAATTACCTCAATCAAGGTACCTATTATGTCAATGGACCTTTTTAATGTATAAAGATTTAATCTTTGATTTAAAATGAGAATTTTCAGTTTAACCTATTCGAGTTCCCTAAGAAGTCGCGAAGAGTGTTTTAATGACCATAGATTGAATCCTTGAATGAAAATACCTCAATCAAGGTACTAATTTTGTCACTAGAACTTTTTAATGAATAAAGATTGAATCTTTAAAAGAAAATGAGAGTTTGGAGTTAAACTTATTCGAGTTCCCTTTTACGCGCCGAAGTGTGTTTAAATGAGTACAGATTGAATCTTTGAATGAAAATTCCTCACTCAAGGTACCTATTATGTCACTAGACCATTTTAATGTACAAAGATTAAATCTTTGAACGAAAATGAGAGTTTTGAGTTAAACTTATTCGAGTTCCCTTTAATATCACGAAGAGTGTTTAAATTAGTAAAGATTGAATATATGAAAGGAATTACCTCAATCATGGTACCGATTATGCCACATGACCTTTTTAATGTATAAAGAATGAATCTTTGAAAGAAAAAGGGAGTTTCGAGTGTAACTTATTTGAGTTCCTAACGTAATCTCGTAGAATGCTTTAATGACTAAAGATTGAATCCTTTAATGGAAATACCTCAATCAAGGTGCCTATTATGTCACTTGACCTTTTAAATGTATAAAGATTAAATCTTTAGAATAAAATGAGAGTTTTAGGTTAAACTTATAATAGTTCCCTTCGACGTCACGAAGAGTGTATTAATGAGTAAAGATTGAATCTTTGAGCGAAATTACCTCAATCACGATACCTATTATGTCACAAGACCTTTTTAATGTATAACGGTTGAATCTTTGAAAGAAAATGAGAGTTTTGAGTTTAACTTATTCGAGTACCCTTTGAAGTCGCGAAGAGTGTTTTAATGACTAAAAATTGAATCTTTGAATGAAAATAGCTCAATCAAGGTACCTATTGTGTCATTAGAGCTTCTTAATGTATAAAGATTGAATCTTTGAAAGAAAATGAGAGTTTTGAGTTAAACTTATTCGAGGTCCCTTTGACGTCCCAAAGAGTATTTTAACGAGTAAAGATTGAATATTTGAATGTAAACACCTCAATCATGGTACCTATTATGTCACTAAACCATTTTAATGTATAAAGATTAAATTTTTTAAAGAAAATGAGACTTTTGAGTTAAACTTATTCGAGTTTCCTTTGAGATTACGGAGAGTGTTCTAATGAGTAAAGATTGAATCAGTGAATAAAATTATCTCAATTAAGGTAGCTATTATGTCACTAGGCCATTTTAATGTATAAAGATTGAATCTTTGAAAGAAAATGAGAGTTTTGTGTTAAACTTATTCGACTTCCCTATGAAGTCGGGACGAGTGTTTTAATGACAAAAGACTGAATCTTTGAATAAGAGGTACAAAGATTGAATTTGTGAAAGAAAATGAGAGGTTTGAGTTTAACTTATTCGAGTTCCCTATGAAGTCGCGAAGAGTGTTTTAATAACTAAAGATTGAATCTTTGAATGAAAAGACCTCAATCAAGGTACCTATTATGTCACTAGTCCTTTTTTTTTGTACAAATATTTAATCTTTGAAAGAGAGAGAGATTTTTGAGTTAAACTTGTTTGAATTCCCTTGGACGTCCTAAAGAGTATTTTAATGAGAAAAGATTGAATCTTTGAATGAAAAATTCTCAATCAAGGTACCTATTATATCGCTAGACCTTTTAAAGTATAAAGATTGAATCTTTGAAAGAAAATTAGAGTTTTGAGTTAAACTTATTCGAATTCCCTTTGACGTCCCGAAAAGTGTTTTAATGAGCAAAGGTTGAATCTTTGAATGAAATTACTTCTAACAAGGTACCAATTATGTCTCTAGACCATTTTAATGTATGAAGATTGAATCTTTGAAAGAAAATGAGAGTTTTGAGTTCAACTTCTTCGAGTTCACTATGTAGTCGTGAATTGTGTTTTAGGGACAAAAGATTGAATCATTGAATGAAATTACTTCAATCAAGATACCAGTTATGTCACTAGACAATTTTAATCTACAAAGATTGAATCTTTGAACGAAAATGATAGTTTTGAGGAAAACTTGTTCAAGTTCCCTATGAAGTCGCGAAGTGTGTTTTAATGACTGCAGATTGAATCTTTGAATGAAAATACCTCAATTAAGGTACCAATTACGTCACAAGACCTTTTTAATGGGTAAAGATCGAGTCTTTAAAAGAAAGCGAGGGTTTTAAGTTAAACTTATTCGAGTTCCCTTTGACGTCTCGAAGAGTGTTTAAAAGAGTAAGGATTGAATCTTTGAATGAGAATTCCTCAATCAAGCTACCAATGTAAAGATTGAATCTTTGAGTGAAATTAACACAATCAAGGTAACTACTATGTCACTAGACCTTATTAATGTATAGCGATTCAATCTTTGAAAGAAAACGACAATTTTAAGTTTAACTTGTTCGAATTCCTTATGAAGTGGCGAAGAGTGTTTTAAAGTCTAAAGATTGAATCTTTGAATGAAAATACCTTAATCAAGGTATTAATTATGTCACTAGACCTTTTTAATGTATAAAGAATAAATCTTAGAAAGAAAATGAGAGTTTGAAGTTAAACTTATTCGAGTTCCCTTTGACGTGACGGAGAGTGTTTTAATGTGTAAAGATTGAATCCTTGAATGAAATTACCTCAATCAAGGTACCTATTATGTCAATGGACCTTTTTAATGTATAAAGATTTAATCTTTGATTTAAAATGAGAATTTTGAGTTTAACCTATTCGAGTTCCCTAAGAAGTCGCGAAGAGTGTTTTAATGACCATAGATTGAATCCTTGAATGAAAATACCTCAATCAAGGTACTAATTTTGTCACTAGAACTTTTTAATGAATAAAGATTGAATCTTTAAAAGAAAATGAGAGTTTGGAATTAAACTTATTCGAGTTCCCTTTTACGCGCCGAAGTGTGTTTAAATGAGTACAGATTGAATCTTTGAATGAAAATTCCTCACTCAAGGTACCTATTATGTCACTAGACCATTTTAATGTACAAAGATTAAATCTTTGAACGAAAATGAGAGTTTTGAGTTAAACTTATTCGAGTTCCCTTTAATATCACGAAGAGTGTTTTAATTAGTAAAGATTGAATATATGAAAGAAATTACCTCAATCATGGTACCGATTATGCCACATGACCTTTTTAATGTATAAAGAATGAATCTTTGAAAGAAAAAGGGAGTTTCGAGTGTAACTTATTTGAGTTCCTAACGTATTCTCGTAGAATGCTTTAATGACTAAAGATTGAATCCTTTAATGGAAATACCTCAATCAAGGTGCCTATTATGTCACTTGACCTTTTAAATGTATAAAGATTAAATCTTTAGAATAAAATGAGAGTTTTAAGTTAAACTTATAATAGTTCCCTTCGACGTCACGAAGAGTGTATTAATGAGTAAAGATTGAATCTTTGAGCGAAATTACCTCAATCACGATACCTATTATGTCACAAGACCTTTTTAATGTATAACGGTTGAATCTTTGAAAGAAAATGAGAGTTTTGAGTTTAACTTATTCGAGTACCCTTTGAAGTCGCGAAGAGTGTTTTAATGACTAAAAATTGAATCTTTGAATGAAAATAGCTCAATCAAGGTACCTATTGTGTCATTAGAGCTTCTTAATGTATAAAGATTGAATCTTTGAAAGAAAATGAGAGTTTTGAGTTAAACTTATTCGAGGTCCCTTTGACGTCCCAAAGAGTATTTTAACGAGTAAAGATTGAATATTTGAATGTAAACACCTCAATCATGGTACCTATTATGTCACTAAACCATTTTAATGTATAAAGATTAAATTTTTTAAAGAAAATGAGACTTTTGAGTTAAACTTATTCGAGTTTCCTTTGAGATCACGGAGAGTGTTCTAATGAGTAAAGATTGAATCAGTGAATAAAATTATCTCAATTAAGGTAGCTATTATGTCACTAGGCTATTTTAATGTATAAAGATTGAATCTTTGCAAGAAAATGAGAGTTTTGTGTTAAACTTATTCGACTTCCCTATGAAGTCGGGACGAGTGTTTTAATGACAAAAGACTGAATCTTTGAATAAGAGGTACAAAGATTGAATTTGTGAAAGAAAATGAGAGGTTTGAGTTTAACTTATTCGAGTTCCCTATGAAGTCGGGAAGAGTGTTTTAATAACTAAAGATTGAATCTTTGAATGAAAAGACCTCAATCAAGGTACCTATTATGTCACTAGTCCTTTTTTTTTTGTACAAATATTTAATCTTTGAAAGAGAGAGAGATTTTTGAGTTAAACTTGTTTGAATTCCCTTGGACGTCCTAAAGAGTATTTTAATGAGAAAAGATTGAATCTTTGAATGAAAAATTCTCAATCAAGGTACCTATTATATCGCTAGACCTTTTAAAGTATAAAGATTGAATCTTTGAAAGAAAATTAGAGTTTTGAGTTAAACTTATTCGAATTCCCTTTGACGTCCCGAAAAGTGTTTTAATGAGCAAAGGTTGAATCTTTGAATGAAATTACTTCTAACAAGGTACCAATTATGTCTCTAGACCATTTTAATGTATGAAGATTGAATCTTTGAAAGAAAATGAGAGTTTTGAGTTCAACTTCTTCGAGTTCACTATGTAGTCGTGAATTGTGTTTTAGGGACAAAAGATTGAATCATTGAATGAAATTACTTCAATCAAGATACCAGTTATGTCACTAGACAATTTTAATCTACAAAGATTGAATCTTTGAACGAAAATGATAGTTTTGAGGAAAACTTGTTCAAGTTCCCTATGAAGTCGCGAAGTGTGTTTTAATGACTGCAGATTGAATCTTTGAATGAAAATACCTCAATTAAGGTACCAATTACGTCACAAGACCTTTTTAATGGGTAAAGATCGAGTCTTTAAAAGAAAGCGAGGGTTTTAAGTTAAACTTATTCGAGTTCCCTTTGACGTCTCGAAGAGTGTTTAAAAGAGTAAGGATTGAATCTTTGAATGAGAATTCCTCAATCAAGCTACCAATGTAAAGATTGAATCTTTGAGTGAAATTAACACAATCAAGGTAACTACTATGTCACTAGACCTTATTAATGTATAGCGATTCAATCTTTGAAAGAAAACGACAATTTTAAGTTTAACTTGTTCGAATTCCTTATGAAGTGGCGAAGAGTGTTTTAAAGTCTAAAGATTGAATCTTTGAATGAAAATACCTTAATCAAGGTATTAATTATGTCACTAGACCTTTTTAATGTATAAAGAATAAATCTTAGAAAGAAAATGAGAGTTTTGAGTTAAACTTATTCGAGTTCCCTTTGACGTGACGGAGAGTGTTTTAATGTGTAAAGATTGAATCCTTGAATGAAATTACCTCAATCAAGGTACCTATTATGTCAATGGACCTTTTTAATGTATAAAGATTTAATCTTTGATTTAAAATGAGAATTTTGAGTTTAACCTATTCGAGTTCCCTAAGAAGTCGCGAAAAGTGTTTTAATGACCATAGATTGAATCCTTGAATGAAAATACCTCAATCAAGGTACTAATTTTGTCACTAGAATGCTTTAATTAATGTATAAAGAATGAATCTTTGAAAGAAAAAGGGAGTTTCGAGTGTAACTTATTTGAGTTCCTAACGTAATCTCGTAGAATGCTTTAATGACTAAAGATTGAATCCTTTAATGGAAATACCTCAATCAAGGTGCCTATTATGTCACTTGACCTTTTAAATGTATAAAGATTAAATCTTTGGAATAAAATGAGAGTTTTAAGTTAAACTTATAATAGTTCCCTTCGACGTCACGAAGAGTGTATTAATGAGTAAAGATTGAATCTTTGAGCGAAATTACCTCAATCACGATACCTATTATGTCACAAGACCTTTTGAATGTATAACGGTTGAATCTTTTAAAGAAAATGAGAGTTTTGAGTTTAACTTATTCGAGTACCCTTTGAAGTCGCGAAGAGTGTTTTAATGACTAAAAATTGAATCTTTGAATGAAAATAGCTCAATCAAGGTACCTATTGTGTCATTAGAGCTTCTTAATGTATAAAGATTGAATCTTTGAAAGAAAATGAGAGTTTTGAGTTAAACTTATTCGAGGTCCCTTTGACGTCCCAAAGAGTATTTTAACGAGTAAAGATTGAATATTTGAATGTAAACACCTCAATCATGGTGCCTATTATGTCACTAAACCATTTTAATGTATAAAGATTAAATTTTTTAAAGAAAATGAGACTTTTGAGTTAAACTTATTCGAGTTTCCTTTGAGATCACGGAGAGTGTTCTAATGAGTAAAGATTGAATCAGTGAATAAAATTATCTCAATTAAGGTAGCTATTATGTCACTAGGCCATTTTAATGTATAAAGATTGAATCTTTGAAAGAAAATGAGAGTTTTGTGTTAAACTTATTCGACTTCCCTATGAAGTCGGGACGAGTGTTTTAATGACAAAAGACTGAATCTTTGAATAAGAGGTACAAAGATTGAATTTGTGAAAGAAAATGAGAGGTTTGAGTTTAACTTATTCGAGTTCCCTATGAAGTCGCGAAGAGTGTTTTAATAACTAAAGATTGAATCTTTGAATGAAAAGACCTCAATCAAGGTACCTATTATGTCACTAGTCCTTTTTTTTGTACAAATATTTAATCTTTGAAAGAGAGAGAGATTTTTGAGTTAAACTTGTTTGAATTCCCTTGGACGTCCTAAAGAGTATTTTAATGAGAAAAGATTGAATCTTTGAATGAAAAATTCTCAATCAAGGTACCTATTATATCGCTAGACCTTTTAAAGTATAAAGATTGAGTCTTTGAAAGAAAATTAGAGTTTTGAGTTAAACTTATTCGAATTCCCTTTGACGTCCCGAAAAGTGTTTTAATGAGCAAAGGTTGAATCTTTGAATGAAATTACTTCTAACAAGGTACCAATTATGTCTCTAGACCATTTTAATGTATGAAGATTGAATCTTTGAAAGAAAATGAGAGTTTTGAGTTCAACTTCTTCGAGTTCACTATGTAGTCGTGAATTGTGTTTTAGGGACAAAAGATTGAATCATTGAATGAAATTACTTCAATCAAGATACCAGTTATGTCACTAGACAATTTTAATCTACAAAGATTGAATCTTTGAACGAAAATGATAGTTTTGAGGAAAACTTGTTCAAGTTCCCTATGAAGTCGCGAAGTGTGTTTTAATGACTGCAGATTGAATCTTTGAATGAAAATACCTCAATTAAGGTACCAATTACGTCACAAGACCTTTTTAATGGGTAAAGATCGAGTCTTTAAAAGAAAGCGAGGGTTTTAAGTTAAACTTATTCGAGTTCCCTTTGACGTCTCGAAGAGTGTTTAAAAGAGTAAGGATTGAATCTTTGAATGAGAATTCCTCAATCAAGCTACCAATGTAAAGATTGAATCTCTGAGTGAAATTAACACAATCAAGGTAACTACTATGTCACTAGACCTTATTAATGTATAGCGATTCAATCTTTGAAAGAAAACGACAATTTTAAGTTTAACTTGTTCGAATACCTTATGAAGTGGCGAAGAGTGTTTTAAAGTCTAAAGATTGAATCTTTGAATGAAAATACCTTAATCAAGGTATTAATTATGTCACTAGGCCTTTTTAATGTATAAAGAATAAATCTTAGAAAGAAAATGAGAGTTTTGAGTTAAACTTATTCGAGTTCCCTTTGACGTAACGGAGAGTGTTTTAATGTGTAAAGATTGAATCCTTGAATGAAATTACCTCAATCAAGGTACCTATTATGTCAATGGACCTTTTTAATGTATAAAGATTTAATCTTTGATTTAAAATGAGAATTTTGAGTTTAACCTATTCGAGTTCCCTAAGAAGTCGCGAAGAGTGTTTTAATGACCATAGATTGAATCCTTGAATGAAAATACCTCAATCAAGGTACTAATTTTGTCACTAGAACATTTTAATGAATAAAGATTGAATCTTTAAAAGAAAATGAGATTTTGGAGTTAAACTTATTCGAGTTCCCTTTTACGCCCCGAAGTGTGTTTAAATGAGTACAGATTGAATCTTTGAATGAAAATTCCTCACTCAAGGTACCTATTATGTCACTAGACCATTTTAATGTACAAAGATTAAATCTTTGAACGAAAACGAGAGTTTTGAGTTAAACTTATTCGAGTTCCCTTTAATATCACGAAGAGTGTTTTAATTAGTAAAGATTGAATATATGAAAGAAATTACCTCAATCACAGTAACGATTATGCCACATGACCTTTTTAATGTATAAAGAATGAATCTTTGAAAGAAAAAGGGAGTTTCGAGTGTAACTTATTTGAGTTCCTAACGTAATCTCGTAGAATGCTTTAATGACTAAAGATTGAATCCTTTAATGGAAATACCTCAATCAAGGTGCCTATTATGTCAGTTGACCTTTTAAATGTATAAAGATTAAATCTTTGGAATAAAATGAGAGTTTTAAGTTAAACTTATAATAGTTCCCTTCGACGTCACGAAGAGTGTATTAATGAGTAAAGATTGAATCTTTGAGCGAAATTACCTCAATCACGATACCTATTATGTCACAAGACCTTTTGAATGTATAACGGTTGAATCTTTTAAAGAAAATGAGAGTTTTGAGTTTAACTTATTCGAGTACCCTTTGAAGTCGCGAAGAGTGTTTTAATGACTAAAAATTGAATCTTTGAATGAAAATAGCTCAATCAAGGTACCTATTGTGTCATTAGAGCTTCTTAATGTATAAAGATTGAATCTTTGAAAGAAAATGAGAGTTTTGAGTTAAACTTATTCGAGGTCCCTTTGACATCCCAAAGAGTATTTTAACGAGTAAAGATTGAATATTTGAATGTAAACACCTCAATCATGGTGCCTATTATGTCACTAAACCATTTTAATGTATAAAGATTAAATTTTTTAAAGAAAATGAGACTTTTGAGTTAAACTTATTCGAGTTTCCTTTGAGATCACGGAGAGTGTTCTAATGAGTAAAGATTGAATCAGTGAATAAAATTATCTCAATTAAGGTAGCTATTATGTCACTAGGCCATTTTAATGTATAAAGATTGAATCTTTGAAAGAAAATGAGAGTTTTGTGTTAAACTTATTCGACTTCCCTATGAAGTCGGGACGAGTGTTTTAATGACAAAAGACTGAGTCTTTGAATAAGAGGTACAAAGATTGAATTTGTGAAAGAAAATGAGAGGTTTGAGTTTAACTTATTCGAGTTCCCTATGAAGTCGCGAAGAGTGTTTTAATAACTAAAGATTGAATCTTTGAATGAAAAGACCTCAATCAAGGTACCTATTATGTCACTAGTCCTTTTTTTTGTACAAATATTTAATCTTTGAAAGAGAGAGAGATTTTTGAGTTAAACTTGTTTGAATTCCCTTGGACGTCCTAAAGAGTATTTTAATGAGAAAAGATTGAATCTTTGAATAAAAAATTCTCAATCAAGGTACCTATTATATCGCTAGACCTTTTAAAGTATAAAGATTGAGTCTTTGAAAGAAAATTAGAGTTTTGAGTTAAACTTATTCGAATTCCCTTTGACGTCCCGAAAAGTGTTTTAATGAGCAAAGGTTGAATCTTTGAATGAAATTACTTCTAACAAGGTACCAATTATGTCTCTAGACCATTTTAATGTATGAAGATTGAATCTTTGAAAGAAAATGAGAGTTTTGAGTTCAACTTCTTCGAGTTCACTATGTAGTCGTGAATTGTGTTTTAGGGACAAAAGATTGAATCATTGAATGAAATTACTTCAATCAAGATACCAGTTATGTCACTAGACAATTTTAATCTACAAAGATTGAATCTTTGAACGAAAATGATAGTTTTGAGGAAAACTTGTTCAAGTTCCCTATGAAGTCGCGAAGTGTGTTTTAATGACTGCAGATTGAATCTTTGAATGAAAATACCTCAATTAAGGTACCAATTACGTCACAAGACCTTTTTAATGGGTAAAGATCGAGTCTTTAAAAGAAAGCGAGGGTTTTAAGTTAAACTTATTCGAGTTCCCTTTGACGTCTCGAAGAGTGTTTAAAAGAGTAAGGATTGAATCTTTGAATGAGAATTCCTCAATCAAGCTACCAATGTAAAGATTGAATCTCTGAGTGAAATTAACACAATCAAGGTAACTACTATGTCACTAGACCTTATTAATGTATAGCGATTCAATCTTTGAAAGAAAACGACAATTTTAAGTTTAACTTGTTCGAATACCTTATGAAGTGGCGAAGAGTGTTTTAAAGTCTAAAGATTGAATCTTTGAATGAAAATACCTTAATCAAGGTATTAATTATGTCACTAGGCCTTTTTAATGTATAAAGAATAAATCTTAGAAAGAAAATGAGAGTTTTGAGTTAAACTTATTCGAGTTCCCTTTGACGTAACGGAGAGTGTTTTAATGTGTAAAGATTGAATCCTTGAATGAAATTACCTCAATCAAGGTACCTATTATGTCAATGGACCTTTTTAATGTATAAAGATTTAATCTTTGATTTAAAATGAGAATTTTGAGTTTAACCTATTCGAGTTCCCTAAGAAGTCGCGAAGAGTGTTTTAATGACCATAGATTGAATCCTTGAATGAAAATACCTCAATCAAGGTACTAATTTTGTCACTAGAACTTTTTAATGAATAAAGATTGAATCTTTAAAAGAAAATGAGATTTTGGAGTTAAACTTATTCGAGTTCCCTTTTACGCCCCGAAGTGTGTTTAAATGAGTACAGATTGAATCTTTGAATGAAAATTTCGCACTCAAGGTACCTATTATGTCACTAGACCATTTTAATGTACAAAGATTAAATCTTTGAACGAAAACGAGAGTTTTGAGTTAAACTTATTCGAGTTCCCTTTAATATCACGAAGAGTGTTTTAATTAGTAAAGATTGAATATATGAAAGAAATTACCTCAATCACGGTAACGATTATGCCACATGACCTTTTTAATGTATAAAGAATGAATCTTTGAAAGAAAAAGGGAGTTTCGAGTGTAACTTATTTGAGTTCCTAACGTAATCTCGTAGAATGCTTTAATGACTAAAGATTGAATCCTTTAATGGAAATACCTCAATCAAGGTGCCTATTATGTCACTTGACCTTTTAAATGTATAAAGATTAAATCTTTGGAATAAAATGAGAGTTTTAAGTTAAACTTATAATAGTTCCCTTCGACGTCACGAAGAGTGTATTAATGAGTAAAGATTGAATCTTTGAGCGAAATTACCTCAATCACGATACCTATTATGTCACAAGACCTTTTGAATGTATAACGGTTGAATCTTTTAAAGAAAATGAGAGTTTTGAGTTTAACTTATTCGAGTACCCTTTGAAGTCGCGAAGAGTGTTTTAATAACTAAAAATTGAATCTTTGAATGAAAATAGCTCAATCAAGGTACCTATTGTGTCATTAGAGCTTCTTAATGTATAAAGATTGAATCTTTGAAAGAAAATGAGAGTTTTGAGTTAAACTTATTCGAGGTCCCTTTGACGTCCCAAAGAGTATTTTAACGAGTAAAGATTGAATATTTGAATGTAAACACCTCAATCATGGTGCCTATTATGTCACTAAACCATTTTAATGTATAAAGATTAAATTTTTTAAAGAAAATGAGACTTTTGAGTTAAACTTATTCGAGTTTCCTTTGAGATCACGGAGAGTGTTCTAATGAGTAAAGATTGAATCAGTGAATAAAATTATCTCAATTAAGGTAGCTATTATGTCACTAGGCCATTTTAATGTATAAAGATTGAATCTTTGAAAGAAAATGAGAGTTTTGTGTTAAACTTATTCGACTTCCCTATGAAGTCGGGACGAGTGTTTTAATGACAAAAGACTGAATCTTTGAATAAGAGGTACAAAGATTGAATTTGTGAAAGAAAATGAGAGGTTTGAGTTTAACTTATTCGAGTTCCCTATGAAGTCGCGAAGAGTGTTTTAATAACTAAAGATTGAATCTTTGAATGAAAAGACCTCAATCAAGGTACCTATTATGTCACTAGTCCTTTTTTTTGTACAAATATTTAATCTTTGAAAGAGAGAGAGATTTTTGAGTTAAACTTGTTTGAATTCCCTTGGACGTCCTAAAGAGTATTTTAATGAGAAAAGATTGAATCTTTGAATGAAAAATTCTCAATCAAGGTACCTATTATATCGCTAGACCTTTTAAAGTATAAAGATTGAGTCTTTGAAAGAAAATTAGAGTTTTGAGTTAAACTTATTCGAATTCCCTTTGACGTCCCGAAAAGTGTTTTAATGAGCAAAGGTTGAATCTTTGAATGAAATTACTTCTAACAAGGTACCAATTATGTCTCTAGACCATTTTAATGTATGAAGATTGAATCTTTGAAAGAAAATGAGAGTTTTGAGTTCAACTTCTTCGAGTTCACTATGTAGTCGTGAATTGTGTTTTAGGGACAAAAGATTGAATCATTGAATGAAATTACTTCAATCAAGATACCAGTTATGTCACTAGACAATTTTAATCTACAAAGATTGAATCTTTGAACGAAAATGATAGTTTTGAGGAAAACTTGTTCAAGTTCCCTATGAAGTCGCGAAGTGTGTTTTAATGACTGCAGATTGAATCTTTGAATGAAAATACCTCAATTAAGGTACCAATTACGTCACAAGACCTTTTTAATGGGTAAAGATCGAGTCTTTAAAAGAAAGCGAGGGTTTTAAGTTAAACTTATTCGAGTTCCCTTTGACGTCTCGAAGAGTGTTTAAAAGAGTAAGGATTGAATCTTTGAATGAGAATTCCTCAATCAAGCTACCAATGTAAAGATTGAATCTCTGAGTGAAATTAACACAATCAAGGTAACTACTATGTCACTAGACCTTATTAATGTATAGCGATTCAATCTTTGAAAGAAAACGACAATTTTAAGTTTAACTTGTTCGAATTCCTTATGAAGTGGCGAAGAGTGTTTTAAAGTCTAAAGATTGAATCTTTGAATGAAAATACCTTAATCAAGGTATTAATTATGTCACTAGGCCTTTTTAATGTATAAAGAATAAATCTTAGAAAGAAAATGAGAGTTTTGAGTTAAACTTATTCGAGTTCCCTTTGACGTAACGGAGAGTGTTTTAATGTGTAAAGATTGAATCCTTGAATGAAATTACCTCAATCAAGGTACCTATTATGTCAATGGACCTTTTTAATGTATAAAGATTTAATCTTTGATTTAAAATGAGAATTTTGAGTTTAACCTATTCGAGTTCCCTAAGAAGTCGCGAAGAGTGTTTTAATGACCATAGATTGAATCCTTGAATGAAAATACCTCAATCAAGGTACTAATTTTGTCACTAGAACATTTTAATGAATAAAGATTGAATCTTTAAAAGAAAATGAGATTTTGGAGTTAAACTTATTCGAGTTCCCTTTTACGCCCCGAAGTGTGTTTAAATGAGTACAGATTGAATCTTTGAATGAAAATTCCTCACTCAAGGTACCTATTATGTCACTAGACCATTTTAATGTACAAAGATTAAATCTTTGAACGAAAACGAGAGTTTTGAGTTAAACTTATTCGAGTTCCCTTTAATATCACGAAGAGTGTTTTAATTAGTAAAGATTGAATATATGAAAGAAATTACCTCAATCACGGTAACGATTATGCCACATGACCTTTTTAATGTATAAAGAATGAATCTTTGAAAGAAAAAGGGAGTTTCGAGTGTAACTTATTTGAGTTCCTAACGTAATCTCGTAGAATGCTTTAATGACTAAAGATTGAATCCTTTAATGGAAATACCTCAATCAAGGTGCCTATTATGTCACTTGACCTTTTAAATGTATAAAGATTAAATCTTTGGAATAAAATGAGAGTTTTAAGTTAAACTTATAATAGTTCCCTTCGACGTCACGAAGAGTGTATTAATGAGTAAAGATTGAATCTTTGAGCGAAATTACCTCAATCACGATACCTATTATGTCACAAGACCTTTTGAATGTATAACGGTTGAATCTTTTAAAGAAAATGAGAGTTTTGAGTTTAACTTATTCGAGTACCCTTTGAAGTCGCGAAGAGTGTTTTAATAACTAAAAATTGAATCTTTGAATGAAAATAGCTCAATCAAGGTACCTATTGTGTCATTAGAGCTTCTTAATGTATAAAGATTGAATCTTTGAAAGAAAATGAGAGTTTTGAGTTAAACTTATTCGAGGTCCCTTTGACGTCCCAAAGAGTATTTTAACGAGTAAAGATTGAATATTTGAATGTAAACACCTCAATCATGGTGCCTATTATGTCACTAAACCATTTTAATGTATAAAGATTAAATTTTTTAAAGAAAATGAGACTTTTGAGTTAAACTTATTCGAGTTTCCTTTGAGATCACGGAGAGTGTTCTAATGAGTAAAGATTGAATCAGTGAATAAAATTATCTCAATTAAGGTAGCTATTATGTCACTAGGCCATTTTAATGTATAAAGATTGAATCTTTGAAAGAAAATGAGAGTTTTGTGTTAAACTTATTCGACTTCCCTATGAAGTCGGGACGAGTGTTTTAATGACAAAAGACTGAATCTTTGAATAAGAGGTACAAAGATTGAATTTGTGAAAGAAAATGAGAGGTTTGAGTTTAACTTATTCGAGTTCCCTATGAAGTCGCGAAGAGTGTTTTAATAACTAAAGATTGAATCTTTGAATGAAAAGACCTCAATCAAGGTACCTATTATGTCACTAGTCCTTTTTTTTGTACAAATATTTAATCTTTGAAAGAGAGAGAGATTTTTGAGTTAAACTTGTTTGAATTCCCTTGGACGTCCTAAAGAGTATTTTAATGAGAAAAGATTGAATCTTTGAATGAAAAATTCTCAATCAAGGTACCTATTATATCGCTAGACCTTTTAAAGTATAAAGATTGAGTCTTTGAAAGAAAATTAGAGTTTTGAGTTAAACTTATTCGAATTCCCTTTGACGTCCCGAAAAGTGTTTTAATGAGCAAAGGTTGAATCTTTGAATGAAATTACTTCTAACAAGGTACCAATTATGTCTCTAGACCATTTTAATGTATGAAGATTGAATCTTTGAAAGAAAATGAGAGTTTTGAGTTCAACTTCTTCGAGTTCACTATGTAGTCGTGAATTGTGTTTTAGGGACAAAAGATTGAATCATTGAATGAAATTACTTCAATCAAGATACCAGTTATGTCACTAGACAATTTTAATCTACAAAGATTGAATCTTTGAACGAAAATGATAGTTTTGAGGAAAACTTGTTCAAGTTCCCTATGAAGTCGCGAAGTGTGTTTTAATGACTGCAGATTGAATCTTTGAATGAAAATACCTCAATTAAGGTACCAATTACGTCACAAGACCTTTTTAATGGGTAAAGATCGAGTCTTTAAAAGAAAGCGAGGGTTTTAAGTTAAACTTATTCGAGTTCCCTTTGACGTCTCGAAGAGTGTTTAAAAGAGTAAGGATTGAATCTTTGAATGAGAATTCCTCAATCAAGCTACCAATGTAAAGATTGAATCTCTGAGTGAAATTAACACAATCAAGGTAACTACTATGTCACTAGACCTTATTAATGTATAGCGATTCAATCTTTGAAAGAAAACGACAATTTTAAGTTTAACTTGTTCGAATTCCTTATGAAGTGGCGAAGAGTGTTTTAAAGTCTAAAGATTGAATCTTTGAATGAAAATACCTTAATCAAGGTATTAATTATGTCACTAGGCCTTTTTAATGTATAAAGAATAAATCTTAGAAAGAAAATGAGAGTTTTGAGTTAAACTTATTCGAGTTCCCTTTGACGTAACGGAGAGTGTTTTAATGTGTAAAGATTGAATCCTTGAATGAAATTACCTCAATCAAGGTACCTATTATGTCAATGGACCTTTTTAATGTATAAAGATTTAATCTTTGATTTAAAATGAGAATTTTGAGTTTAACCTATTCGAGTTCCCTAAGAAGTCGCGAAGAGTGTTTTAATGACCATAGATTGAATCCTTGAATGAAAATACCTCAATCAAGGTACTAATTTTGTCACTAGAACATTTTAATGAATAAAGATTGAATCTTTAAAAGAAAATGAGATTTTGGAGTTAAACTTATTCGAGTTCCCTTTTACGCCCCGAAGTGTGTTTAAATGAGTACAGATTGAATCTTTGAATGAAAATTCCTCACTCAAGGTACCTATTATGTCACTAGACCATTTTAATGTACAAAGATTAAATCTTTGAACGAAAACGAGAGTTTTGAGTTAAACTTATTCGAGTTCCCTTTAATATCACGAAGAGTGTTTTAATTAGTAAAGATTGAATATATGAAAGAAATTACCTCAATCACGGTAACGATTATGCCACATGACCTTTTTAATGTATAAAGAATGAATCTTTGAAAGAAAAAGGGAGTTTCGAGTGTAACTTATTTGAGTTCCTAACGTAATCTCGTAGAGTGCTTTAATGACTAAAGATTGAATCCTTTAATGGAAATACCTCAATCAAGGTGCCTATTATGTCACTTGACCTTTTAAATGTATAAAGATTAAATCTTTGGAATAAAATGAGAGTTTTAAGTTAAACTTATAATAGTTCCCTTCGACGTCACGAACAGTGTATTAATCAGTAAAGATTGAATCTTTGAGCGAAATTACCTCAATCACGATACCTATTATGTCACAAGACCTTTTGAATGTATAACGGTTGAATCTTTTAAAGAAAATGAGAGTTTTGAGTTTAACTTATTCGAGTACCCTTTGAAGTCGCGAAGAGTGTTTTAATGACTAAAAATTGAATCTTTGAATGAAAATAGCTCAATCAAGGTACCTATTGTGTCATTAGAGCTTCTTAATGTATAAAGATTGAATCTTTGAAAGAAAATGAGAGTTTTGAGTTAAACTTATTCGAGGTCCCTTTGACGTCCCAAAGAGTATTTTAACGAGTAAAGATTGAATATTTGAATGTAAACACCTCAATCATGGTGCCTATTATGTCACTAAACCATTTTAATGTATAAAGATTAAATTTTTTAAAGAAAATGAGACTTTTGAGTTAAACTTATTTGAGTTTCCTTTGAGATCACGGAGAGTGTTCTAATGAGTAAAGATTGAATCAGTGAATAAAATTATCTCAATTAAGGTAGCTATTATGTCACTAGGCCATTTTGATGTATAAAGATTGAATCTTTGAAAGAAAATGAGAGTTTTGTGTTAAACTTATTCGACTTCCCTATGAAGTCGGGACGAGTGTTTTAATGACAAAAGACTGAATCTTTGAATAAGAGGTACAAAGATTGAATTTGTGAAAGAAAATGAGAGGTTTGAGTTTAACTTATTCGAGTTCCCTATGAAGTCGCGAAGAGTGTTTTAATAACTAAAGATTGAATCTTTGAATGAAAAGACCTCAATCAAGGTACCTATTATGTCACTAGTCCTTTTTTTTGTACAAATATTTAATCTTTGAAAGAGAGGGAGATTTTTGAGTTAAACTTGTTTGAATTCCCTTGGACGCCCTAAAGAGTATTTTAATGAGAAAAGATTGAATCTTTGAATGAAAAATTCTCAATCAAGGTACCTATTATATCGCTAGACCTTTTAAAGTATAAAGATTGAGTCTTTGAAAGAAAATTAGAGTTTTGAGTTAAACTTATTCGAATTCCCTTTGACGTCCCGAAAAGTGTTTTAATGAGCAAAGGTTGAATCTTTGAATGAAATTACTTCTAACAAGGTACCAATTATGTCTCTAGACCATTTTAATGTATGAAGATTGAATCTTTGAAAGAAAATGAGAGTTTTGAGTTCAACTTCTTCGAGTTCACTATGTAGTCGTGAATTGTGTTTTAGGGACAAAAGATTGAATCATTGAATGAAATTACTTCAATCAAGATACCAGTTATGTCACTAGACAATTTTAATCTACAAAGATTGAATCTTTGAACGAAAATGATAGTTTTGAGGAAAACTTGTTCAAGTTCCCTATGAAGTCGCGAAGTGTGTTTTAATGACTGCAGATTGAATCTTTGAATGAAAATACCTCAATTAAGGTACCAATTACGTCACAAGACCTTTTTAATGGGTAAAGATCGAGTCTTTAAAAGAAAGCGAGGGTTTTAAGTTAAACTTATTCGAGTTCCCTTTGACGTCTCGAAGAGTGTTTAAAAGAGTAAGGATTGAATCTTTGAATGAGAATTCCTCAATCAAGCTACCAATGTAAAGATTGAATCTCTGAGCGAAATTAACACAATCAAGGTAACTACTATGTCACTAGACCTTATTAATGTATAGCGATTCAATCTTTGAAAGAAAACGACAATTTTAAGTTTAACTTGTTCGAATTCCTTATGAAGTGGCGAAGAGTGTTTTAAAGTCTAAAGATTGAATCTTTGAATGAAAATACCTTAATCAAGGTATTAATTATGTCACTAGGCCTTTTTAATGTATAAAGAATAAATCTTAGAAAGAAAATGAGAGTTTTGAGTTAAACTTATTCGAGTTCCCTTTGACGTAACGGAGAGTGTTTTAATGTGTAAAGATTGAATCCTTGAATGAAATTACCTCAATCAAGGTACCTATTATGTCAATGGACCTTTTTAATGTATAAAGATTTAATCTTTGATTTAAAATGAGAATTTTGAGTTTAACCTATTCGAGTTCCCTAAGAAGTCGCGAAGAGTGTTTTAATGACCATAGATTGAATCCTTGAATGAAAATACCTCAATCAAGGTACTAATTTTGTCACTAGAACATTTTAATGAATAAAGATTGAATCTTTAAAAGAAAATGAGATTTTGGAGTTAAACTTATTCGAGTTCCCTTTTACGCCCCGAAGTGTGTTTAAATGAGTACAGATTGAATCTTTGAATGAAAATTCCTCACTCAATGTACCTATTATGTCACTAGACCATTTTAATGTACAAAGATTAAATCTTTGAACGAAAACGAGAGTTTTGAGTTAAACTTATTCGAGTTCCCTTTAATATCACGAAGAGTGTTTTAATTAGTAAAGATTGAATATATGAAAGAAATTACCTCAATCACGGTAACGATTATGCCACATGACCTTTTTAATGTATAAAGAATGAATCTTTGAAAGAAAAAGGGAGTTTCGAGTGTAACTTATTTGAGTTCCTAACGTAATCTCGTAGAATGCTTTAATGACTAAAGATTGAATCCTTTAATGGAAATACCTCAATCAAGGTGCCTATTATGTCACTTGACCTTTTAAATGTATAAAGATTAAATCTTTGGAATAAAATGAGAGTTTTAAGTTAAACTTATAATAGTTCCCTTCGACGTCACGAAGAGTGTATTAATGAGTTAAGATTGAATCTTTGAGCGAAATTACCTCAATCACGATACCTACTATGTCACAAGACCTTTTGAATGTATAACGGTTGAATCTTTTAAAGAAAATGAGAGTTTTGAGTTTAACTTATTCGAGTACCCTTTGAAGTCGCGAAGAGTGTTTTAATGACTAAAAATTGAATCTTTGAATGAAAATAGCTCAATCAAGGTACCTATTGTGTCATTAGAGCTTCTTAATGTATAAAGATTGAATCTTTGAAAGAAAATGAGAGTTTTGAGTTAAACTTATTCGAGGTCCCTTTGACGTCCCAAAGAGTATTTTAACGAGTAAAGATTGAATATTTGAATGTAAACACCTCAATCATGGTGCCTATTATGTCACTAAACCATTTTAATGTATAAAGATTAAATTTTTTAAAGAAAATGAGACTTTTGAGTTAAACTTATTCGAGTTTCCTTTGAGATCACGGAGAGTGTTCTAATGAGTAAAGATTGAATCAGTGAATAAAATTATCTCAATTAAGGTAGCTATTATGTCACTAGGCCATTTTAATGTATAAAGATTGAATCTTTGAAAGAAAATGAGAGTTTTGTGTTAAACTTATTCGACTTCCCTATGAAGTCGGGACGAGTGTTTTAATGACAAAAGACTGAATCTTTGAATAAGAGGTACAAAGATTGAATTTGTGAAAGAAAATGAGAGGTTTGAGTTTAACTTATTCGAGTTCCCTATGAAGTCGCGAAGAGTGTTTTAATAACTAAAGATTGAATCTTTGAATGAAAAGACCTCAATCAAGGTACCTATTATGTCACTAGTCCTTTTTTTTGTACAAATATTTAATCTTTGAAAGAGAGAGAGATTTTTGAGTTAAACTTGTTTGAATTCCCTTGGACGCCCTAAAGAGTATTTTAATGAGAAAAGATTGAATCTTTGAATGAAAAATTCTCAATCAAGGTACCTATTATATCGCTAGACCTTTTAAAGTATAAAGATTGAGTCTTTGAAAGAAAATTAGAGTTTTGAGTTAAACTTATTCGAATTCCCTTTGACGTCCCGAAAAGTGTTTTAATGAGCAAAGGTTGAATCTTTGAATGAAATTACTTCTAACAAGGTACCAATTATGTCTCTAGACCATTTTAATGTATGAAGATTGAATCTTTGAAAGAAAATGAGAGTTTTGAGTTCAACTTCTTCGAGTTCACTATGTAGTCGTGAATTGTGTTTTAGGGACAAAAGATTGAATCATTGAATGAAATTACTTCAATCAAGATACCAGTTATGTCACTAGACAATTTTAATCTACAAAGATTGAATCTTTGAACGAAAATGATAGTTTTGAGGAAAACTTGTTCAAGTTCCCTATGAAGTCGCGAAGTGTGTTTTAATGACTGCAGATTGAATCTTTGAATGAAAATACCTCAATTAAGGTACCAATTACGTCACAAGACCTTTTTAATGGGTAAAGATCGAGTCTTTAAAAGAAAGCGAGGGTTTTAAGTTAAACTTATTCGAGTTCCCTTTGACGTCTCGAAGAGTGTTTAAAAGAGTAAGGATTGAATCTTTGAATGAGAATTCCTCAATCAAGCTACCAATGTAAAGATTGAATCTCTGAGTGAAATTAACACAATCAAGGTAACTACTATGTCACTAGACCTTATTAATGTATAGCGATTCAATCTTTGAAAGAAAACGACAATTTTAAGTTTAACTTGTTCGAATACCTTATGAAGTGGCGAAGAGTGTTTTAAAGTCTAAAGATTGAATCTTTGAATGAAAATACCTTAATCAAGGTATTAATTATGTCACTAGACCTTTTTAATGTATAAAGAATAAATCTTAGAAAGAAAATGAGAGTTTTGAGTTAAACTTATTCGAGTTCCCTTTGACGTAACGGAGAGTGTTTTAATGTGTAAAGATTGAATCCTTGAATGAAATTACCTCAATCAAGGTACCTATTATGTCAATGGACCTTTTTAATGTATAAAGATTTAATCTTTGATTTAAAATGAGAATTTTGAGTTTAACCTATTCGAGTTCCCTAAGAAGTCGCGAAGAGTGTTTTAATGACCATAGATTGAATCCTTGAATGAAAATACCTCAATCAAGGTACTAATTTTGTCACTAGAACTTTTTAATGAATAAAGATTGAATCTTTAAAAGAAAATGAGATTTTGGAGTTAAACTTATTCGAGTTCCCTTTTACGCCCCGTAGTGTGTTTAAATGAGTACAGATTGAATCTTTGAATGAAAATTCCTCACTCAATGTACCTATTATGTCACTAGACCATTTTAATGTACAAAGATTAAATCTTTGAACGAAAACGAGAGTTTTGAGTTAAACTTATTCGAGTTCCCTTTAATATCACGAAGAGTGTTTTAATTAGTAAAGATTGAATATATGAAAGAAATTACCTCAATCACGGTCACGATTATGCCACATGACCTTTTTAATGTATAAAGAATGAATCTTTGAAAGAAAAAGGGAGTTTCGAGTGTAACTTATTTGAGTTCCTAACGTAATCTCGTAGAATGCTTTAATGACTAAAGATTGAATCCTTTAATGGAAATACCTCAATCAAGGTGCCTATTATGTCACTTGACCTTTTAAATGTATAAAGATTAAATCTTTGGAATAAAATGAGAGTTTTAAGTTAAACTTATAATAGTTCCCTTCGACGTCACGAAGAGTGTATTAATGAGTAAAGATTGAATCTTTGAGCGAAATTACCTCAATCACGATACCTATTATGTCACAAGACCTTTTGAATGTATAACGGTTGAATCTTTTAAAGAAAATGAGAGTTTTGAGTTTAACTTATTCGAGTACCCTTTGAAGTCGCGAAGAGTGTTTTAATGACTAAAAATTGAATCTTTGAATGAAAATAGCTCAATCAAGGTACCTATTGTGTCATTAGAGCTTCTTAATGTATAAAGATTGAATCTTTGAAAGAAAATGAGAATTTTGAGTTAAACTTATTCGAGGTCCCTTTGACGTCCCAAAGAGTATTTTAACGAGTAAAGATTGAATATTTGAATGTAAACACCTCAATCATGGTGCCTATTATGTCACTAAACCATTTTAATGTATAAAGATTAAATTTTTTAAAGAAAATGAGACTTTTGAGTTAAACTTATTCGAGTTTCCTTTGAGATCACGGAGAGTGTTCTAATGAGTAAAGATTGAATCAGTGAATAAAATTATCTCAATTAAGGTAGCTATTATGTCACTAGGCCATTTTAATGTATAAAGATTGAATCTTTGAAAGAAAATGAGAGTTTTGTGTTAAACTTATTCGACTTCCCTATGAAGTCGGGACGAGTGTTTTAATGACAAAAGACTGAATCTTTGAATAAGAGGTACAAAGATTGAATTTGTGAAAGAAAATGAGAGGTTTGAGTTTAACTTATTCGAGTTCCCTATGAAGTCGCGAAGAGTGTTTTAATAATTAAAGATTGAATCTTTGAATGAAAAGACCTCAATCAAGGTACCTATTATGTCACTAGTCCTTTTTTTTGTACAAATATTTAATCTTTGAAAGAGAGAGAGATTTTTGAGTTAAACTTGTTTGAATTCCCTTGGACGTCCTAAAGAGTATTTTAATGAGAAAAGATTGAATCTTTGAATGAAAAATTCTCAATCAAGGTACCTATTATATCGCTAGACCTTTTAAAGTATAAAGATTGAGTCTTTGAAAGAAAATTAGAGTTTTGAGTTAAACTTATTCGAATTCCCTTTGACGTCCCGAAAAGTGTTTTAATGAGCAAAGGTTGAATCTTTGAATGAAATTACTTCTAACAAGGTACCAATTATGTCTCTAGACCATTTTAATGTATGAAGATTGAATCTTTGAAAGAAAATGAGAGTTTTGAGTTCAACTTCTTCGAGTTCACTATGTAGTCGTGAATTGTGTTTTAGGGACAAAAGATTGAATCATTGAATGAAATTACTTCAATCAAGATACCAGTTATGTCACTAGACAATTTTAATCTACAAAGATTGAATCTTTGAACGAAAATGATAGTTTTGAGGAAAACTTGTTCAAGTTCCCTATGAAGTCGCGAAGTGTGTTTTAATGACTGCAGATTGAATCTTTGAATGAAAATACCTCAATTAAGGTACCAATTACGTCACAAGACCTTTTTAATGGGTAAAGATCGAGTCTTTAAAAGAAAGCGAGGGTTTTAAGTTAAACTTATTCGAGTTCCCTTTGACGTCTCGAAGAGTGTTTAAAAGAGTAAGGATTGAATCTTTGAATGAGAATTCCTCAATCAAGCTACCAATGTAAAGATTGAATCTCTGAGTGAAATTAACACAATCAAGGTAACTACTATGTCACTAGACCTTATTAATGTATAGCGATTCAATCTTTGAAAGAAAACGACAATTTTAAGTTTAACTTGTTCGAATACCTTATGAAGTGGCGAAGAGTGTTTTAAAGTCTAAAGATTGAATCTTTGAATGAAAATACCTTAATCAAGGTATTAATTATGTCACTAGACCTTTTTAATGTTTAAAGAATAAATCTTAGAAAGAAAATGAGAGTTTTGAGTTAAACTTATTCGAGTTCCCTTTGACGTAACGGAGAGTGTTTTAATGTGTAAAGATTGAATCCTTGAATGAAATTACCTCAATCAAGGTACCTATTATGTCAATGGACCTTTTTAATGTATAAAGATTTAATCTTTGATTTAAAATGAGAATTTTGAGTTTAACCTATTCGAGTTCCCTAAGAAGTCGCGAAGAGTGTTTTAATGACCATAGATTGAATCCTTGAATGAAAATACCTCAATCAAGGTACTAATTTTGTCAATAGAACATTTTAATGAATAAAGATTGAATCTTTAAAAGAAAATGAGATTTTGGAGTTAAACTTATTCGAGTTCCCTTTTACGCCCCGAAGTGTGTTTAAATGAGTACAGATTGAATCTTTGAATGAAAATTCCTCACTCAATGTACCTATTATGTCACTAGACCATTTTAATGTACAAAGATTAAATCTTTGAACGAAAACGAGAGTTTTGAGTTAAACTTATTCGAGTTCCCTTTAATATCACGAAGAGTGTTTTAATTAGTAAAGATTGAATATATGAAAGAAATTACCTCAATCACGGTAACGATTATGCCACATGACCTTTTTAATGTATAAAGAATGAATCTTTGAAAGAAAAAGGGAGTTTCGAGTGTAACTTATTTGAGTTCCTAACGTAATCTCGTAGAATGCTTTAATGACTAAAGATTGAATCCTTTAATGGAAATACCTCAATCAAGGTGCCTATTATGTCACTTGACCTTTTAAATGTATAAAGATTAAATCTTTGGAATAAAATGAGAGTTTTAAGTTAAACTTATAATAGTTCCCTTCGACGTCACGAAGAGTGTATTAATGAGTAAAGATTGAATCTTTGAGCGAAATTACCTCAATCACGATACCTACTATGTCACAAGACCTTTTGAATGTATAACGGTTGAATCTTTTAAAGAAAATGAGAGTTTTGAGTTTAACTTATTCGAGTACCCTTTGAAGTCGCGAAGAGTGTTTTAATGACTAAAAATTGAATCTTTGAATGAAAATAGCTCAATCAAGGTACCTATTGTGTCATTAGAGCTTCTTAATGTATAAAGATTGAATCTTTGAAAGAAAATGAGAGTTTTGAGTTAAACTTATTCGAGGTCCCTTTGACGTCCCAAAGAGTATTTTAACGAGTAAAGATTGAATATTTGAATGTAAACACCTCAATCATGGTGCCTATTATGTCACTAAACCATTTTAATGTATAAAGATTAAATTTTTTAAAGAAAATGAGACTTTTGAGTTAAACTTATTCGAGTTTCCTTTGAGATCACGGAGAGTGTTCTAATGAGTAAAGATTGAATCAGTGAATAAAATTATCTCAATTAAGGTAGCTATTATGTCACTAGGCCATTTTAATGTATAAAGATTGAATCTTTGAAAGAAAATGAGAGTTTTGTGTTAAACTTATTCGACTTCCCTATGAAGTCGGGACGAGTGTTTTAATGACAAAAGACTGAATCTTTGAATAAGAGGTACAAAGATTGAATTTGTGAAAGAAAATGAGAGGTTTGAGTTTAACTTATTCGAGTTCCCTATGAAGTCGCGAAGAGTGTTTTAATAACTAAAGATTGAATCTTTGAATGAAAAGACCTCAATCAAGGTACCTATTATGTCACTAGTCCTTTTTTTTGTACAAATATTTAATCTTTGAAAGAGAGAGAGATTTTTGAGTTAAACTTGTTTGAATTCCCTTGGACGCCCTAAAGAGTATTTTAATGAGAAAAGATTGAATCTTTGAATGAAAAATTCTCAATCAAGGTACCTATTATATCGCTAGACCTTTTAAAGTATAAAGATTGAGTCTTTGAAAGAAAATTAGAGTTTTGAGTTAAACTTATTCGAATTCCCTTTGACGTCCCGAAAAGTGTTTTAATGAGCAAAGGTTGAATCTTTGAATGAAATTACTTCTAACAAGGTACCAATTATGTCTCTAGACCATTTTAATGTATGAAGATTGAATCTTTGAAAGAAAATGAGAGTTTTGAGTTCAACTTCTTCGAGTTCACTATGTAGTCGTGAATTGTGTTTTAGGGACAAAAGATTGAATCATTGAATGAAATTACTTCAATCAAGATACCAGTTATGTCACTAGACAATTTTAATCTACAAAGATTGAATCTTTGAACGAAAATGATAGTTTTGAGGAAAACTTGTTCAAGTTCCCTATGAAGTCGCGAAGTGTGTTTTAATGACTGCAGATTGAATCTTTGAATGAAAATACCTCAATTAAGGTACCAATTACGTCACAAGACCTTTTTAATGGGTAAAGATCGAGTCTTTAAAAGAAAGCGAGGGTTTTAAGTTAAACTTATTCGAGTTCCCTTTGACGTCTCGAAGAGTGTTTAAAAGAGTAAGGATTGAATCTTTGAATGAGAATTCCTCAATCAAGCTACCAATGTAAAGATTGAATCTCTGAGTGAAATTAACACAATCAAGGTAACTACTATGTCACTAGACCTTATTAATGTATAGCGATTCAATCTTTGAAAGAAAACGACAATTTTAAGTTTAACTTGTTCGAATACCTTATGAAGTGGCGAAGAGTGTTTTAAAGTCTAAAGATTGAATCTTTGAATGAAAATACCTTAATCAAGGTATTAATTATGTCACTAGACCTTTTTAATGTATAAAGAATAAATCTTAGAAAGAAAATGAGAGTTTTGAGTTAAACTTATTCGAGTTCCCTTTGACGTAACGGAGAGTGTTTTAATGTGTAAAGATTGAATCCTTGAATGAAATTACCTCAATCAAGGTACCTATTATGTCAATGGACCTTTTTAATGTATAAAGATTTAATCTTTGATTTAAAATGAGAATTTTGAGTTTAACCTATTCGAGTTCCCTAAGAAGTCGCGAAGAGTGTTTTAATGACCATAGATTGAATCCTTGAATGAAAATACCTCAATCAAGGTACTAATTTTGTCACTAGAACATTTTAATGAATAAAGATTGAATCTTTAAAAGAAAATGAGATTTTGGAGTTAAACTTATTCGAGTTCCCTTTTACGCCCCGAAGTGTGTTTAAATGAGTACAGATTGAATCTTTGAATGAAAATTCCTCACTCAATGTACCTATTATGTCACTAGACCATTTTAATGTACAAAGATTAAATCTTTGAACGAAAACGAGAGTTTTGAGTTAAACTTATTCGAGTTCCCTTTAATATCACGAAGAGTGTTTTAATTAGTAAAGATTGAATATATGAAAGAAATTACCTCAATCACGGTAACGATTATGCCACATGACCTTTTTAATGTATAAAGAATGAATCTTTGAAAGAAAAAGGGAGTTTCGAGTGTAACTTATTTGAGTTCCTAACGTAATCTCGTAGAATGCTTTAATGACTAAAGATTGAATCCTTTAATGGAAATACCTCAATCAAGGTGCCTATTATGTCACTTGACCTTTTAAATGTATAAAGATTAAATCTTTGGAATAAAATGAGAGTTTTAAGTTAAACTTATAATAGTTCCCTTCGACGTCACGAAGAGTGTATTAATGAGTAAAGATTGAATCTTTGAGCGAAATTACCTCAATCACGATACCTACTATGTCACAAGACCTTTTGAATGTATAACGGTTGAATCTTTTAAAGAAAATGAGAGTTTTGAGTTTAACTTATTTGAGTACCCTTTGAAGTCGCGAAGAGTGTTTTAATGACTAAAAATTGAATCTTTGAATGAAAATAGCTCAATCAAGGTACCTATTGTGTCATTAGAGCTTCTTAATGTATAAAGATTGAATCTTTGAAAGAAAATGAGAGTTTTGAGTTAAACTTATTCGAGGTCCCTTTGACGTCCCAAAGAGTATTTTAACGAGTAAAGATTGAATATTTGAATGTAAACACCTCAATCATGGTGCCTATTATGTCACTAAACCATTTTAATGTATAAAGATTAAATTTTTTAAAGAAAATGAGACTTTTGAGTTAAACTTATTCGAGTTTCCTTTGAGATCACGGAGAGTGTTCTAATGAGTAAAGATTGAATCAGTGAATAAAATTATCTCAATTAAGGTAGCTATTATGTCACTAGGCCATTTTAATGTATAAAGATTGAAACTTTGAAAGAAAATGAGAGTTTTGTGTTAAACTTATTCGACTTCCCTATGAAGTCGGGACGAGTGTTTTAATGACAAAAGACTGAATCTTTGAATAAGAGGTACAAAGATTGAATTTGTGAAAGAAAATGAGAGGTTTGAGTTTAACTTATTCGAGTTCCCTATGAAGTCGCGAAGAGTGTTTTAATAACTAAAGATTGAATCTTTGAATGAAAAGACCTCAATCAAGGTACCTATTATGTCACTAGTCCTTTTTTTTGTACAAATATTTAATCTTTGAAAGAGAGAGAGATTTTTGAGTTAAACTTGTTTGAATTCCCTTGGACGCCCTAAAGAGTATTTTAATGAGAAAAGATTGAATCTTTGAATGAAAAATTCTCAATCAAGGTACCTATTATATCGCTAGACCTTTTAAAGTATAAAGATTGAGTCTTTGAAAGAAAATTAGAGTTTTGAGTTAAACTTATTCGAATTCCCTTTGACGTCCCGAAAAGTGTTTTAATGAGCAAAGGTTGAATCTTTGAATGAAATTACTTCTAACAAGGTACCAATTATGTCTCTAGACCATTTTAATGTATGAAGATTGAATCTTTGAAAGAAAATGAGAGTTTTGAGTTCAACTTCTTCGAGTTCACTATGTAGTCGTGAATTGTGTTTTAGGGACAAAAGATTGAATCATTGAATGAAATTACTTCAATCAAGATACCAGTTATGTCACTAGACAATTTTAATCTACAAAGATTGAATCTTTGAACGAAAATGATAGTTTTGAGGAAAACTTGTTCAAGTTCCCTATGAAGTCGCGAAGTGTGTTTTAATGACTGCAGATTGAATCTTTGAATGAAAATACCTCAATTAAGGTACCAATTACGTCACAAGACCTTTTTAATGGGTAAAGATCGAGTCTTTAAAAGAAAGCGAGGGTTTTAAGTTAAACTTATTCGAGTTCCCTTTGACGTCTCGAAGAGTGTTTAAAAGAGTAAGGATTGAATCTTTGAATGAGAATTCCTCAATCAAGCTACCAATGTAAAGATTGAATCTCTGAGTGAAATTAACACAATCAAGGTAACTACTATGTCACTAGACCTTATTAATGTATAGCGATTCAATCTTTGAAAGAAAACGACAATTTTAAGTTTAACTTGTTCGAATACCTTATGAAGTGGCGAAGAGTGTTTTAAAGTCTAAAGATTGAATCTTTGAATGAAAATACCTTAATCAAGGTATTAATTATGTCACTAGACCTTTTTAATGTATAAAGAATAAATCTTAGAAAGAAAATGAGAGTTTTGAGTTAAACTTATTCGAGTTCCCTTTGACGTAACGGAGAGTGTTTTAATGTGTAAAGATTGAATCCTTGAATGAAATTACCTCAATCAAGGTACCTATTATGTCAATGGACCTTTTTAATGTATAAAGATTTAATCTTTGATTTAAAATGAGAATTTTGAGTTTAACCTATTCGAGTTCCCTAAGAAGTCGCGAAGAGTGTTTTAATGACCATAGATTGAATCCTTGAATGAAAATACCTCAATCAAGGTACTAATTTTGTCACTAGAACATTTTAATGAATAAAGATTGAATCTTTAAAAGAAAATGAGATTTTGGAGTTAAACTTATTCGAGTTCCCTTTTACGCCCCGAAGTGTGTTTAAATGAGTACAGATTGAATCTTTGAATGAAAATTCCTCACTCAATGTACCTATTATGTCACTAGACCATTTTAATGTACAAAGATTAAATCTTTGAACGAAAACGAGAGTTTTGAGTTAAACTTATTCGAGTTCCCTTTAATATCACGAAGAGTGTTTTAATTAGTAAAGATTGAATATATGAAAGAAATTACCTCAATCACGGTAACGATTATGCCACATGACCTTTTTAATGTATAAAGAATGAATCTTTGAAAGAAAAAGGGAGTTTCGAGTGTAACTTATTTGAGTTCCTAACGTAATCTCGTAGAATGCTTTAATGACTAAAGATTGAATCCTTTAATGGAAATACCTCAATCAAGGTGCCTATTATGTCACTTGACCTTTTAAATGTATAAAGATTAAATCTTTGGAATAAAATGAGAGTTTTAAGTTAAACTTATAATAGTTCCCTTCGACGTCACGAAGAGTGTATTAATGAGTAAAGATTGAATCTTTGAGCGAAATTACCTCAATCACGATACCTACTATGTCACAAGACCTTTTGAATGTATAACGGTTGAATCTTTTAAAGAAAATGAGAGTTTTGAGTTTAACTTATTTGAGTACCCTTTGAAGTCGCGAAGAGTGTTTTAATGACTAAAAATTGAATCTTTGAATGAAAATAGCTCAATCAAGGTACCTATTGTGTCATTAGAGCTTCTTAATGTATAAAGATTGAATCTTTGAAAGAAAATGAGAGTTTTGAGTTAAACTTATTCGAGGTCCCTTTGACGTCCCAAAGAGTATTTTAACGAGTAAAGATTGAATATTTGAATGTAAACACCTCAATCATGGTGCCTATTATGTCACTAAACCATTTTAATGTATAAAGATTAAATTTTTTAAAGAAAATGAGACTTTTGAGTTAAACTTATTCGAGTTTCCTTTGAGATCACGGAGAGTGTTCTAATGAGTAAAGATTGAATCAGTGAATAAAATTATCTCAATTAAGGTAGCTATTATGTCACTAGGCCATTTTAATGTATAAAGATTGAAACTTTGAAAGAAAATGAGAGTTTTGTGTTAAACTTATTCGACTTCCCTATGAAGTCGGGACGAGTGTTTTAATGACAAAAGACTGAATCTTTGAATAAGAGGTACAAAGATTGAATTTGTGAAAGAAAATGAGAGGTTTGAGTTTAACTTATTCGAGTTCCCTATGAAGTCGCGAAGAGTGTTTTAATAACTAAAGATTGAATCTTTGAATGAAAAGACCTCAATCAAGGTACCTATTATGTCACTAGTCCTTTTTTTTGTACAAATATTTAATCTTTGAAAGAGAGAGAGATTTTTGAGTTAAACTTGTTTGAATTCCCTTGGACGTCCTAAAGAGTATTTTAATGAGAAAAGATTGAATCTTTGAATGAAAAATTCTCAATCAAGGTACCTATTATATCGCTAGACCTTTTAAAGTATAAAGATTGAGTCTTTGAAAGAAAATTAGAGTTTTGAGTTAAACTTATTCGAATTCCCTTTGACGTCCCGAAAAGTGTTTTAATGAGCAAAGGTTGAATCTTTGAATGAAATTACTTCTAACAAGGTACCAATTATGTCTCTAGACCATTTTAATGTATGAAGATTGAATCTTTGAAAGAAAATGAGAGTTTTGAGTTCAACTTCTTCGAGTTCACTATGTAGTCGTGAATTGTGTTTTAGGGACAAAAGATTGAATCATTGAATGAAATTACTTCAATCAAGATACCAGTTATGTCACTAGACAATTTTAATCTACAAAGATTGAATCTTTGAACGAAAATGATAGTTTTGAGGAAAACTTGTTCAAGTTCCCTATGAAGTCGCGAAGTGTGTTTTAATGACTGCAGATTGAATCTTTGAATGAAAATACCTCAATTAAGGTACCAATTA
This sequence comes from Cornus florida, assembly GCF_030987335.1. Classification (NCBI taxonomy): domain Eukaryota; kingdom Viridiplantae; phylum Streptophyta; class Magnoliopsida; order Cornales; family Cornaceae; genus Cornus; species Cornus florida. Next base: position 78,957 of record NW_026775649.1, on the reverse strand, counting down.
CGTCACAAGACCTTTTTAATGGGTAAAGATCGAGTCTTTAAAAGAAAGCGAGGGTTTTAAGTTAAACTTATTCGAGTTCCCTTTGACGTCTCGAAGAGTGTTTAAAAGAGTAAGGATTGAATCTTTGAATGAGAATTCCTCAATCAAGCTACCAATGTAAAGATTGAATCTCTGAGTGAAATTAACACAATCAAGGTAACTACTATGTCACTAGACCTTATTAATGTATAGCGATTCAATCTTTGAAAGAAAACGACAATTTTAAGTTTAACTTGTTCGAATTCCTTATGAAGTGGCGAAGAGTGTTTTAAAGTCTAAAGATTGAATCTTTGAATGAAAATACCTTAATCAAGGTATTAATTATGTCACTAGACCTTTTTAATGTATAAAGAATAAATCTTAGAAAGAAAATGAGAGTTTTGAGTTAAACTTATTCGAGTTCCCTTTGACGTAACGGAGAGTGTTTTAATGTGTAAAGATTGAATCCTTGAATGAAATTACCTCAATCAAGGTACCTATTATGTCAATGGACCTTTTTAATGTATAAAGATTTAATCTTTGATTTAAAATGAGAATTTTGAGTTTAACCTATTCGAGTTCCCTAAGAAGTCGCGAAGAGTGTTTTAATGACCATAGATTGAATCCTTGAATGAAAATACCTCAATCAAGGTACTAATTTTGTCACTAGAACATTTTAATGAATAAAGATTGAATCTTTAAAAGAAAATGAGATTTTGGAGTTAAACTTATTCGAGTTCCCTTTTACGCCCCGAAGTGTGTTTAAATGAGTACAGATTGAATCTTTGAATGAAAATTCCTCACTCAATGTACCTATTATGTCACTAGACCATTTTAATGTACAAAGATTAAATCTTTGAACGAAAACGAGAGTTTTGAGTTAAACTTATTCGAGTTCCCTTTAATATCACGAAGAGTGTTTTAATTAGTAAAGATTGAATATATGAAAGAAATTACCTCAATCACGGTAACGATTATGCCACATGACCTTTTTAATGTATAAAGAATGAATCTTTGAAAGAAAAAGGGAGTTTCGAGTGTAACTTATTTGAGTTCCTAACGTAATCTCGTAGAATGCTTTAATGACTAAAGATTGAATCCTTTAATGGAAATACCTCAATCAAGGTGCCTATTATGTCACTTGACCTTTTAAATGTATAAAGATTAAATCTTTGGAATAAAATGAGAGTTTTAAGTTAAACTTATAATAGTTCCCTTCGACGTCACGAAGAGTGTATTAATGAGTAAAGATTGAATCTTTGAGCGAAATTACCTCAATCACGATACCTATTATGTCACAAGACCTTTTGAATGTATAACGGTTGAATCTTTTAAAGAAAATGAGAGTTTTGAGTTTAACTTATTCGAGTACCCTTTGAAGTCGCGAAGAGTGTTTTAATGACTAAAAATTGAATCTTTGAATGAAAATAGCTCAATCAAGGTACCTATTGTGTCATTAGAGCTTCTTAATGTATAAAGATTGAATCTTTGAAAGAAAATGAGAGTTTTGAGTTAAACTTATTCGAGGTCCCTTTGACGTCCCAAAGAGTATTTTAACGAGTAAAGATTGAATATTTGAATGTAAACACCTCAATCATGGTGCCTATTATGTCACTAAACCATTTTTATGTATAAAGATTAAATTTTTTAAAGAAAATGAGACTTTTGAGTTAAACTTATTCGAGTTTCCTTTGAGATCACGGAGAGTGTTCTAATGAGTAAAGATTGAATCAGTGAATAAAATTATCTCAATTAAGGTAGCTATTATGTCACTAGGCCATTTTAATGTATAAAGATTGAATCTTTGAAAGAAAATGAGAGTTTTGTGTTAAACTTATTCGACTTCCCTATGAAGTCGGGACGAGTGTTTTAATGACAAAAGACTGAATCTTTGAATAAGAGGTACAAAGATTGAATTTGTGAAAGAAAATGAGAGGTTTGAGTTTAACTTATTCGAGTTCCCTATGAAGTCGCGAAGAGTGTTTTAATAACTAAAGATTGAATCTTTGAATGAAAAGACCTCAATCAAGGTACCTATTATGTCACTAGTCCTTTTTTTTGTACAAATATTTAATCTTTGAAAGAGAGAGAGATTTTTGAGTTAAACTTGTTTGGATTCCCTTGGACGTCCTAAAGAGTATTTTAATGAGAAAAGATTGAATCTTTGAATGAAAAATTCTCAATCAAGGTACCTATTATATCGCTAGACCTTTTAAAGTATAAAGATTGAGTCTTTGAAAGAAAATTAGAGTTTTGAGTTAAACTTATTCGAATTCCCTTTGACGTCCCGAAAAGTGTTTTAATGAGCAAAGGTTGAATCTTTGAATGAAATTACTTCTAACAAGGTACCAATTATGTCTCTAGACCATTTTAATGTATGAAGATTGAATCTTTGAAAGAAAATGAGAGTTTTGAGTTCAACTTCTTCGAGTTCACTATGTAGTCGTGAATTGTGTTTTAGGGACAAAAGATTGAATCATTGAATGAAATTACTTCAATCAAGATACCAGTTATGTCACTAGACAATTTTAATCTACAAAGATTGAATCTTTGAACGAAAATGATAGTTTTGAGGAAAACTTGTTCAAGTTCCCTATGAAGTCGCGAAGTGTGTTTTAATGACTGCAGATTGAATCTTTGAATGAAAATACCTCAATTAAGGTACCAATTACGTCACAAGACCTTTTTAATGGGTAAAGATCGAGTCTTTAAAAGAAAGCGAGGGTTTTAAGTTAAACTTATTCGAGTTCCCTTTGACGTCTCGAAGAGTGTTTAAAAGAGTAAGGATTGAATCTTTGAATGAGAATTCCTCAATCAAGCTACCAATGTAAAGATTGAATCTCTGAGTGAAATTAACACAATCAAGGTAACTATTATGTCACTAGACCTTATTAATGTATAGCGATTCAATCTTTGAAAGAAAACGACAATTTTAAGTTTAACTTGTTCGAATTCCTTATGAAGTGGCGAAGAGTGTTTTAAAGTCTAAAGATTGAATCTTTGAATGAAAATACCTTAATCAAGGTATTAATTATGTCACTAGACCTTTTTAATGTATAAAGAATAAATCTTAGAAAGAAAATGAGAGTTTTGAGTTAAACTTATTCGAGTTCCCTTTGACGTAACGGAGAGTGTTTTAATGTGTAAAGATTGAATCCTTGAATGAAATTACCTCAATCAAGGTACCTATTATGTCAATGGACCTTTTTAATGTATAAAGATTTAATCTTTGATTTAAAATGAGAATTTTGAGTTTAACCTATTCGAGTTCCCTAAGAAGTCGCGAAGAGTGTTTTAATGACCATAGATTGAATCCTTGAATGAAAATACCTCAATCAAGGTACTAATTTTGTCACTAGAACATTTTAATGAATAAAGATTGAATCTTTAAAAGAAAATGAGATTTTGGAGTTAAACTTATTCGAGTTCCCTTTTACGCCCCGAAGTGTGTTTAAATGAGTACAGATTGAATCTTTGAATGAAAATTCCTCACTCAAGGTACCTATTATGTCACTAGACCATTTTAATGTACAAAGATTAAATCTTTGAACGAAAACGAGAGTTTTGAGTTAAACTTATTCGAGTTCCCTTTAATATCACGAAGAGTGTTTTAATTAGTAAAGATTGAATATATGAAAGAAATTACCTCAATCACGGTAACGATTATGCCACATGACCTTTTTAATGTATAAAGAATGAATCTTTGAAAGAAAAAGGGAGTTTCGAGTGTAACTTATTTGAGTTCCTAACGTAATCTCGTAGAATGCTTTAATGACTAAAAATTGAATCCTTTAATGGAAATACCTCAATCAAGGTGCCTATTATGTCACTTGACCTTTTAAATGTATAAAGATTAAATCTTTGGAATAAAATGAGAGTTTTAAGTTAAACTTATAATAGTTCCCTTCGACGTCACGAAGAGTGTATTAATGAGTAAAGATTGAATCTTTGAGCGAAATTACCTCAATCACGATACCTATTATGTCACAAGACCTTTTGAATGTATAACGGTTGAATCTTTTAAAGAAAATGAGAGTTTTGAGTTTAACTTATTCGAGTACCCTTTGAAGTCGCGAAGAGTGTTTTAATGACTAAAAATTGAATCTTTGAATGAAAATAGCTCAATCAAGGTACCTATTGTGTCATTAGAGCTTCTTAATGTATAAAGATTGAATCTTTGAAAGAAAATGAGAGTTTTGAGTTAAACTTATTCGAGGTCCCTTTGACGTCCCAAAGAGTATTTTAACGAGTAAAGATTGAATATTTGAATGTAAACACCTCAATCATGGTGCCTATTATGTCACTAAACCATTTTAATGTATAAAGATTAAATTTTTTAAAGAAAATGAGACTTTTGAGTTAAACTTATTCGAGTTTCCTTTGAGATCACGGAGAGTGTTCTAATGAGTAAAGATTGAATCAGTGAATAAAATTATCTCAATTAAGGTAGCTATTATGTCACTAGGCCATTTTAATGTATAAAGATTGAATCTTTGAAAGAAAATGAGAGTTTTGTGTTAAACTTATTCGACTTCCCTATGAAGTCGGGACGAGTGTTTTAATGACAAAAGACTGAATCTTTGAATAAGAGGTACAAAGATTGAATTTGTGAAAGAAAATGAGAGGTTTGAGTTTAACTTATTCGAGTTCCCTATGAAGTCGCGAAGAGTGTTTTAATAACTAAAGATTGAATCTTTGAATGAAAAGACCTCAATCAAGGTACCTATTATGTCACTAGTCCTTTTTTTTGTACAAATATTTAATCTTTGAAAGAGAGAGAGATTTTTGAGTTAAACTTGTTTGGATTCCCTTGGACGTCCTAAAGAGTATTTTAATGAGAAAAGATTGAATCTTTGAATGAAAAATTCTCAATCAAGGTACCTATTATATCGCTAGACCTTTTAAAGTATAAAGATTGAGTCTTTGAAAGAAAATTAGAGTTTTGAGTTAAACTTATTCGAATTCCCTTTGACGTCCCGAAAAGTGTTTTAATGAGCAAAGGTTGAATCTTTGAATGAAATTACTTCTAACAAGGTACCAATTATGTCTCTAGACCATTTTAATGTATGAAGATTGAATCTTTGAAAGAAAATGAGAGTTTTGAGTTCAACTTCTTCGAGTTCACTATGTAGTCGTGAATTGTGTTTTAGGGACAAAAGATTGAATCATTGAATGAAATTACTTCAATCAAGATACCAGTTATGTCACTAGACAATTTTAATCTACAAAGATTGAATCTTTGAACGAAAATGATAGTTTTGAGGAAAACTTGTTCAAGTTCCCTATGAAGTCGCGAAGTGTGTTTTAATGACTGCAGATTGAATCTTTGAATGAAAATACCTCAATTAAGGTACCAATTACGTCACAAGACCTTTTTAATGGGTAAAGATCGAGTCTTTAAAAGAAAGCGAGGGTTTTAAGTTAAACTTATTCGAGTTCCCTTTGACGTCTCGAAGAGTGTTTAAAAGAGTAAGGATTGAATCTTTGAATGAGAATTCCTCAATCAAGCTACCAATGTAAAGATTGAATCTCTGAGTGAAATTAACACAATCAAGGTAACTACTATGTCACTAGACCTTATTAATGTATAGCGATTCAATCTTTGAAAGAAAACGACAATTTTAAGTTTAACTTGTTCGAATTCCTTATGAAGTGGCGAAGAGTGTTTTAAAGTCTAAAGATTGAATCTTTGAATGAAAATACCTTAATCAAGGTATTAATTATGTCACTAGACCTTTTTAATGTATAAAGAATAAATCTTAGAAAGAAAATGAGAGTTTTGAGTTAAACTTATTCGAGTTCCCTTTGACGTAACGGAGAGTGTTTTAATGTGTAAAGATTGAATCCTTGAATGAAATTACCTCAATCAAGGTACCTATTATGTCAATGGACCTTTTTAATGTATAAAGATTTAATCTTTGATTTAAAATGAGAATTTTGAGTTTAACCTATTCGAGTTCCCTAAGAAGTCGCGAAGAGTGTTTTAATGACCATAGATTGAATCCTTGAATGAAAATACCTCAATCAAGGTACTAATTTTGTCACTAGAACATTTTAATGAATAAAGATTGAATCTTTAAAAGAAAATGAGATTTTGGAGTTAAACTTATTCGAGTTCCCTTTTACGCCCCGAAGTGTGTTTAAATGAGTACAGATTGAATCTTTGAATGAAAATTCCTCACTCAAGGTACCTATTATGTCACTAGACCATTTTAATGTACAAAGATTAAATCTTTGAACGAAAACGAGAGTTTTGAGTTAAACTTATTCGAGTTCCCTTTAATATCACGAAGAGTGTTTTAATTAGTAAAGATTGAATATATGAAAGAAATTACCTCAATCACGGTAACGATTATGCCACATGACCTTTTTAATGTATAAAGAATGAATCTTTGAAAGAAAAAGGGAGTTTCGAGTGTAACTTATTTGAGTTCGTAACGTAATCTCGTAGAATGCTTTAATGACTAAAGATTGAATCCTTTAATGGAAATACCTCAATCAAGGTGCCTATTATGTCACTTGACCTTTTAAATGTATAAAGATTAAATCTTTGGAATAAAATGAGAGTTTTAAGTTAAACTTATAATAGTTCCCTTCGACGTCACGAAGAGTGTATTAATGAGTAAAGATTGAATCTTTGAGCGAAATTACCTCAATCACGATACCTATTATGTCACAAGACCTTTTGAATGTATAACGGTTGAATCTTTTAAAGAAAATGAGAGTTTTGAGTTTAACTTATTCGAGTACCCTTTGAAGTCGCGAAGAGTGTTTTAATGACTAAAAATTGAATCTTTGAATGAAAATAGCTCAATCAAGGTACCTATTGTGTCATTAGAGCTTCTTAATGTATAAAGATTGAATCTTTGAAAGAAAATGAGAGTTTTGAGTTAAACTTATTCGAGGTCCCTTTGACGTCCCAAAGAGTATTTTAACGAGTAAAGATTGAATATTTGAATGTAAACACCTCAATCATGGTGCCTATTATGTCACTAAACCATTTTTATGTATAAAGATTAAATTTTTTAAAGAAAATGAGACTTTTGAGTTAAACTTATTCGAGTTTCCTTTGAGATCACGGAGAGTGTTCTAATGAGTAAAGATTGAATCAGTGAATAAAATTATCTCAATTAAGGTAGCTATTATGTCACTAGGCCATTTTAATGTATAAAGATTGAATCTTTGAAAGAAAATGAGAGTTTTGTGTTAAACTTATTCGACTTCCCTATGAAGTCGGGACGAGTGTTTTAATGACAAAAGACTGAATCTTTGAATAAGAGGTACAAAGATTGAATTTGTGAAAGAAAATGAGAGGTTTGAGTTTAACTTATTCGAGTTCCCTATGAAGTCGCGAAGAGTGTTTTAATAACTAAAGATTGAATCTTTGAATGAAAAGACCTCAATCAAGGTACCTATTATGTCACTAGTCCTTTTTTTTGTACAAATATTTAATCTTTGAAAGAGAGAGAGATTTTTGAGTTAAACTTGTTTGGATTCCCTTGGACGTCCTAAAGAGTATTTTAATGAGAAAAGATTGAATCTTTGAATGAAAAATTCTCAATCAAGGTACCTATTATATCGCTAGACCTTTTAAAGTATAAAGATTGAGTCTTTGAAAGAAAATTAGAGTTTTGAGTTAAACTTATTCGAATTCCCTTTGACGTCCCGAAAAGTGTTTTAATGAGCAAAGGTTGAATCTTTGAATGAAATTACTTCTAACAAGGTACCAATTATGTCTCTAGACCATTTTAATGTATGAAGATTGAATCTTTGAAAGAAAATGAGAGTTTTGAGTTCAACTTCTTCGAGTTCACTATGTAGTCGTGAATTGTGTTTTAGGGACAAAAGATTGAATCATTGAATGAAATTACTTCAATCAAGATACCAGTTATGTCACTAGACAATTTTAATCTACAAAGATTGAATCTTTGAACGAAAATGATAGTTTTGAGGAAAACTTGTTCAAGTTCCCTATGAAGTCGCGAAGTGTGTTTCAATGACTGCAGATTGAATCTTTGAATGAAAATACCTCAATTAAGGTACCAATTACGTCACAAGACCTTTTTAATGGGTAAAGATCGAGTCTTTAAAAGAAAGCGAGGGTTTTAAGTTAAACTTATTCGAGTTCCCTTTGACGTCTCGAAGAGTGTTTAAAAGAGTAAGGATTGAATCTTTGAATGAGAATTCCTCAATCAAGCTACCAATGTAAAGATTGAATCTCTGAGTGAAATTAACACAATCAAGGTAACTACTATGTCACTAGACCTTATTAATGTATAGCGATTCAATCTTTGAAAGAAAACGACAATTTTAAGTTTAACTTGTTCGAATTCCTTATGAAGTGGCGAAGAGTGTTTTAAAGTCTAAAGATTGAATCTTTGAATGAAAATACCTTAATCAAGGTATTAATTATGTCACTAGACCTTTTTAATGTATAAAGAATAAATCTTAGAAAGAAAATGAGAGTTTTGAGTTAAACTTATTCGAGTTCCCTTTGACGTAACGGAGAGTGTTTTAATGTGTAAAGATTGAATCCTTGAATGAAATTACCTCAATCAAGGTACCTATTATGTCAATGGACCTTTTTAATGTATAAAGATTTAATCTTTGATTTAAAATGAGAATTTTGAGTTTAACCTATTCGAGTTCCCTAAGAAGTCGCGAAGAGTGTTTTAATGACCATAGATTGAATCCTTGAATGAAAATACCTCAATCAAGGTACTAATTTTGTCACTAGAACATTTTAATGAATAAAGATTGAATCTTTAAAAGAAAATGAGATTTTGGAGTTAAACTTATTCGAGTTCCCTTTTACGCCCCGAAGTGTGTTTAAATGAGTACAGATTGAATCTTTGAATGAAAATTCCTCACTCAAGGTACCTATTATGTCACTAGACCATTTTAATGTACAAAGATTAAATCTTTGAACGAAAACGAGAGTTTTGAGTTAAACTTATTCGAGTTCCCTTTAATATCACGAAGAGTGTTTTAATTAGTAAAGATTGAATATATGAAAGAAATTACCTCAATCACGGTAACGATTATGCCACATGACCTTTTTAATGTATAAAGAATGAATCTTTGAAAGAAAAAGGGAGTTTCGAGTGTAACTTATTTGAGTTCCTAACGTAATCTCGTAGAATGCTTTAATGACTAAAGATTGAATCCTTTAATGGAAATACCTCAATCAAGGTGCCTATTATGTCACTTGACCTTTTAAATGTATAAAGATTAAATCTTTGGAATAAAATGAGAGTTTTAAGTTAAACTTATAATAGTTCCCTTCGACGTCACGAAGAGTGTATTAATGAGTAAAGATTGAATCTTTGAGCGAAATTACCTCAATCACGATACCTATTATGTCACAAGACCTTTTGAATGTATAACGGTTGAATCTTTTAAAGAAAATGAGAGTTTTGAGTTTAACTTATTCGAGTACCCTTTGAAGTCGCGAAGAGTGTTTTAATGACTAAAAATTGAATCTTTGAATGAAAATAGCTCAATCACGGTACCTATTGTGTCATTAGAGCTTCTTAATGTATAAAGATTGAATCTTTGAAAGAAAATGAGAGTTTTGAGTTAAACTTATTCGAGGTCCCTTTGACGTCCCAAAGAGTATTTTAACGAGTAAAGATTGAATATTTGAATGTAAACACCTCAATCATGGTGCCTATTATGTCACTAAACCATTTTTATGTATAAAGATTAAATTTTTTAAAGAAAATGAGACTTTTGAGTTAAACTTATTCGAGTTTCCTTTGAGATCACGGAGAGTGTTCTAATGAGTAAAGATTGAATCAGTGAATAAAATTATCTCAATTAAGGTAGCTATTATGTCACTAGGCCATTTTAATGTATAAAGATTGAATCTTTGAAAGAAAATGAGAGTTTTGTGTTAAACTTATTCGACTTCCCTATGAAGTCGGGACGAGTGTTTTAATGACAAAAGACTGAATCTTTGAATAAGAGGTACAAAGATTGAATTTGTGAAAGAAAATGAGAGGTTTGAGTTTAACTTATTCGAGTTCCCTATGAAGTCGCGAAGAGTGTTTTAATAACTAAAGATTGAATCTTTGAATGAAAAGACCTCAATCAAGGTACCTATTATGTCACTAGTCCTTTTTTTTGTACAAATATTTAATCTTTGAAAGAGAGAGAGATTTTTGAGTTAAACTTGTTTGGATTCCCTTGGACGTCCTAAAGAGTATTTTAATGAGAAAAGATTGAATCTTTGAATGAAAAATTCTCAATCAAGGTACCTATTATATCGCTAGACCTTTTAAAGTATAAAGATTGAGTCTTTGAAAGAAAATTAGAGTTTTGAGTTAAACTTATTCGAATTCCCTTTGACGTCCCGAAAAGTGTTTTAATGAGCAAAGGTTGAATCTTTGAATGAAATTACTTCTAACAAGGTACCAATTATGTCTCTAGACCATTTTAATGTATGAAGATTGAATCTTTGAAAGAAAATGAGAGTTTTGAGTTCAACTTCTTCGAGTTCACTATGTAGTCGTGAATTGTGTTTTAGGGACAAAAGATTGAATCATTGAATGAAATTACTTCAATCAAGATACCAGTTATGTCACTAGACAATTTTAATCTACAAAGATTGAATCTTTGAACGAAAATGATAGTTTTGAGGAAAACTTGTTCAAGTTCCCTATGAAGTCGCGAAGTGTGTTTTAATGACTGCAGATTGAATCTTTGAATGAAAATACCTCAATTAAGGTACCAATTACGTCACAAGACCTTTTAAATGGGTAAAGATCGAGTCTTTAAAAGAAAGCGAGGGTTTTAAGTTAAACTTATTCGAGTTCCCTTTGACGTCTCGAAGAGTGTTTAAAAGAGTAAGGATTGAATCTTTGAATGAGAATTCCTCAATCAAGCTACCAATGTAAAGATTGAATCTCTGAGTGAAATTAACACAATCAAGGTAACTACTATGTCACTAGACCTTATTAATGTATAGCGATTCAATCTTTGAAAGAAAACGACAATTTTAAGTTTAACTTGTTCGAATTCCTTATGAAGTGGCGAAGAGTGTTTTAAAGTCTAAAGATTGAATCTTTGAATGAAAATACCTTAATCAAGGTATTAATTATGTCACTAGACCTTTTTAATGTATAAAGAATAAATCTTAGAAAGAAAATGAGAGTTTTGAGTTAAACTTATTCGAGTTCCCTTTGACGTAACGGAGAGTGTTTTAATGTGTAAAGATTGAATCCTTGAATGAAATTACCTCAATCAAGGTACCTATTATGTCAATGGACCTTTTTAATGTATAAAGATTTAATCTTTGATTTAAAATGAGAATTTTGAGTTTAACCTATTCGAGTTCCCTAAGAAGTCGCGAAGAGTGTTTTAATGACCATAGATTGAATCCTTGAATGAAAATACCTCAATCAAGGTACTAATTTTGTCACTAGAACTTTTTAATGAATAAAGATTGAATCTTTAAAAGAAAATGAGATTTTGGAGTTAAACTTATTCGAGTTCCCTTTTACGCCCCGAAGTGTGTTTAAATGAGTACAGATTGAATCTTTGAATGAAAATTCCTCACTCAAGGTACCTATTATGTCACTAGACCATTTTAATGTACAAAGATTAAATCTTTGAACGAAAACGAGAGTTTTGAGTTAAACTTATTCGAGTTCCCTTTAATATCACGAAGAGTGTTTTAATTAGTAAAGATTGAATATATGAAAGAAATTACCTCAATCACGGTAACGATTATGCCACATGACCTTTTTAATGTATAAAGAATGAATCTTTGAAAGAAAAAGGGAGTTTCGAGTGTAACTTATTTGAGTTCCTAACGTAATCTCGTAGAATGCTTTAATGACTAAAGATTGAATCCTTTAATGGAAATACCTCAATCAAGGTGCCTATTATGTCACTTGACCTTTTAAATGTATAAAGATTAAATCTTTGGAATAAAATGAGAGTTTTAAGTTAAACTTATAATAGTTCCCTTCGACGTCACGAAGAGTGTATTAATGAGTAAAGATTGAATCTTTGAGCGAAATTACCTCAATCACGATACCTATTATGTCACAAGACCTTTTGAATGTATAACGGTTGAATCTTTTAAAGAAAATGAGAGTTTTGAGTTTAACTTATTCGAGTACCCTTTGAAGTCGCGAAGAGTGTTTTAATGACTAAAAATTGAATCTTTGAATGAAAATAGCTCAATCAAGGTACCTATTGTGTCATTAGAGCTTCTTAATGTATAAAGATTGAATCTTTGAAAGAAAATGAGAGTTTTGAGTTAAACTTATTCGAGGTCCCTTTGACGTCCCAAAGAGTATTTTAACGAGTAAAGATTGAATATTTGAATGTAAACACCTCAATCATGGTGCCTATTATGTCACTAAACCATTTTTATGTATAAAGATTAAATTTTTTAAAGAAAATGAGACTTTTGAGTTAAACTTATTCGAGTTTCCTTTGAGATCACGGAGAGTGTTCTAATGAGTAAAGATTGAATCAGTGAATAAAATTATCTCAATTAAGGTAGCTATTATGTCACTAGGCCATTTTAATGTATAAAGATTGAATCTTTGAAAGAAAATGAGAGTTTTGTGTTAAACTTATTCGACTTCCCTATGAAGTCGGGACGAGTGTTTTAATGACAAAAGACTGAATCTTTGAATAAGAGGTACAAAGATTGAATTTGTGAAAGAAAATGAGAGGTTTGAGTTTAACTTATTCGAGTTCCCTATGAAGTCGCGAAGAGTGTTTTAATAACTAAAGATTGAATCTTTGAATGAAAAGACCTCAATCAAGGTACCTATTATGTCACTAGTCCTTTTTTTTGTACAAATATTTAATCTTTGAAAGAGAGAGAGATTTTTGAGTTAAACTTGTTTGGATTCCCTTGGACGTCCTAAAGAGTATTTTAATGAGAAAAGATTGAATCTTTGAATGAAAAATTCTCAATCAAGGTACCTATTATATCGCTAGACCTTTTAAAGTATAAAGATTGAGTCTTTGAAAGAAAATTAGAGTTTTGAGTTAAACTTATTCGAATTCCCTTTGACGTCCCGAAAAGTGTTTTAATGAGCAAAGGTTGAATCTTTGAATGAAATTACTTCTAACAAGGTACCAATTATGTCTCTAGACCATTTTAATGTATGAAGATTGAATCTTTGAAAGAAAATGAGAGTTTTGAGTTCAACTTCTTCGAGTTCACTATGTAGTCGTGAATTGTGTTTTAGGGACAAAAGATTGAATCATTGAATGAAATTACTTCAATCAAGATACCAGTTATGTCACTAGACAATTTTAATCTACAAAGATTGAATCTTTGAACGAAAATGATAGTTTTGAGGAAAACTTGTTCAAGTTCCCTATGAAGTCGCGAAGTGTGTTTTAATGACTGCAGATTGAATCTTTGAATGAAAATACCTCAATTAAGGTACCAATTACGTCACAAGACCTTTTAAATGGGTAAAGATCGAGTCTTTAAAAGAAAGCGAGGGTTTTAAGTTAAACTTATTCGAGTTCCCTTTGACGTCTCGAAGAGTGTTTAAAAGAGTAAGGATTGAATCTTTGAATGAGAATTCCTCAATCAAGCTACCAATGTAAAGATTGAATCTCTGAGTGAAATTAACACAATCAAGGTAACTACTATGTCACTAGACCTTATTAATGTATAGCGATTCAATCTTTGAAAGAAAACGACAATTTTAAGTTTAACTTGTTCGAATTCCTTATGAAGTGGCGAAGAGTGTTTTAAAGTCTAAAGATTGAATCTTTGAATGAAAATACCTTAATCAAGGTATTAATTATGTCACTAGACCTTTTTAATGTATAAAGAATAAATCTTAGAAAGAAAATGAGAGTTTTGAGTTAAACTTATTCGAGTTCCCTTTGACGTAACGGAGAGTGTTTTAATGTGTAAAGATTGAATCCTTGAATGAAATTACCTCAATCAAGGTACCTATTATGTCAATGGACCTTTTTAATGTATAAAGATTTAATCTTTGATTTAAAATGAGAATTTTGAGTTTAACCTATTCGAGTTCCCTAAGAAGTCGCGAAGAGTGTTTTAATGACCATAGATTGAATCATTGAATGAAAATACCTCAATCAAGGTACTAATTTTGTCACTAGAACTTTTTAATGAATAAAGATTGAATCTTTAAAAGAAAATGAGATTTTGGAGTTAAACTTATTCGAGTTCCCTTTTACGCCCCGAAGTGTGTTTAAATGAGTACAGATTGAATCTTTGAATGAAAATTCCTCACTCAAGGTACCTATTATGTCACTAGACCATTTTAATGTACAAAGATTAAATCTTTGAACGAAAACGAGAGTTTTGAGTTAAACTTATTCGAGTTCCCTTTAATATCACGAAGAGTGTTTTAATTAGTAAAGATTGAATATATGAAAGAAATTACCTCAATCACGGTAACGATTATGCCACATGACCTTTTTAATGTATAAAGAATGAATCTTTGAAAGAAAAAGGGAGTTTCGAGTGTAACTTATTTGAGTTCCTAACGTAATCTCGTAGAATGCTTTAATGACTAAAGATTGAATCCTTTAATGGAAATACCTCAATCAAGGTGCCTATTATGTCACTTGACCTTTTAAATGTATAAAGATTAAATCTTTGGAATAAAATGAGAGTTTTAAGTTAAACTTATAATAGTTCCCTTCGACGTCACGAAGAGTGTATTAATGAGTAAAGATTGAATCTTTGAGCGAAATTACCTCAATCACGATACCTATTATGTCACAAGACCTTTTGAATGTATAACGGTTGAATCTTTTAAAGAAAATGAGAGTTTTGAGTTTAACTTATTCGAGTACCCTTTGAAGTCGCGAAGAGTGTTTTAATGACTAAAAATTGAATCTTTGAATGAAAATAGCTCAATCAAGGTACCTATTGTGTCATTAGAGCTTCTTAATGTATAAAGATTGAATCTTTGAAAGAAAATGAGAGTTTTGAGTTAAACTTATTCGAGGTCCCTTTGACGTCCCAAAGAGTATTTTAACGAGTAAAGATTGAATATTTGAATGTAAACACCTCAATCATGGTGCCTATTACGTCACTAAACCATTTTTATGTATAAAGATTAAATTTTTTAAAGAAAATGAGACTTTTGAGTTAAACTTATTCGAGTTTCCTTTGAGATCACGGAGAGTGTTCTAATGAGTAAAGATTGAATCAGTGAATAAAATTATCTCAATTAAGGTAGCTATTATGTCACTAGGCCATTTTAATGTATAAAGATTGAATCTTTGAAAGAAAATGAGAGTTTTGTGTTAAACTTATTCGACTTCCCTATGAAGTCGGGACGAGTGTTTTAATGACAAAAGACTGAATCTTTGAATAAGAGGTACAAAGATTGAATTTGTGAAAGAAAATGAGAGGTTTGAGTTTAACTTATTCGAGTTCCCTATGAAGTCGCGAAGAGTGTTTTAATAACTAAAGATTGAATCTTTGAATGAAAAGACCTCAATCAAGGTACCTATTATGTCACTAGTCCTTTTTTTTGTACAAATATTTAATCTTTGAAAGAGAGAGAGATTTTTGAGTTAAACTTGTTTGGATTCCCTTGGACGTCCTAAAGAGTATTTTAATGAGAAAAGATTGAATCTTTGAATGAAAAATTCTCAATCAAGGTACCTATTATATCGCTAGACCTTTTAAAGTATAAAGATTGAGTCTTTGAAAGAAAATTAGAGTTTTGAGTTAAACTTATTCGAATTCCCTTTGACGTCCCGAAAAGTGTTTTAATGAGCAAAGGTTGAATCTTTGAATGAAATTACTTCTAACAAGGTACCAATTATGTCTCTAGACCATTTTAATGTATGAAGATTGAATCTTTGAAAGAAAATGAGAGTTTTGAGTTCAACTTCTTCGAGTTCACTATGTAGTCGTGAATTGTGTTTTAGGGACAAAAGATTGAATCATTGAATGAAATTACTTCAATCAAGATACCAGTTATGTCACTAGACAATTTTAATCTACAAAGATTGAATCTTTGAACGAAAATGATAGTTTTGAGGAAAACTTGTTCAAGTTCCCTATGAAGTCGCGAAGTGCGTTTTAATCACTGCAGATTGAATCTTTGAATGAAAATACCTCAATTAAGGTACCAATTACGTCACAAGACCTTTTTAATGGGTAAAGATCGAGTCTTTAAAAGAAAGCGAGGGTTTTAAGTTAAACTTATTCGAGTTCCCTTTGACGTCTCGAAGAGTGTTTAAAAGAGTAAGGATTGAATCTTTGAATGAGAATTCCTCAATCAAGCTACCAATGTAAAGATTGAATCTCTGAGTGAAATTAACACAATCAAGGTAACTACTATGTCACTAGACCTTATTAATGTATAGCGATTCAATCTTTGAAAGAAAACGACAATTTTAAGTTTAACTTGTTCGAATTCCTTATGAAGTGGCGAAGAGTGTTTTAAAGTCTAAAGATTGAATCTTTGAATGAAAATACCTTAATCAAGGTATTAATTATGTCACTAGACCTTTTTAATGTATAAAGAATAAATCTTAGAAAGAAAATGAGAGTTTTGAGTTAAACTTATTCGAGTTCCCTTTGACGTAACGGAGAGTGTTTTAATGTGTAAAGATTGAATCCTTGAATGAAATTACCTCAATCAAGGTACCTATTATGTCAATGGACCTTTTTAATGTATAAAGATTTAATCTTTGATTTAAAATGAGAATTTTGAGTTTAACCTATTCGAGTTCCCTAAGAAGTCGCGAAGAGTGTTTTAATGACCATAGATTGAATCTTTGAATGAAAATACCTCAATCAAGGTACTAATTTTGTCACTAGAACTTTTTAATGAATAAAGATTGAATCTTTAAAAGAAAATGAGATTTTGGAGTTAAACTTATTCGAGTTCCCTTTTACGCCCCGAAGTGTGTTTAAATGAGTACAGATTGAATCTTTGAATGAAAATTCCTCACTCAAGGTACCTATTATGTCACTAGACCATTTTAATGTACAAAGATTAAATCTTTGAACGAAAACGAGAGTTTTGAGTTAAACTTATTCGAGTTCCCTTTAATATCACGAAGAGTGTTTTAATTAGTAAAGATTGAATATATGAAAGAAATTACCTCAATCACGGTAACGATTATGCCACATGACCTTTTTAATGTATAAAGAATGAATCTTTGAAAGAAAAAGGGAGTTTCGAGTGTAACTTATTTGAGTTCCTAACGTAATCTCGTAGAATGCTTTAATGACTAAAGATTGAATCCTTTAATGGAAATACCTCAATCAAGGTGCCTATTATGTCACTTGACCTTTTAAATGTATAAAGATTAAATCTTTGGAATAAAATGAGAGTTTTAAGTTAAACTTATAATAGTTCCCTTCGACGTCACGAAGAGTGTATTAATGAGTAAAGATTGAATCTTTGAGCGAAATTACCTCAATCACGATACCTATTATGTCACAAGACCTTTTGAATGTATAACGGTTGAATCTTTTAAAGAAAATGAGAGTTTTGAGTTTAACTTATTCGAGTACCCTTTGAAGTCGCGAAGAGTGTTTTAATGACTAAAAATTGAATCTTTGAATGAAAATAGCTCAATCAAGGTACCTATTGTGTCATTAGAGCTTCTTAATGTATAAAGATTGAATCTTTGAAAGAAAATGAGAGTTTTGAGTTAAACTTATTCGAGGTCCCTTTGACGTCCCAAAGAGTATTTTAACGAGTAAAGATTGAATATTTGAATGTAAACACCTCAATCATGGTGCCTATTATGTCACTAAACCATTTTTATGTATAAAGATTAAATTTTTTAAAGAAAATGAGACTTTTGAGTTAAACTTATTCGAGTTTCCTTTGAGATCACGGAGAGTGTTCTAATGAGTAAAGATTGAATCAGTGAATAAAATTATCTCAATTAAGGTAGCTATTATGTCACTAGGCCATTTTAATGTATAAAGATTGAATCTTTGAAAGAAAATGAGAGTTTTGTGTTAAACTTATTCGACTTCCCTATGAAGTCGGGACGAGTGTTTTAATGACAAAAGACTGAATCTTTGAATAAGAGGTACAAAGATTGAATTTGTGAAAGAAAATGAGAGGTTTGAGTTTAACTTATTCGAGTTCCCTATGAAGTCGCGAAGAGTGTTTTAATAACTAAAGATTGAATCTTTGAATGAAAAGACCTCAATCAAGGTACCTATTATGTCACTAGTCCTTTTTTTTGTACAAATATTTAATCTTTGAAAGAGAGAGAGATTTTTGAGTTAAACTTGTTTGGATTCCCTTGGACGTCCTAAAGAGTATTTTAATGAGAAAAGATTGAATCTTTGAATGAAAAATTCTCAATCAAGGTACCTATTATATCGCTAGACCTTTTAAAGTATAAAGATTGAGTCTTTGAAAGAAAATTAGAGTTTTGAGTTAAACTTATTCGAATTCCCTTTGACGTCCCGAAAAGTGTTTTAATGAGCAAAGGTTGAATCTTTGAATGAAATTACTTCTAACAAGGTACCAATTATGTCTCTAGACCATTTTAATGTATGAAGATTGAATCTTTGAAAGAAAATGAGAGTTTTGAGTTCAACTTCTTCGAGTTCACTATGTAGTCGTGAATTGTGTTTTAGGGACAAAAGATTGAATCATTGAATGAAATTACTTCAATCAAGATACCAGTTATGTCACTAGACAATTTTAATCTACAAAGATTGAATCTTTGAACGAAAATGATAGTTTTGAGGAAAACTTGTTCAAGTTCCCTATGAAGTCGCGAAGTGCGTTTTAATCACTGCAGATTGAATCTTTGAATGAAAATACCTCAATTAAGGTACCAATTACGTCACAAGACCTTTTTAATGGGTAAAGATCGAGTCTTTAAAAGAAAGCGAGGGTTTTAAGTTAAACTTATTCGAGTTCCCTTTGACGTCTCGAAGAGTGTTTAAAAGAGTAAGGATTGAATCTTTGAATGAGAATTCCTCAATCAAGCTACCAATGTAAAGATTGAATCTCTGAGTGAAATTAACACAATCAAGGTAACTACTATGTCACTAGACCTTATTAATGTATAGCGATTCAATCTTTGAAAGAAAACGACAATTTTAAGTTTAACTTGTTCGAATTCCTTATGAAGTGGCGAAGAGTGTTTTAAAGTCTAAAGATTGAATCTTTGAATGAAAATACCTTAATAAAGGTATTAATTATGTCACTAGACCTTTTTAATGTATAAAGAATAAATCTTAGAAAGAAAATGAGAGTTTTGAGTTAAACTTATTCGAGTTCCCTTTGACGTAACGGAGAGTGTTTTAATGTGTAAAGATTGAATCCTTGAATGAAATTACCTCAATCAAGGTACCTATTATGTCAATGGACCTTTTTAATGTATAAAGATTTAATCTTTGATTTAAAATGAGAATTTTGAGTTTAACCTATTCGAGTTCCCTAAGAAGTCGCGAAGAGTGTTTTAATGACCATAGATTGAATCCTTGAATGAAAATACCTCAATCAAGGTACTAATTTTGTCACTAGAACTTTTTAATGAATAAAGATTGAATCTTTAAAAGAAAATGAGATTTTGGAGTTAAACTTATTCGAGTTCCCTTTTACGCCCCGAAGTGTGTTTAAATGAGTACAGATTGAATCTTTGAATGAAAATTCCTCACTCAAGGTACCTATTATGTCACTAGACCATTTTAATGTACAAAGATTAAATCTTTGAACGAAAACGAGAGTTTTGAGTTAAACTTATTCGAGTTCCCTTTAATATCACGAAGAGTGTTTTAATTAGTAAAGATTGAATATATGAAAGAAATTACCTCAATCACGGTAACGATTATGCCACATGACCTTTTTAATGTATAAAGAATGAATCTTTGAAAGAAAAAGGGAGTTTCGAGTGTAACTTATTTGAGTTCCTAACGTAATCTCGTAGAATGCTTTAATGACTAAAGATTGAATCCTTTAATGGAAATACCTCAATCAAGGTGCCTATTATGTCACTTGACCTTTTAAATGTATAAAGATTAAATCTTTGGAATAAAATGAGAGTTTTAAGTTAAACTTATAATAGTTCCCTTCGACGTCACGAAGAGTGTATTAATGAGTAAAGATTGAATCTTTGAGCGAAATTACCTCAATCACGATACCTATTATGTCACAAGACCTTTTGAATGTATAACGGTTGAATCTTTTAAAGAAAATGAGAGTTTTGAGTTTAACTTATTCGAGTACCCTTTGAAGTCGCGAAGAGTGTTTTAATGACTAAAAATTGAATCTTTGAATGAAAATAGCTCAATCAAGGTACCTATTGTGTCATTAGAGCTTCTTAATGTATAAAGATTGAATCTTTGAAAGAAAATGAGAGTTTTGAGTTAAACTTATTCGAGGTCCCTTTGACGTCCCAAAGAGTATTTTAACGAGTAAAGATTGAATATTTGAATGTAAACACCTCAATCATGGTGCCTATTATGTCACTAAACCATTTTTATGTATAAAGATTAAATTTTTTAAAGAAAATGAGACTTTTGAGTTAAACTTATTCGAGTTTCCTTTGAGATCACGGAGAGTGTTCTAATGAGTAAAGATTGAATCAGTGAATAAAATTATCTCAATTAAGGTAGCTATTATGTCACTAGGCCATTTTAATGTATAAAGATTGAATCTTTGAAAGAAAATGAGAGTTTTGTGTTAAACTTATTCGACTTCCCTATGAAGTCGGGACGAGTGTTTTAATGACAAAAGACTGAATCTTTGAATAAGAGGTACAAAGATTGAATTTGTGAAAGAAAATGAGAGGTTTGAGTTTAACTTATTCGAGTTCCCTATGAAGTCGCGAAGAGTGTTTTAATAACTAAAGATTGAATCTTTGAATGAAAAGACCTCAATCAAGGTACCTATTATGTCACTAGTCCTTTTTTTTGTACAAATATTTAATCTTTGAAAGAGAGAGAGATTTTTGAGTTAAACTTGTTTGGATTCCCTTGGACGTCCTAAAGAGTATTTTAATGAGAAAAGATTGAATCTTTGAATGAAAAATTCTCAATCAAGGTACCTATTATATCGCTAGACCTTTTAAAGTATAAAGATTGAGTCTTTGAAAGAAAATTAGAGTTTTGAGTTAAACTTATTCGAATTCCCTTTGACGTCCCGAAAAGTGTTTTAATGAGCAAAGGTTGAATCTTTGAATGAAATTACTTCTAACAAGGTACCAATTATGTCTCTAGACCATTTTAATGTATGAAGATTGAATCTTTGAAAGAAAATGAGAGTTTTGAGTTCAACTTCTTCGAGTTCACTATGTAGTCGTGAATTGTGTTTTAGGGACAAAAGATTGAATCATTGAATGAAATTACTTCAATCAAGATACCAGTTATGTCACTAGACAATTTTAATCTACAAAGATTGAATCTTTGAACGAAAATGATAGTTTTGAGGAAAACTTGTTCAAGTTCCCTATGAAGTCGCGAAGTGCGTTTTAATCACTGCAGATTGAATCTTTGAATGAAAATACCTCAATTAAGGTACCAATTACGTCACAAGACCTTTTTAATGGGTAAAGATCGAGTCTTTAAAAGAAAGCGAGGGTTTTAAGTTAAACTTATTCGAGTTCCCTTTGACGTCTCGAAGAGTGTTTAAAAGAGTAAGGATTGAATCTTTGAATGAGAATTCCTCAATCAAGCTACCAATGTAAAGATTGAATCTCTGAGTGAAATTAACACAATCAAGGTAACTACTATGTCACTAGACCTTATTAATGTATAGCGATTCAATCTTTGAAAGAAAACGACAATTTTAAGTTTAACTTGTTCGAATTCCTTATGAAGTGGCGAAGAGTGTTTTAAAGTCTAAAGATTGAATCTTTGAATGAAAATACCTTAATCAAGGTATTAATTATGTCACTAGACCTTTTTAATGTATAAAGAATAAATCTTAGAAAGAAAATGAGAGTTTTGAGTTAAACTTATTCGAGTTCCCTTTGACGTAACGGAGAGTGTTTTAATGTGTAAAGATTGAATCCTTGAATGAAATTACCTCAATCAAGGTACCTATTATGTCAATGGACCTTTTTAATGTATAAAGATTTAATCTTTGATTTAAAATGAGAATTTTGAGTTTAACCTATTCGAGTTCCCTAAGAAGTCGCGAAGAGTGTTTTAATGACCATAGATTGAATCCTTGAATGAAAATACCTCAATCAAGGTACTAATTTTGTCACTAGAACTTTTTAATGAATAAAGATTGAATCTTTAAAAGAAAATGAGATTTTGGAGTTAAACTTATTCGAGTTCCCTTTTACGCCCCGAAGTGTGTTTAAATGAGTACAGATTGAATCTTTGAATGAAAATTCCTCACTCAAGGTACCTATTATGTCACTAGACCATTTTAATGTACAAAGATTAAATCTTTGAACGAAAACGAGAGTTTTGAGTTAAACTTATTCGAGTTCCCTTTAATATCACGAAGAGTGTTTTAATTAGTAAAGATTGAATATATGAAAGAAATTACCTCAATCACGGTAACGATTATGCCACATGACCTTTTTAATGTATAAAGAATGAATCTTTGAAAGAAAAAGGGAGTTTCGAGTGTAACTTATTTGAGTTCCTAACGTAATCTCGTAGAATGCTTTAATGACTAAAGATTGAATCCTTTAATGGAAATACCTCAATCAAGGTGCCTATTATGTCACTTGACCTTTTAAATGTATAAAGATTAAATCTTTGGAATAAAATGAGAGTTTTAAGTTAAACTTATAATAGTTCCCTTCGACGTCACGAAGAGTGTATTAATGAGTAAAGATTGAATCTTTGAGCGAAATTACCTCAATCACGATACCTATTATGTCACAAGACCTTTTGAATGTATAACGGTTGAATCTTTTAAAGAAAATGAGAGTTTTGAGTTTAACTTATTCGAGTACCCTTCGAAGTCGCGAAGAGTGTTTTAATGACTAAAAATTGAATCTTTGAATGAAAATAGCTCAATCAAGGTACCTATTGTGTCATTAGAGCTTCTTAATGTATAAAGATTGAATCTTTGAAAGAAAATGAGAGTTTTGAGTTAAACTTATTCGAGGTCCCTTTGACGTCCCAAAGAGTATTTTAACGAGTAAAGATTGAATATTTGAATGTAAACACCTCAATCATGGTGCCTATTATGTCACTAAACCATTTTTATGTATAAAGATTAAATTTTTTAAAGAAAATGAGACTTTTGAGTTAAACTTATTCGAGTTTCCTTTGAGATCACGGAGAGTGTTCTAATGAGTAAAGATTGAATCAGTGAATAAAATTATCTCAATTAAGGTAGCTATTATGTCACTAGGCCATTTTAATGTATAAAGATTGAATCTTTGAAAGAAAATGAGAGTTTTGTGTTAAACTTATTCGACTTCCCTATGAAGTCGGGACGAGTGTTTTAATGACAAAAGACTGAATCTTTGAATAAGAGGTACAAAGATTGAATTTGTGAAAGAAAATGAGAGGTTTGAGTTTAACTTATTCGAGTTCCCTATGAAGTCGCGAAGAGTGTTTTAATAACTAAAGATTGAATCTTTGAATGAAAAGACCTCAATCAAGGTACCTATTATGTCACTAGTCCTTTTTTTTGTACAAATATTTAATCTTTGAAAGAGAGAGAGATTTTTGAGTTAAACTTGTTTGGATTCCCTTGGACGTCCTAAAGAGTATTTTAATGAGAAAAGATTGAATCTTTGAATGAAAAATTCTCAATCAAGGTACCTATTATATCGCTAGACCTTTTAAAGTATAAAGATTGAGTCTTTGAAAGAAAATTAGAGTTTTGAGTTAAACTTATTCGAATTCCCTTTGACGTCCCGAAAAGTGTTTTAATGAGCAAAGGTTGAATCTTTGAATGAAATTACTTCTAACAAGGTACCAATTATGTCTCTAGACCATTTTAATGTATGAAGATTGAATCTTTGAAAGAAAATGAGAGTTTTGAGTTCAACTTCTTCGAGTTCACTATGTAGTCGTGAATTGTGTTTTAGGGACAAAAGATTGAATCATTGAATGAAATTACTTCAATCAAGATACCAGTTATGTCACTAGACAATTTTAATCTACAAAGATTGAATCTTTGAACGAAAATGATAGTTTTGAGGAAAACTTGTTCAAGTTCCCTATGAAGTCGCGAAGTGCGTTTTAATCACTGCAGATTGAATCTTTGAATGAAAATACCTCAATTAAGGTACCAATTACGTCACAAGACCTTTTTAATGGGTAAAGATCGAGTCTTTAAAAGAAAGCGAGGGTTTTAAGTTAAACTTATTCGAGTTCCCTTTGACGTCTCGAAGAGTGTTTAAAAGAGTAAGGATTGAATCTTTGAATGAGAATTCCTCAATCAAGCTACCAATGTAAAGATTGAATCTCTGAGTGAAATTAACACAATCAAGGTAACTACTATGTCACTAGACCTTATTAATGTATAGCGATTCAATCTTTGAAAGAAAACGACAATTTTAAGTTTAACTTGTTCGAATTCCTTATGAAGTGGCGAAGAGTGTTTTAAAGTCTAAAGATTGAATCTTTGAATGAAAATACCTTAATCAAGGTATTAATTATGTCACTAGACCTTTTTAATGTATAAAGAATAAATCTTAGAAAGAAAATGAGAGTTTTGAGTTAAACTTATTCGAGTTCCCTTTGACGTAACGGAGAGTGTTTTAATGTGTAAAGATTGAATCCTTGAATGAAATTACCTCAATCAAGGTACCTATTATGTCAATGGACCTTTTTAATGTATAAAGATTTAATCTTTGATTTAAAATGAGAATTTTGAGTTTAACCTATTCGAGTTCCCTAAGAAGTCGCGAAGAGTGTTTTAATGACCATAGATTGAATCCTTGAATGAAAATACCTCAATCAAGGTACTAATTTTGTCACTAGAACTTTTTAATGAATAAAGATTGAATCTTTAAAAGAAAATGAGATTTTGGAGTTAAACTTATTCGAGTTCCCTTTTACGCCCCGAAGTGTGTTTAAATGAGTACAGATTGAATCTTTGAATGAAAATTCCTCACTCAAGGTACCTATTATGTCACTAGACCATTTTAATGTACAAAGATTAAATCTTTGAACGAAAACGAGAGTTTTGAGTTAAACTTATTCGAGTTCCCTTTAATATCACGAAGAGTGTTTTAATTAGTAAAGATTGAATATATGAAAGAAATTACCTCAATCACGGTAACGATTATGCCACATGACCTTTTTAATGTATAAAGAATGAATCTTTGAAAGAAAAAGGGAGTTTCGAGTGTAACTTATTTGAGTTCCTAACGTAATCTCGTAGAATGCTTTAATGACTAAAGATTGAATCCTTTAATGGAAATACCTCAATCAAGGTGCCTATTATGTCACTTGACCTTTTAAATGTATAAAGATTAAATCTTTGGAATAAAATGAGAGTTTTAAGTTAAACTTATAATAGTTCCCTTCGACGTCACGAAGAGTGTATTAATGAGTAAAGATTGAATCTTTGAGCGAAATTACCTCAATCACGATACCTATTATGTCACAAGACCTTTTGAATGTATAACGGTTGAATCTTTTAAAGAAAATGAGAGTTTTGAGTTTAACTTATTCGAGTACCCTTTGAAGTCGCGAAGAGTGTTTTAATGACTAAAAATTGAATCTTTGAATGAAAATAGCTCAATCAAGGTACCTATTGTGTCATTAGAGCTTCTTAATGTATAAAGATTGAATCTTTGAAAGAAAATGAGAGTTTTGAGTTAAACTTATTCGAGGTCCCTTTGACGTCCCAAAGAGTATTTTAACGAGTAAAGATTGAATATTTGAATGTAAACACCTCAATCATGGTGCCTATTATGTCACTAAACCATTTTAATGTATAAAGATTAAATTTTTTAAAGAAAATGAGACTTTTGAGTTAAACTTATTCGAGTTTCCTTTGAGATCACGGAGAGTGTTCTAATGAGTAAAGATTGAATCAGTGAATAAAATTATCTCAATTAAGGTAGCTATTATGTCACTAGGCCATTTTAATGTATAAAGATTGAATCTTTGAAAGAAAATGAGAGTTTTGTGTTAAACTTATTCGACTTCCCTATGAAGTCGGGACGAGTGTTTTAATGACAAAAGACTGAATCTTTGAATAAGAGGTACAAAGATTGAATTTGTGAAAGAAAATGAGAGGTTTGAGTTTAACTTATTCGAGTTCCCTATGAAGTCGCGAAGAGTGTTTTAATAACTAAAGATTGAATCTTTGAATGAAAAGACCTCAATCAAGGTACCTATTATGTCACTAGTCCTTTTTTTTGTACAAATTTTAATCTTTGAAAGAGAGAGAGATTTTTGAGTTAAACTTGTTTGGATTCCCTTGGACGTCCTAAAGAGTATTTTAATGAGAAAAGATTGAATCTTTGAATGAAAAATTCTCAATCAAGGTACCTATTATATCGCTAGACCTTTTAAAGTATAAAGATTGAGTCTTTGAAAGAAAATTAGAGTTTTGAGTTAAACTTATTCGAATTCCCTTTGACGTCCCGAAAAGTGTTTTAATGAGCAAAGTTTGAATCTTTGAATGAAATTACTTCTAACAAGGTACCAATTATGTCTCTAGACCATTTTAATGTATGAAGATTGAATCTTTGAAAGAAAATGAGAGTTTTGAGTTCAACTTCTTCGAGTTCACTATGTAGTCGTGAATTGTGTTTTAGGGACAAAAGATTGAATCATTGAATGAAATTACTTCAATCAAGATACCAGTTATGTCACTAGACAATTTTAATCTACAAAGATTGAATCTTTGAACGAAAATGATAGTTTTGAGGAAAACTTGTTCAAGTTCCCTATGAAGTCGCGAAGTGCGTTTTAATCACTGCAGATTGAATCTTTGAATGAAAATACCTCAATTAAGGTACCAATTACGTCACAAGACCTTTTTAATGGGTAAAGATCGAGTCTTTAAAAGAAAGCGAGGGTTTTAAGTTAAACTTATTCGAGTTCCCTTTGACGTCTCGAAGAGTGTTTAAAAGAGTAAGGATTGAATCTTTGAATGAGAATTCCTCAATCAAGCTACCAATGTAAAGATTGAATCTCTGAGTGAAATTAACACAATCAAGGTAACTACTATGTCACTAGACCTTATTAATGTATAGCGATTCAATCTTTGAAAGAAAACGACAATTTTAAGTTTAACTTGTTCGAATTCCTTATGAAGTGGCGAAGAGTGTTTTAAAGTCTAAAGATTGAATCTTTGAATGAAAATACCTTAATCAAGGTATTAATTATGTCACTAGACCTTTTTAATGTATAAAGAATAAATCTTAGAAAGAAAATGAGAGTTTTGAGTTAAACTTATTCGAGTTCCCTTTGACGTAACGGAGAGTGTTTTAATGTGTAAAGATTGAATCCTTGAATGAAATTACCTCAATCAAGGTACCTATTATGTCAATGGACCTTTTTAATGTATAAAGATTTAATCTTTGATTTAAAATGAGAATTTTGAGTTTAACCTATTCGAGTTCCCTAAGAAGTCGCGAAGAGTGTTTTAATGACCATAGATTGAATCTTTGAATGAAAATACCTCAATCAAGGTACTAATTTTGTCACTAGAACTTTTTAATGAATAAAGATTGAATCTTTAAAAGAAAATGAGATTTTGGAGTTAAACTTATTCGAGTTCCCTTTTACGCCCCGAAGTGTGTTTAAATGAGTACAGATTGAATCTTTGAATGAAAATTCCTCACTCAAGGTACCTATTATGTCACTAGACCATTTTAATGTACAAAGATTAAATCTTTGAACGAAAACGAGAGTTTTGAGTTAAACTTATTCGAGTTCCCTTTAATATCACGAAGAGTGTTTTAATTAGTAAAGATTGAATATATGAAAGAAATTACCTCAATCACGGTAACGATTATGCCACATGACCTTTTTAATGTATAAAGAATGAATCTTTGAAAGAAAAAGGGAGTTTCGAGTGTAACTTATTTGAGTTCCTAACGTAATCTCGTAGAATGCTTTAATGACTAAAGATTGAATCCTTTAATGGAAATACCTCAATCAAGGTGCCTATTATGTCACTTGACCTTTTAAATGTATAAAGATTAAATCTTTGGAATAAAATGAGAGTTTTAAGTTAAACTTATAATAGTTCCCTTCGACGTCACGAAGAGTGTATTAATGAGTAAAGATTGAATCTTTGAGCGAAATTACCTCAATCACGATACCTATTATGTCACAAGACCTTTTGAATGTATAACGGTTGAATCTTTTAAAGAAAATGAGAGTTTTGAGTTTAACTTATTCGAGTACCCTTTGAAGTCGCGAAGAGTGTTTTAATGACTAAAAATTGAATCTTTGAATGAAAATAGCTCAATCAAGGTACCTATTGTGTCATTAGAGCTTCTTAATGTATAAAGATTGAATCTTTGAAAGAAAATGAGAGTTTTGAGTTAAACTTATTCGAGGTCCCTTTGACGTCCCAAAGAGTATTTTAACGAGTAAAGATTGAATATTTGAATGTAAACACCTCAATCATGGTGCCTATTATGTCACTAAACCATTTTAATGTATAAAGATTAAATTTTTTAAAGAAAATGAGACTTTTGAGTTAAACTTATTCGAGTTTCCTTTGAGATCACGGAGAGTGTTCTAATGAGTAAAGATTGAATCAGTGAATAAAATTATCTCAATTAAGGTAGCTATTATGTCACTAGGCCATTTTAATGTATAAAGATTGAATCTTTGAAAGAAAATGAGAGTTTTGTGTTAAACTTATTCGACTTCCCTATGAAGTCGGGACGAGTGTTTTAATGACAAAAGACTGAATCTTTGAATAAGAGGTACAAAGATTGAATTTGTGAAAGAAAATGAGAGGTTTGAGTTTAACTTATTCGAGTTCCCTATGAAGTCGCGAAGAGTGTTTTAATAACTAAAGATTGAATCTTTGAATGAAAAGACCTCAATCAAGGTACCTATTATGTCACTAGTCCTTTTTTTTGTACAAATATTTAATCTTTGAAAGAGAGAGAGATTTTTGAGTTAAACTTGTTTGGATTCCCTTGGACGTCCTAAAGAGTATTTTAATGAGAAAAGATTGAATCTTTGAATGAAAAATTCTCAATCAAGGTACCTATTATATCGCTAGACCTTTTAAAGTATAAAGATTGAGTCTTTGAAAGAAAATTAGAGTTTTGAGTTAAACTTATTCGAATTCCCTTTGACGTCCCAAAAAGTGTTTTAATGAGCAAAGGTTGAATCTTTGAATGAAATTACTTCTAACAAGGTACCAATTATGTCTCTAGACCATTTTAATGTATGAAGATTGAATCTTTGAAAGAAAATGAGAGTTTTGAGTTCAACTTCTTCGAGTTCACTATGTAGTCGTGAATTGTGTTTTAGGGACAAAAGATTGAATCATTGAATGAAATTACTTCAATCAAGATACCAGTTATGTCACTAGACAATTTTAATCTACAAAGATTGAATCTTTGAACGAAAATGATAGTTTTGAGGAAAACTTGTTCAAGTTCCTTATGAAGTCGCGAAGTGCGTTTTAATCACTGCAGATTGAATCTTTGAATGAAAATACCTCAATTAAGGTACCAATTACGTCACAAGACCTTTTTAATGGGTAAAGATCGAGTCTTTAAAAGAAAGCGAGGGTTTTAAGTTAAACTTATTCGAGTTCCCTTTGACGTCTCGAAGAGTGTTTAAAAGAGTAAGGATTGAATCTTTGAATGAGAATTCCTCAATCAAGCTACCAATGTAAAGATTGAATCTGTGAGTGAAATTAACACAATCAAGGTAACTACTATGTCACTAGACCTTATTAATGTATAGCGATTCAATCTTTGAAAGAAAACGACAATTTTAAGTTTAACTTGTTCGAATTCCTTATGAAGTGGCGAAGAGTGTTTTAAAGTCTAAAGATTGAATCTTTGAATGAAAATACCTTAATCAAGGTATTAATTATGTCACTAGACCTTTTTAATGTATAAAGAATAAATCTTAGAAAGAAAATGAGAGTTTTGAGTTAAACTTATTCGAGTTCCCTTTGACGTAACGGAGAGTGTTTTAATGTGTAAAGATTGAATCCTTGAATGAAATTACCTCAATCAAGGTACCTATTATGTCAATGGACCTTTTTAATGTATAAAGATTTAATCTTTGATTTAAAATGAGAATTTTGAGTTTAACCTATTCGAGTTCCCTAAGAAGTCGCGAAGAGTGTTTTAATGACCATAGATTGAATCCTTGAATGAAAATACCTCAATCAAGGTACTAATTTTGTCACTAGAACTTTTTAATGAATAAAGATTGAATCTTTAAAAGAAAATGAGATTTTGGAGTTAAACTTATTCGAGTTCCCTTTTACGCCCCGAAGTGTGTTTAAATGAGTACAGATTGAATCTTTGAATGAAAATTCCTCACTCAAGGTACCTATTATGTCACTAGACCATTTTAATGTACAAAGATTAAATCTTTGAACGAAAACGAGAGTTTTGAGTTAAACTTATTCGAGTTCCCTTTAATATCACGAAGAGTGTTTTAATTAGTAAAGATTGAATATATGAAAGAAATTACCTCAATCACGGTAACGATTATGCCACATGACCTTTTTAATGTATAAAGAATGAATCTTTGAAAGAAAAAGGGAGTTTCGAGTGTAACTTATTTGAGTTCCTAACGTAATCTCGTAGAATGCTTTAATGACTAAAGATTGAATCCTTTAATGGAAATACCTCAATCAAGGTGCCTATTATGTCACTTGACCTTTTAAATGTATAAAGATTAAATCTTTGGAATAAAATGAGAGTTTTAAGTTAAACTTATAATAGTTCCCTTCGACGTCACGAAGAGTGTATTAATGAGTAAAGATTGAATCTTTGAGCGAAATTACCTCAATCACGATACCTATTATGTCACAAGACCTTTTGAATGTATAACGGTTGAATCTTTTAAAGAAAATGAGAGTTTTGAGTTTAACTTATTCGAGTACCCTTTGAAGTCGCGAAGAGTGTTTTAATGACTAAAAATTGAATCTTTGAATGAAAATAGCTCAATCAAGGTACCTATTGTGTCATTAGAGCTTCTTAATGTATAAAGATTGAATCTTTGAAAGAAAATGAGAGTTTTGAGTTAAACTTATTCGAGGTCCCTTTGACGTCCCAAAGAGTATTTTAACGAGTAAAGATTGAATATTTGAATATAAACACCTCAATCATGGTGCCTATTATGTCACTAAACCATTTTAATGTATAAAGATTAAATTTTTTAAAGAAAATGAGACTTTTGAGTTAAACTTATTCGAGTTTCCTTTGAGATCACGGAAAGTGTTCTAATGAGTAAAGATTGAATCAGTGAATAAAATTATCTCAATTAAGGTAGCTATTATGTCACTAGGCCATTTTAATGTATAAAGATTGAATCTTTGCAAGAAAATGAGAGTTTTGTGTTAAACTTATTGGACTTCCCTATGAAGTCGGGACGAGTGTTTTAATGACAAAAGACTGAATCTTTGAATAAGAGGTACAAAGATTGAATTTGTGAAAGAAAATGAGAGGTTTGAGTTTAACTTATTCGAGTTCCCTATGAAGTCGCGAAGAGTGTTTTAATAACTAAAGATTGAATCTTTGAATGAAAAGACCTCAATCAAGGTACCTATTATGTCACTAGTCCTTTTTTTTGTACAAATATTTAATCTTTGAAAGAGAGAGAGATTTTTGAGTTAAACTTGTTTGAATTCCCTTGGACGTCCTAAAGAGTATTTTAATGAGAAAAGATTGAATCTTTGAATGAAAAATTCTCAATCAAGGTACCTATTATATCGCTAGACCTTTTAAAGTATAAAGATTGAGTCTTTGAAAGAAAATTAGAGTTTTGAGTTAAACTTATTCGAATTCCCTTTGACGTCCCGAAAAGTGTTTTAATGAGCAAAGGTTGAATCTTTGAATGAAATTACTTCTAACAAGGTACCAATTATGTCTCTAGACCATTTTAATGTATGAAGATTGAATCTTTGAAAGAAAATGAGAGTTTTGAGTTCAACTTCTTCGAGTTCACTATGTAGTCGTGAATTGTGTTTTAGGGACAAAAGATTGAATCATTGAATGAAATTACTTCAATCAAGATACCAGTTATGTCACTAGACAATTTTAATCTACAAAGATTGAATCTTTGAACGAAAATGATAGTTTTGAGGAAAACTTGTTCAAGTTCCCTATGAAGTCGCGAAGTGTGTTTTAATGACTGCAGATTGAATCTTTGAATGAAAATACCTCAATTAAGGTACCAATTACGTCACAAGACCTTTTTAATGGGTAAAGATCGAGTCTTTAAAAGAAAGCGAGGGTTTTAAGTTAAACTTATTCGAGTTCCCTTTGACGTCTCGAAGAGTGTTTAAAAGAGTAAGGATTGAATCTTTGAATGAGAATTCCTCAATCAAGCTACCAATGTAAAGATTGAATCTCTGAGTGAAATTAACACAATCAAGGTAACTACTATGTCACTAGACCTTATTAATGTATAGCGATTCAATCTTTGAAAGAAAACGACAATTTTAAGTTTAACTTGTTCGAATTCCTTATGAAGTGGCGAAGAGTGTTTTAAAGTCTAAAGATTGAATCTTTGAATGAAAATACCTTAATCAAGGTATTAATTATGTCACTAGACCTTTTTAATGTATAAAGAATAAATCTTAGAAAGAAAATGAGAGTTTTGAGTTAAACTTATTCGAGTTCCCTTTGACGTAACGGAGAGTGTTTTAATGTGTAAAGATTGAATCCTTGAATGAAATTACCTCAATCAAGGTACCTATTATGTCAATGGACCTTTTTAATGTATAAAGATTTAATCTTTGATTTAAAATGAGAATTTTGAGTTTAACCTATTCGAGTTCCCTAAGAAGTCGCGAAGAGTGTTTTAATGACCATAGATTGAATCATTGAATGAAAATACCTCAATCAAGGTACTAATTTTGTCACTAGAACTTTTTAATGAATAAAGATTGAATCTTTAAAAGAAAATGAGATTTTGGAGTTAAACTTATTCGAGTTCCCTTTTACGCCCCGAAGTGTGTTTAAATGAGTACAGATTGAATCTTTGAATGAAATTCCTCACTCAAGGTACCTATTATGTCACTAGACCATTTTAATGTACAAAGATTAAATCTTTGAACGAAAACGAGAGTTTTGAGTTAAACTTATTCGAGTTCCCTTTAATATCACGAAGAGTGTTTTAATTAGTAAAGATTGAATATATGAAAGAAATTACCTCAATCACGGTAACGATTATGCCACATGACCTTTTTAATGTATAAAGAATGAATCTTTGAAAGAAAAAGGGAGTTTCGAGTGTAACTTATTTGAGTTCCTAACGTAATCTCGTAGAATGCTTTAATGACTAAAGATTGAATCCTTTAATGGAAATACCTCAATCAAGGTGCCTATTATGTCACTTGACCTTTTAAATGTATAAAGATTAAATCTTTGGAATAAAATGAGAGTTTTAAGTTAAACTTATAATAGTTCCCTTCGACGTCACGAAGAGTGTATTAATGAGTAAAGATTGAATCTTTGAGCGAAATTACCTCAATCACGATACCTATTATGTCACAAGACCTTTTGAATGTATAACGGTTGAATCTTTTAAAGAAAATGAGAGTTTTGAGTTTAACTTATTCGAGTACCCTTTGAAGTCGCGAAGAGTGTTTTAATGACTAAAAATTGAATCTTTGAATGAAAATAGCTCAATCAAGGTCCCTATTGTGTCATTAGAGCTTCTTAATGTATAAAGATTGAATCTTTGAAAGAAAATGAGAGTTTTGAGTTAAACTTATTCGAGGTCCCTTTGACGTCCCAAAGAGTATTTTAACGAGTAAAGATTGAATATTTGAATGTAAACACCTCAATCATGGTGCCTATTATGTCACTAAACCATTTTAATGTATAAAGATTAAATTTTTTAAAGAAAATGAGACTTTTGAGTTAAACTTATTCGAGTTTCCTTTGAGATCACGGAGAGTGTTCTAATGAGTAAAGATTGAATCAGTGAATAAAATTATCTCAATTAAGGTAGCTATTATGTCACTAGGCCATTTTAATGTATAAAGATTGAATCTTTGAAAGAAAATGAGAGTTTTGTGTTAAACTTATTCGACTTCCCTATGAAGTCGGGACGAGTGTTTTAATGACAAAAGACTGAATCTTTGAATAAGAGGTACAAAGATTGAATTTGTGAAAGAAAATGAGAGGTTTGAGTTTAACTTATTCGAGTTCCCTATGAAGTCGCGAAGAGTGTTTTAATAACTAAAGATTGAATCTTTGAATGAAAAGACCTCAATCAAGGTACCTATTATGTCACTAGTCCTTTTTTTTGTACAAATATTTAATCTTTGAAAGAGAGAGAGATTTTTGAGTTAAACTTGTTTGGATTCCCTTGGACGTCCTAAAGAGTATTTTAATGAGAAAAGATTGAATCTTTGAATGAAAAATTCTCGATCAAGGTACCTATTATATCGCTAGACCTTTTAAAGTATAAAGATTGAGTCTTTGAAAGAAAATTAGAGTTTTGAGTTAAACTTATTCGAATTCCCTTTGACGTCCCGAAAAGTGTTTTAATGAGCAAAGGTTGAATCTTTGAATGAAATTACTTCTAACAAGGTACCAATTATGTCTCTAGACCATTTTAATGTATGAAGATTGAATCTTTGAAAGAAAATGAGAGTTTTGAGTTCAACTTCTTCGAGTTCACTATGTAGTCGTGAATTGTGTTTTAGGGACAAAAGATTGAATCATTGAATGAAATTACTTCAATCAAGATACCAGTTATGTCACTAGACAATTTTAATCTACAAAGATTGAATCTTTGAACGAAAATGATAGTTTTGAGGAAAACTTGTTCAAGTTCCCTATGAAGTCGCGAAGTGTGTTTTAATGACTGCAGATTGAATCTTTGAATGAAAATACCTCAATTAAGGTACCAATTACGTCACAAGACCTTTTTAATGGGTAAAGATCGAGTGTTTAAAAGAAAGCGAGGGTTTTAAGTTAAACTTATTCGAGTTCCCTTTGACGTCTCGAAGAGTGTTTAAAAGAGTAAGGATTGAATCTTTGAATGAGAATTCCTCAATCAAGCTACCAATGTAAAGATTGAATCTCTGAGTGAAATTAACACAATCAAGGTAACTACTATGTCACTAGACCTTATTAATGTATAGCGATTCAATCTTTGAAAGAAAACGACAATTTTAAGTTTAACTTGTTCGAATTCCTTATGAAGTGGCGAAGAGTGTTTTAAAGTCTAAAGATTGAATCTTTGAATGAAAATACCTTAATCAAGGTATTAATTATGTCACTAGACCTTTTTAATGTATAAAGAATAAATCTTAGAAAGAAAATGAGAGTTTTGAGTTAAACTTATTCGAGTTCCCTTTGACGTAACGGATAGTGTTTTAATGTGTAAAGATTGAATCCTTGAATGAAATTACCTCAATCAAGGTACCTATTATGTCAATGGACCTTTTTAATGTATAAAGATTTAATCTTTGATTTAAAATGAGAATTTTGAGTTTAACCTATTCGAGTTCCCTAAGAAGTCGCGAAGAGTGTTTTAATGACCATAGATTGAATCCTTGAATGAAAATACCTCAATCAAGGTACTAATTTTGTCACTAGAACTTTTTAATGAATAAAGATTGAATCTTTAAAAGAAAATGAGATTTTGGAGTTAAACTTATTCGAGTTCCCTTTTACGCCCCGAAGTGTGTTTAAATGAGTACAGATTGAATCTTTGAATGAAAATTCCTCACTCAAGGTACCTATTATGTCACTAGACCATTTTAATGTACAAAGATTAAATCTTTGAACGAAAACGAGAGTTTTGAGTTAAACTTATTCGAGTTCCCTTTAATATCACGAATAGTGTTTTAATTAGTAAAGATTGAATATATGAAAGAAATTACCTCAATCACGGTAACGATTATGCCACATGACCTTTTTAATGTATAAAGAATGAATCTTTGAAAGAAAAAGGGAGTTTCGAGTGTAACTTATTTGAGTTCCTAACGTAATCTCGTAGAATGCTTTAATGACTAAAGATTGAATCCTTTAATGGAAATACCTCAATCAAGGTGCCTATTATGTCACTTGACCTTTTAAATGTATAAAGATTAAATCTTTGGAATAAAATGAGAGTTTTAAGTTAAACTTATAATAGTTCCCTTCGACGTCACGAAGAGTGTATTAATGAGTAAAGATTGAATCTTTGAGCGAAATTACCTCAATCACGATACCTATTATGTCACAAGACCTTTTGAATGTATAACGGTTGAATCTTTTAAAGAAAATGAGAGTTTTGAGTTTAACTTATTCGAGTACCCTTTAAAGTCGCGAAGAGTGTTTTAATGACTAAAAATTGAATCTTTGAATGAAAATAGCTCAATCAAGGTACCTATTGTGTCATTAGAGCTTCTTAATGTATAAAGATTGAATCTTTGAAAGAAAATGAGAGTTTTGAGTTAAACTTATTCGAGGTCCCTTTGACGTCCCAAAGAGTATTTTAACGAGTAAAGATTGAATATTTGAATGTAAACACCTCAATCATGGTGCCTATTATGTCACTAAACCATTTTAATGTATAAAGATTAAATTTTTTAAAGAAAATGAGACTTTTGAGTTAAACTTATTTGAGTTTCCTTTGAGATCACGGAGAGTGTTCTAATGAGTAAAGATTGAATCAGTGAATAAAATTATCTCAATTAAGGTAGCTATTATGTCACTAGGCCATTTTAATGTATAAAGATTGAATCTTTGAAAGAAAATGAGAGTTTTGTGTTAAACTTATTCGACTTCCCTATGAAGTCGGGACGAGTGTTTTAATGACAAAAGACTGAATCTTTGAATAAGAGGTACAAAGATTGAATTTGTGAAAGAAAATGAGAGGTTTGAGTTTAACTTATTCGAGTTCCCTATGAAGTCGCGAAGAGTGTTTTAATAACTAAAGATTGAATCTTTGAATGAAAAGACCTCAATCAAGGTACCTATTATGTCACTAGTCCTTTTTTTTGTACAAATATTTAATCTTTGAAAGAGAGAGAGATTTTTGAGTTAAACTTGTTTGAATTCCCTTGGACGTCCTAAAGAGTATTTTAATGAGAAAAGATTGAATCTTTGAATGAAAAATTCTCAATCAAGGTACCTATTATATCGCTAGACCTTTTAAAGTATAAAGATTGAGTCTTTGAAAGAAAATTAGAGTTTTGAGTTAAACTTATTCGAATTCCCTTTGACGTCCCGAAAAGTGTTTTAATGAGCAAAGGTTGAATCTTTGAATGAAATTACTTCTAACAAGGTACCAATTATGTCTCTAGACCATTTTAATGTATGAAGATTGAATCTTTGAAAGAAAATGAGAGTTTTGAGTTCAACTTCTTCGAGTTCACTATGTAGTCGTGAATTGTGTTTTAGGGACAAAAGATTGAATCATTGAATGAAATTACTTCAATCAAGATACCAGTTATGTCACTAGACAATTTTAATCTACAAAGATTGAATCTTTGAACGAAAATGATAGTTTTGAGGAAAACTTGTTCAAGTTCCCTATGAAGTCGCGAAGTGTGTTTTAATGACTGCAGATTGAATCTTTGAATGAAAATACCTCAATTAAGGTACCAATTACGTCACAAGACCTTTTTAATGGGTAAAGATCGAGTCTTTAAAAGAAAGCGAGGGTTTTAAGTTAAACTTATTCGAGTTCCCTTTGACGTCTCGAAGAGTGTTTAAAAGAGTAAGGATTGAATCTTTGAATGAGAATTCCTCAATCAAGCTACCAATGTAAAGATTGAATCTCTGAGTGAAATTAACACAATCAAGGTAACTACTATGTCACTAGACCTTATTAATGTATAGCGATTCAATCTTTGAAAGAAAACGACAATTTTAAGTTTAACTTGTTCGAATTCCTTATGAAGTGGCGAAGAGTGTTTTAAAGTCTAAAGATTGAATCTTTGAATGAAAATACCTTAATCAAGGTATTAATTATGTCACTAGACCTTTTTAATGTATAAAGAATAAATCTTAGAAAGAAAATGAGAGTTTTGAGTTAAACTTATTCGAGTTCCCTTTGACGTAACGGAGAGTGTTTTAATGTGTAAAGATTGAATCCTTGAATGAAATTACCTCAATCAAGGTACCTATTATGTCAATGGACCTTTTTAATGTATAAAGATTTAATCTTTGATTTAAAATGAGAATTTTGAGTTTAACCTATTCGAGTTCCCTAAGAAGTCGCGAAGAGTGTTTTAATGACCATAGATTGAATCCTTGAATGAAAATACCTCAATCAAGGTACTAATTTTGTCACTAGAACTTTTTAATGAATAAAGATTGAATCTTTAAAAGAAAATGAGATTTTGGAGTTAAACTTATTCGAGTTCCCTTTTACGCCCCGAAGTGTGTTTAAATGAGTACAGATTGAATCTTTGAATGAAAATTCCTCACTCAAGGTACCTATTATGTCACTAGACCATTTTAATGTACAAAGATTAAATCTTTGAACGAAAACGAGAGTTTTGAGTTAAACTTATTCGAGTTCCCTTTAATATCACGAAGAGTGTTTTAATTAGTAAAGATTGAATATATGAAAGAAATTACCTCAATCACGGTAACGATTATGCCACATGACCTTTTTAATGTATAAAGAATGAATCTTTGAAAGAAAAAGGGAGTTTCGAGTGTAACTTATTTGAGTTCCTAACGTAATCTCGTAGAATGCTTTAATGACTAAAGATTGAATCCTTTAATGGAAATACCTCAATCAAGGTGCCTATTATGTCACTTGACCTTTTAAATGTATAAAGATTAAATCTTTGGAATAAAATGAGAGTTTTAAGTTAAACTTATAATAGTTCCCTTCGACGTCACGAAGAGTGTATTAATGAGTAAAGATTGAATCTTTGAGCGAAATTACCTCAATCACGATACCTATTATGTCACAAGACCTTTTGAATGTATAACGGTTGAATCTTTTAAAGAAAATGAGAGTTTTGAGTTTAACTTATTCGAGTACCCTTTGAAGTCGCGAAGAGTGTTTTAATGACTAAAAATTGAATCTTTGAATGAAAATAGCTCAATCAAGGTACCTATTGTGTCATTAGAGCTTCTTAATGTATAAAGATTGAATCTTTGAAAGAAAATGAGAGTTTTGAGTTAAACTTATTCGAGGTCCCTTTGACGTCCCAAAGAGTATTTTAACGAGTAAAGATTGAATATTTGAATGTAAACACCTCAATCATGGTGCCTATTATGTCACTAAACCATTTTAATGTATAAAGATTAAATTTTTTAAAGAAAATGAGACTTTTGAGTTAAACTTATTCGAGTTTCCTTTGAGATCACGGAGAGTGTTCTAATGAGTAAAGATTGAATCAGTGAATAAAATTATCTCAATTAAGGTAGCTATTATGTCACTAGGCCATTTTAATGTATAAAGATTGAATCTTTGAAAGAAAATGAGAGTTTTGTGTTAAACTTATTCGACTTCCCTATGAAGTCGGGACGAGTGTTTTAATGACAAAAGACTGAATCTTTGAATAAGAGGTACAAAGATTGAATTTGTGAAAGAAAATGAGAGGTTTGAGTTTAACTTATTCGAGTTCCCTATGAAGTCGCGAAGAGTGTTTTAATAACTAAAGATTGAATCTTCGAATGAAAAGACCTCAATCAAGGTACCTATTATGTCACTAGTCCTTTTTTTTGTACAAATATTTAATCTTTGAAAGAGAGAGAGATTTTTGAGTTAAACTTGTTTGAATTCCCTTGGACGTCCTAAAGAGTATTTTAATGAGAAAAGATTGAACCTTTGAATGAAAAATTCTCAATCAAGGTACCTATTATATCGCTAGACCTTTTAAAGTATAAAGATTGAGTCTTTGAAAGAAAATTAGAGTTTTGAGTTAAACTTATTCGAATTCCCTTTGACGTCCCGAAAAGTGTTTTAATGAGCAAAGGTTGAATCTTTGAATGAAATTACTTCTAACAAGGTACCAATTATGTCTCTAGACCATTTTAATGTATGAAGATTGAATCTTTGAAAGAAAATGAGAGTTTTGAGTTCAACTTCTTCGAGTTCACTATGTAGTCGTGAATTGTGTTTTAGGGACAAAAGATTGAATCATTGAATGAAATTACTTCAATCAAGATACCAGTTATGTCACTAGACAATTTTAATCTACAAAGATTGAATCTTTGAACGAAAATGATAGTTTTGAGGAAAACTTGTTCAAGTTCCCTATGAAGTCGCGAAGTGTGTTTTAATGACTGCAGATTGAATCTTTGAATGAAAATACCTCAATTAAGGTACCAATTACGTCACAAGACCTTTTTAATGGGTAAAGATCGAGTCTTTAAAAGAAAGCGAGGGTTTTAAGTTAAACTTATTCGAGTTCCCTTTGACGTCTCGAAGAGTGTTTAAAAGAGTAAGGATTGAATCTTTGAATGAGAATTCCTCAATCAAGCTACCAATGTAAAGATTGAATCTCTGAGTGAAATTAACACAATCAAGGTAACTACTATGTCACTAGACCTTATTAATGTATAGCGATTCAATCTTTGAAAGAAAACGACAATTTTAAGTTTAACTTGTTCGAATTCCTTATGAAGTGGCGAAGAGTGTTTTAAAGTCTAAAGATTGAATCTTTGAATGAAAATAC
Source organism: Cornus florida (assembly GCF_030987335.1). Taxonomy (NCBI): domain Eukaryota; kingdom Viridiplantae; phylum Streptophyta; class Magnoliopsida; order Cornales; family Cornaceae; genus Cornus; species Cornus florida. Next base: position 38,281 of record NW_026775649.1, on the reverse strand, counting down.
CTTAATCAAGGTATTAATTATGTCACTAGACCTTTTTAATGTATAAAGAATAAATCTTAGAAAGAAAATGAGAGTTTTGAGTTAAACTTATTCGAGTTCCCTTTGACGTAACGGAGAGTGTTTTAATGTGTAAAGATTGAATCCTTGAATGAAATTACCTCAATCAAGGTACCTATTATGTCAATGGACCTTTTTAATGTATAAAGATTTAATCTTTGATTTAAAATGAGAATTTTGAGTTTAACCTATTCGAGTTCCCTAAGAAGTCGCGAAGAGTGTTTTAATGACCATAGATTGAATCCTTGAATGAAAATACCTCAATCAAGGTACTAATTTTGTCACTAGAACTTTTTAATGAATAAAGATTGAATCTTTAAAAGAAAATGAGATTTTGGAGTTAAACTTATTCGAGTTCCCTTTTACGCCCCGAAGTGTGTTTAAATGAGTACAGATTGAATCTTTGAATGAAAATTCCTCACTCGAGGTACCTATTATGTCACTAGACCATTTTAATGTACAAAGATTAAATCTTTGAACGAAAACGAGAGTTTTGAGTTAAACTTATTCGAGTTCCCTTTAATATCACGAAGAGTGTTTTAATTAGTAAAGATTGAATATATGAAAGAAATTACCTCAATCACGGTAACGATTATGCCACATGACCTTTTTAATGTATAAAGAATGAATCTTTGAAAGAAAAAGGGAGTTTCGAGTGTAACTTATTTGAGTTCCCAACGTAATCTCGTAGAATGCTTTAATGACTAAAGATTGAATCCTTTAATGGAAATACCTCAATCAAGGTGCCTATTATGTCACTTGACCTTTTAAACGTATAAAGATTAAATCTTTGGAATAAAATGAGAGTTTTAAGTTAAACTTATAATAGTTCCCTTCGACGTCACGAAGAGTGTATTAATGAGTAAAGATTGAATCTTTGAGCGAAATTACCTCAATCACAATACCTATTATGTCACAAGACCTTTTGAATGTATAACGGTTGAATCTTTTAAAGAAAATGAGAGTTTTGAGTTTAACTTATTCGAGTACCCTTTGAAGTCGCGAAGAGTGTTTTAATGACTAAAAATTGAATCTTTGAATGAAAATAGCTCAATCAAGGTACCTATTGTGTCATTAGAGCTTCTTAATGTATAAAGATTGAATCTTTGAAAGAAAATGAGAGTTTTGAGTTAAACTTATTCGAGGTCCCTTTGACGTCCCAAAGAGTATTTTAACGAGTAAAGATTGAATATTTGAATGTAAACACCTCAATCATGGTGCCTATTATGTCACTAAACCATTTTAATGTATAAAGATTAAATTTTTTAAAGAAAATGAGACTTTTGAGTTAAACTTATTCGAGTTTCCTTTGAGATCACGGAGAGTGTTCTAATGAGTAAAGATTGAATCAGTGAATAAAATTATCTCAATTAAGGTAGCTATTATGTCACTAGGCCATTTTAATGTATAAAGATTGAATCTTTGAAAGAAAATGAGAGTTTTGTGTTAAACTTATTCGACTTCCCTATGAAGTCGGGACGAGTGTTTTAATGACAAAAGACTGAATCTTTGAATAAGAGGTACAAAGATTGAATTTGTGAAAGAAAATGAGAGGTTTGAGTTTAACTTATTCGAGTTCCCTATGAAGTCGCGAAGAGTGTTTTAATAACTAAAGATTGAATCTTTGAATGAAAAGACCTCAATCAAGGTACCTATTATGTCACTAGTCCTTTTTTTTGTACAAATATTTAATCTTTGAAACAGAGAGAGATTTTTGAGTTAAACTTGTTTGAATTCCCTTGGACGTCCTAAAGAGTATTTTAATGAGAAAAGATTGAACCTTTGAATGAAAAATTCTCAATCAAGGTACCTATTATATCGCTAGACCTTTTAAAGTATAAAGATTGAGTCTTTGAAAGAAAATTAGAGTTTTGAGTTAAACTTATTCGAATTCCCTTTGACGTCCCGAAAAGTGTTTTAATGAGCAAAGGTTGAATCTTTGAATGAAATTACTTCTAACAAGGTACCAATTATGTCTCTAGACCATTTTAATGTATGAAGATTGAATCTTTGAAAGAAAATGAGAGTTTTGAGTTCAACTTCTTCGAGTTCACTATGTAGTCGTGAATTGTGTTTTAGGGACAAAAGATTGAATCATTGAATGAAATTACTTCAATCAAGATACCAGTTATGTCACTAGACAATTTTAATCTACAAAGATTGAATCTTTGAACGAAAATGATAGTTTTGAGGAAAACTTGTTCAAGTTCCCTATGAAGTCGCGAAGTGTGTTTTAATGACTGCAGATTGAATCTTTGAATGAAAATACCTCAATTAAGGTACCAATTACGTCACAAGACCTTTTTAATGGGTAAAGATCGAGTCTTTAAAAGAAAGCGAGGGTTTTAAGTTAAACTTATTCGAGTTCCCTTTGACGTCTCGAAGAGTGTTTAAAAGAGTAAGGATTGAATCTTTGAATGAGAATTCCTCAATCAAGCTACCAATGTAAAGATTGAATCTCTGAGTGAAATTAACACAATCAAGGTAACTACTATGTCACTAGACCTTATTAATGTATAGCGATTCAATCTTTGAAAGAAAACGACAATTTTAAGTTTAACTTGTTCGAATTCCTTATGAAGTGGCGAAGAGTGTTTTAAAGTCTAAAGATTGAATCTTTGAATGAAAATACCTTAATCAAGGTATTAATTATGTCACTAGACCTTTTTAATGTATAAAGAATAAACCTTAGAAAGAAAATGAGAGTTTTGAGTTAAACTTATTCGAGTTCCCTTTGACGTAACGGAGAGTGTTTTATTGTGTAAAGATTGAATCCTTGAATGAAATTACCTCAATCAAGGTACCTATTATGTCAATGGACCTTTTTAATGTATAAAGATTTAATCTTTGATTTAAAATGAGAATTTTGAGTTTAACCTATTCGAGTTCCCTAAGAAGTCGCGAAGAGTGTTTTAATGACCATAGATTGAATCCTTGAATGAAAATACCTCAATCAAGGTACTAATTTTGTCACTAGAACTTTTTAATGAATAAAGATTGAATCTTTAAAAGAAAATGAGATTTTGGAGTTAAACTTATTCGAGTTCCCTTTTACGCCCCGAAGTGTGTTTAAATGAGTACAGATTGAATCTTTGAATGAAAATTCCTCACTCAAGGTACCTATTATGTCACTAGACCATTTTAATGTACAAAGATTAAATCTTTGAACGAAAACGAGAGTTTTGAGTTAAACTTATTCGAGTTCCCTTTAATATCACGAAGAGTGTTTTAATTAGTAAAGATTGAATATATGAAAGAAATTACCTCAATCACGGTAACGATTATGCCACATGACCTTTTTAATGTATAAAGAATGAATCTTTGAAAGAAAAAGGGAGTTTCGAGTGTAACTTATTTGAGTTCCTAACGTAATCTCGTAGAATGCTTTAATGACTAAAGATTGAATCCTTTAATGGAAATACCTCAATCAAGGTGCCTATTATGTCACTTGACCTTTTAAATGTATAAAGATTAAATCTTTGGAATAAAATGAGAGTTTTAAGTTAAACTTATAATAGTTCCCTTCGACGTCACGAAGAGTGTATTAATGAGTAAAGATTGAATCTTTGAGCGAAATTACCTCAATCACGATACCTATTATGTCACAAGACCTTTTGAATGTATAACGGTTGAATCTTTTAAAGAAAATGAGAGTTTTGAGTTTAACTTATTCGAGTACCCTTTGAAGTCGCGAAGAGTGTTTTAATGACTAAAAATTGAATCTTTGAATGAAAATAGCTCAATCAAGGTACCTATTGTGTCATTAGAGCTTCTTAATGTATAAAGATTGAATCTTTGAAAGAAAATGAGAGTTTTGAGTTAAACTTATTCGAGGTCCCTTTGACGTCCCAAAGAGTATTTTAACGAGTAAAAATTGAATATTTGAATGTAAACACCTCAATCATGGTGCCTATTATGTCACTAAACCATTTTAATGTATAAAGATTAAATTTTTTAAAGAAAATGAGACTTTTGAGTTAAACTTATTCGAGTTTCCTTTGAGATCACGGAGAGTGTTCTAATGAGTAAAGATTGAATCAGTGAATAAAATTATCTCAATTAAGGTAGCTATTATGTCACTAGGCCATTTTAATGTATAAAGATTGAATCTTTGAAAGAAAATGAGAGTTTTGTGTTAAACTTATTCGACTTCCCTATGAAGTCGGGACGAGTGTTTTAATGACAAAAGACTGAATCTTTGAATAAGAGGTACAAAGATTGAATTTGTGAAAGAAAATGAGAGGTTTGAGTTTAACTTATTCGAGTTCCCTATGAAGTCGCGAAGAGTGTTTTAATAACTAAAGATTGAATCTTTGAATGAAAAGACCTCAATCAAGGTACCTATTATGTCACTAGTCCTTTTTTTTGTACAAATATTTAATCTTTGAAAGAGAGAGAGATTTCTGAGTTAAACTTGTTTGAATTCCCTTGGACGTCCTAAAGAGTATTTTAATGAGAAAAGATTGAATCTTTGAATGAAAAATTCTCAATCAAGGTACCTATTATATCGCTAGACCTTTTAAAGTATAAAGATTGAGTCTTTGAAAGAAAATTAGAGTTTTGAGTTAAACTTATTCGAATTCCCTTTGACGTCCCGAAAAGTGTTTTAATGAGCAAAGGTTGAATCTTTGAATGAAATTACTTCTAACAAGGTACCAATTATGTCTCTAGACCATTTTAATGTATGAAGATTGAATCTTTGAAAGAAAATGAGAGTTTTGAGTTCAACTTCTTCGAGTTCACTATGTAGTCGTGAATTGTGTTTTAGGGACAAAAGATTGAATCATTGAATGAAATTACTTCAATCAAGATACCAGTTATGTCACTAGACAATTTTAATCTACAAAGATTGAATCTTTGAACGAAAATGATAGTTTTGAGGAAAACTTGTTCAAGTTCCCTATGAAGTCGCGAAGTGTGTTTTAATGACTGCAGATTGAATCTTTGAATGAAAATACCTCAATTAAGGTACCAATTACGTCACAAGACCTTTTTAATGGGTAAAGATCGAGTCTTTAAAAGAAAGCGAGGGTTTTAAGTTAAACTTATTCGAGTTCCCTTTGACGTCTCGAAGAGTGTTTAAAAGAGTAAGGATTGAATCTTTGAATGAGAATTCCTCAATCAAGCTACCAATGTAAAGATTGAATCTCTGAGTGAAATTAACACAATCAAGGTAACTACTATGTCACTAGACCTTATTAATGTATAGCGATTCAATCTTTGAAAGAAAACGACAATTTTAAGTTTAACTTGTTCGAATTCCTTATGAAGTGGCGAAGAGTGTTTTAAAGTCTAAAAATTGAATCTTTGAATGAAAATACCTTAATCAAGGTATTAATTATGTCACTAGACCTTTTTAATGTATAAAGAATAAACCTTAGAAAGAAAATGAGAGTTTTGAGTTAAACTTATTCGAGTTCCCTTTGACGTAACGGAGAGTGTTTTAATGTGTAAAGATTGAATCCTTGAATGAAATTACCTCAATCAAGGTACCTATTATGTCAATGGACCTTTTTAATGTATAAAGATTTAATCTTTGATTTAAAATGAGAATTTTTAGTTTAACCTATTCGAGTTCCCTAAGAAGTCGCGAAGAGTGTTTTAATGACCATAGATTGAATCCTTGAATGAAAATACCTCAATCAAGGTACTAATTTTGTCACTAGAACTTTTTAATGAATAAAGATTGAATCTTTAAAAGAAAATGAGATTTTGGAGTTAAACTTATTCGAGTTCCCTTTTACGCCCCGAAGTGTGTTTAAATGAGTACAGATTGAATCTTTGAATGAAAATTCCTCACTCAAGGTACCTATTATGTCACTAGACCATTTTAATGTACAAAGATTAAATCTTTGAACGATAACGAGAGTTTTGAGTTAAACTTATTCGAGTTCCCTTTAATATCACGAATAGTGTTTTAATTAGTAAAGATTGAATATATGAAAGAAATTACCTCAATCACGGTAACGATTATGCCACATGACCTTTTTAATGTATAAAGAATGAATCTTTGAAAGAAAAAGGGAGTTCCGAGTGTAACTTATTTGAGTTCCTAACGTAATCTCGTAGAATGCTTTAATGACTAAAGATTGAATCCTTTAATGGAAATACCTCAATCAAGGTGCCTATTATGTCACTTGACCTTTTAAATGTATAAAGATTAAATCTTTGGAATAAAATGAGAGTTTTAAGTTAAACTTATAATAGTTCCCTTCGACGTCACGAAGAGTGTATTAATGAGTAAAGATTGAATCTTTGAGCGAAATTACCTCAATCACGATACCTATTATGTCACAAGACCTTTTTAATGTATAACGGTTGAATCTTTTAAAGAAAATGAGAGTTTTGAGTTTAACTTATTCGAGTACCCTTTGAAGTCGCGAAGAGTGTTTTAATGACTAAAAATTGAATCTTTGAATGAAAATAGCTCAATCAAGGTACCTATTGTGTCATTAGAGCTTCTTAATGTATAAAGATTGAATCTTTGAAAGAAAATGAGAGTTTTGAGTTAAACTTATTCGAGGTCCCTTTGACGTCCCAAAGAGTATTTTAACGAGTAAAGATTGAATATTTGAATGTAAACACCTCAATCATGGTGCCTATTATGTCACTAAACCATTTTAATGTATAAAGATTAAATTTTTTAAAGAAAATGAGACTTTTGAGTTAAACTTATTCGAGTTTCCTTTGAGATCACGGAGAGTGTTCTAATGAGTAAAGATTGAATCAGTGAATAAAATTATCTCAATTAAGGTAGCTATTATGTCACTAGGCCATTTTAATGTATAAAGATTGAATCTTTGAAAGAAAATGAGAGTTTTGTGTTAAACTTATTCGACTTCCCTATGAAGTCGGGACGAGTGTTTTAATGACAAAAGACTGAATCTTTGAATAAGAGGTACAAAGATTGAATTTGTGAAAGAAAATGAGAGGTTTGAGTTTAACTTATTCGAGTTCCCTATGAAGTCGCGAAGAGTGTTTTAATAACTAAAGATTGAATCTTTGAATGAAAAGACCTCAATCAAGGTACCTATTATGTCACTAGTCCTTTTTTTTGTACAAATATTTAATCTTTGAAAGAGAGAGAGATTTTTGAGTTAAACTTGTTTGAATTCCCTTGGACGTCCTAAAGAGTATTTTAATGAGAAAAGATTGAATCTTTGAATGAAAAATTCTCAATCAAGGTACCTATTATATCGCTAGACCTTTTAAAGTATAAAGATTGAGTCTTTGAAAGAAAATTAGAGTTTTGAGTTAAACTTATTCGAATTCCCTTTGACGTCCCGAAAAGTGTTTTAATGAGCAAAGGTTGAATCTTTGAATGAAATTACTTCTAACAAGGTACCAATTATGTCTCTAGACCATTTTAATGTATGAAGATTGAATCTTTGAAAGAAAATGAGAGTTTTGAGTTCAACTTCTTCGAGTTCACTATGTAGTCGTGAATTGTGTTTTAGGGACAAAAGATTGAATCATTGAATGAAATTACTTCAATCAAGATACCAGTTATGTCACTAGACAATTTTAATCTACAAAGATTAAATCTTTGAACGAAAATGATAGTTTTGAGGAAAACTTGTTCAAGTTCCCTATGAAGTCGCGAAGTGTGTTTTAATGACTGCAGATTGAATCTTTGAATGAAAATACCTCAATTAAGGTACCAATTACGTCACAAGACCTTTTTAATGGGTAAAGATCGAGTCTTTAAAAGAAAGCGAGGGTTTTAAGTTAAACTTATTCGAGTTCCCTTTGACGTCTCGAAGAGTGTTTAAAAGAGTAAGGATTGAATCTTTGAATGAGAATTCCTCAATCAAGCTACCAATGTAAAGATTGAATCTCTGAGTGAAATTAACACAATCAAGGTAACTACTATGTCACTAGACCTTATTAATGTATAGTGTGTTTTAGGGACAAAAGATTGAATCATTGAATGAAATTACTTCAATCAAGATACCAGTTATGTCACTAGACAATTTTAATCTACAAAGATTGAATCTTTGAACGAAAATGATAGTTTTGAGGAAAACTTGTTCAAGTTCCCTATGAAGTCGCGAAGTGTGTTTTAATGACTGCAGATTGAATCTTTGAATGAAAATACCTCAATTAAGGTACCAATTACGTCACAAGACCTTTTTAATGGGTAAAGATCGAGTCTTTAAAAGAAAGCGAGGGTTTTAAGTTAAACTTATTCGAGTTCCCTTTGACGTCTCGAAGAGTGTTTAAAAGAGTAAGGATTGAATCTTTGAATGAGAATTCCTCAATCAAGCTACCAATGTAAAGATTGAATCTTTGAGTGAAATTAACACAATCAAGGTAACTACTATGTCACGAGACCTTATTAATGTATAGCGATTCAATCTTTGAAAGAAAACGACAATTTTAAGTTTAACTTGTTCGAATTCCTTATGAAGTGGCGAAGAGTGTTTTAAAGTCTAAAGATTGAATCTTTGAATGAAAATACCTTAATCAAGGTATTAATTATGTCACTAGACCTTTTTAATGTATAAAGAATAAATCTTAGAAAGAAAATGAGAGTTTTGTGTTAAACTTATTCGAGTTCCCTTTGACGTGACGGAGAGTGTTTTAATGTGTAAAGATTGAATCGTTGAATGAAATTACCTCAATCAAGGTACCTATTATGTCAATGGACCTTTTTAATGTATAAAGATTTAATCTTTGATTTAAAATGAGAATTTTGAGTTTAACCTATTCGAGTTCCCTAAGAAGTCGCGAAGAGTGTTTTAATGACCATAGATTGAATCCTTGAATGAAAATACCTCAATCAAGGTACTAATTTTGTCACTAGAACTTTTTAATGAATAAAGATTGAATCTTTAAAAGAAAATGAGAGTTTGGAGTTAAACTTATTCGAGTTCCCTTTTACGCCCCGAAGTGTGTTTAAATGAGTACAGATTGAATCTTTGAATGAAAATTCCTCACTCAAGGTACCTATTATGTCACTAGACCATTTTAATGTACAAAGATTAAATCTTTGAACGAAAATGAGAGTTTTGAGTTAAACTTATTCGAGTTCCCTTTAATATCACGAAGAGTGTTTTAATTAGTAAAGATTGAATATATGAAACAAATTACCTCAATCACGGTACCGATTATGCCACATGACCTTTTTAATGTATAAAGAATGAATCTTTGAAAGAAAAAGGGAGTTTCGAGTGTAACTTGTTTGAGTTCCTAACGTAATCTCGTAGAATGCTTTAATGACTAAAGATTGAATCCTTTAATGGAAATACCTCAATCAAGGTGCCTATTATGTCACTTGACCTTTTAAATGTATAAAGATTAAATCTTTGGAATAAAATGAGAGTTTTAAGTTAAACTTATAATAGTTCCCTTCGACGTCACGAAGAGTGTATTAATGAGTAAAGATTGAATCTTTGAGCGAAATTACCTCAATCACGATACCTATTATGTCACAAGACCTTTTTAATGTATAACGGTTGAATCTTTGAAAGAAAATGAGAGTTTTGAGTTTAACTTATTCGAGTACCCTTTGAAGTCGCGAAGAGTGTTTTAATGACTAAAAATTGAATCTTTGAATGAAAATACCTCAATCAAGGTACCTACTGTGTCATTAGAGCTTCTTAATGTATAAAGATTGAATCTTTGAAAGAAAATGAGAGTTTTGAGTTAAACTTATTCGAGGTCCCTTGGACGTCCCAAATAGTATTTTAACGAGTAAAGATTGAATATTTGAATGTAAACACCTCAATCATGGTACCTATTATGTCACTAAATCATTTTAATGTATAAAGATTAAATTTTTTAAAGAAAATGAGACTTTTGAGTTAAACTTATTCGAGTTTCCTTTGAGATCACGGAGAGTGTTCTAATGAGTAAAGATTGAATCAGTGAATAAAATTATCTCAATTAAGGTAGCTATTATGTCACTAGGCCATTTTAATGTATAAAGATTGAATCTTTGAAAGAAAATGAGAGTTTTGTGTTAAACTTATTCGACTTCCCTATGAAGTCGGGACGAGTGTTTTAATGACAAAAGACTGAATCTTTGAATAAGTGGTACAAAGATTGAATTTGTGAAAGAAAATGAGAGGTTTGAGTTTAACTTATTCGAGTTCCCTATGAAGTCGCGAAGAGTGTTTTAATAACTAAAGATTGAATCTTTGAATGAAAAGACCTCAATCAAGGTACCTATTATGTCACTAGTCCTTTTTTTTTGTACAAATATTTAATCTTTGAAAGAGAGAGAGATTTTTTAGTTAAACTTGTTTGAATTCCCTTGGACGTCCTAAAGAGTATTTTAATGAGAAAAGATTGAATCTTTGAATGAAAAATTCTCAATCAAGGTACCTATTATATCGCTAGACCTGTTAAAGTATAAAGATTGAATCTTTGAAAGAAAATTAGAGTTTTGAGTTAAACTTATTCGAATTCCCTTTGACGTCCCGAAAAGTGTTTTAATGAGCAAAGGTTGAATCTTTGAATGAAATTACTTCTAACAAGGTACCAATTATGTCTCTAGACCATTTTAATGTATGAAGATTGAATCTTTGAAAGAAAATGAGAGTTTTGAGTTCAACTTCTTCGAGTTCACTATGTAGTCGTGAATTGTGTTTTAGGGACAAAAGATTGAATCATTGAATGAAATTACTTCAATCAAGATACCAGTTATGTCACTAGACAATTTTAATCTACAAAGATTGAATCTTTGAACGAAAATGATAGTTTTGAGGAAAACTTGTTCAAGTTCCCTATGAAGTCGCGAAGTGTGTTTTAATGACTGCAGATTGAATCTTTGAATGAAAATACCTCAATTAAGGTACCAATTATGTCACAAGACCTTTTTAATGGGTAAAGATCGAGTCTTTAAAAGAAAGCGAGGGTTTTAAGTTAAACTTATTCGAGTTCCCTTTGACGTCTCGAAGAGTGTTTAAAAGAGTAAGGATTGAATCTTTGAATGAGAATTCCTCAATCAAGCTACCAATGTAAAGATTGAATCTTTGAGTGAAATTAACACAATCAAGGTAACTACTATGTCACAAGACCTTATTAATGTATAGCGATTCAATCTTTGAAAGAAAACGACAATTTTAAGTTTAACTTGTTCGAATTCCTTATGAAGTGGCGAAGAGTGTTTTAAAGTCTAAAGATTGAATCTTTGAATGAAAATACCTTAATCAAGGTATTAATTATGTCACTAGACATTTTTAATGTATAAAGAATAAATCTTAGAAAGAAAATGAGAGTTTTGAGTTAAACTTATTCGAGTTCCCTTTGACGTAACGGAGAGTGTTTTAATGTGTAAAGATTGAATCCTTGAATGAAATTACCTCAATCAAGGTACCTATTATGTCAATGGACCTTTTTAATGTATAAAGATTTAATCTTTGATTTAAAATGAGAATTTTGAGTTTAACCTATTCGAGTTCCCTAAGAAGTCGCGAAGAGTGTTTTAATGACCATAGATTGAATCCTTGAATGAAAATACCTCAATCAAGGTACTAATTTTGTCACTAGAACTTTTTAATGAATAAAGATTGAATCTTTAAAAGAAAATGAGAGTTTGGAGTTAAACTTATTCGAGTTCCCTTTTACGCCCCGAAGTGTGTTTAAATGAGTACAGATTGAATCTTTGAATGAAAATTCCTCACTCAAGGTACCTATTATGTCACTAGACCATTTTAATGTACAAAGATTAAATCTTTGAACGAAAATGAGAGTTTTGAGTTAAACTTATTCGAGTTCCCTTTAATATCACGAAGAGTGTTTTAATTAGTAAAGATTGAATATATGAAAGAAATTACCTCAATCACGGTACCGATTATGCCACATGACCTTTTTAATGTATAAAGAATGAATCTTTGAAAGAAAAAGGGAGTTTCGAGTGTAACTTATTTGAGTTCCTAACGTAATCTCGTAGAATGCTTTAATGACTAAAGATTGAATCCTTTAATGGAAATACCTCAATCAAGGTGCCTATTATGTCACTTGACCTTTTAAATGTATAAAGATTAAATCTTTGGAATAAAATGAGAGTTTTAAGTTAAACTTATAATAGTTCCCTTCGACGTCACGAAGAGTGTATTAATGAGTAAAGATTGAATCTTTGAGCGAAATTACCTCAATCACGATACCTATTATGTCACAAGACCTTTTTAATGTATAACGGTTGAATCTTTGAAAGAAAATGAGAGTTTTGAGTTTAACTTATTCGAGTACCCTTTGAAGTCGCGAAGAGTGTTTTAATGACTAAAAATTGAATCTTTGAATGAAAATAGCTCAATCAAGGTACCTATTGTGTCATTAGAGCTTCTTAATGTATAAAGATTGAATCTTTGAAAGAAAATGAGAGTTTTGAGTTAAACTTATTCGAGGTCCCTTTGACGTCCCAAAGAGTATTTTAACGAGTAAAGATTGAATATTTGAATGTAAACACCTCAATCATGGTACCTATTATGTCACTAAACCATTTTAATGTATAAAGATTAAATTTTTTAAAGAAAATGAGACTTTTGAGTTAAACTTATTCGAGTTTCCTTTGAGATTACGGAGAGTGTTCTAATGAGTAAAGATTGAATCAGTGAATAAAATTATCTCAATTAAGGTTGCTATTATGTCACTAGGCCATTTTAATGTATAAAGATTGAATCTTTGAAAGAAAATGAGAGTTTTGTGTTAAACTTATTCGACTTCCCTATGAAGTCGGGACGAGTGTTTTAATGACAAAAGACTGAATCTTTGAATAAGAGGTACAAAGATTGAATTTGTGAAAGAAAATGAGAGGTTTGAGTTTAACTTATTCGAGTTCCCTATGAAGTCGCGAAGAGTGTTTTAATAACTAAAGATTGAATCTTTGAATGAAAAGACCTCAATCAAGGTACCTATTATGTCACTAGTCCTTTTTTTTTGTACATATATTTAATCTTTGAAAGAGAGAGAGATTTTTGAGTTTAACTTGTTTGAATTCCCTTGGACGTCCTAAAGAGTATTTTAATGAGAAAAGATTGAATCTTTGAATGAAAAATTCTCAATCAAGGTACCTATTATATCGCTAGACCTTTTAAAGTATAAAGATTGAGTCTTTGAAAGAAAATTAGAGTTTTGAGTTAAACTTATTCGAATTCCCTTTGACGTCCCGAAAAGTGTTTTAATGAGCAAAGGTTGAATCTTTGAATGAAATTACTTCTAACAAGGTACCAATTATGTCTCTAGACCATTTTAATGTATGAAGATTGAATCTTTGAAAGAAAATGAGAGTTTTGAGTTCAACTTCTTCGAGTTCACTATGTAGTCGTGAATTGTGTTTTAGGGACAAAAGATTGAATCATTGAATGAAATTACTTCAATCAAGATACCAGTTATGTCACTAGACAATTTTAATCTACAAAGATTGAATCTTTGAACGAAAATGATAGTTTTGAGGAAAACTTGTTCAAGTTCCCTATGAAGTCGCGAAGTGTGTTTTAATGACTGCAGATTGAATCTTTGAATGAAAATACCTCAATTAAGGTACCAATTACGTCACAAGACCTTTTTAATGGGTAAAGATCGAGTCTTTAAAAGAAAGCGAGGGTTTTAAGTTAAACTTATTCGAGTTCCCTTTGACGTCTCGAAGAGTGTTTAAAAGAGTAAGGATTGAATCTTTGAATGAGAATTCCTCAATCAAGCTACCAATGTAAAGATTGAATCTTTGAGTGAAATTAACACAATCAAGGTAACTACTATGTCACTAGACCTTATTAATGTATAGCGATTCAATCTTTGAAAGAAAACGACAATTTTAAGTTTAACTTGTTCGAATTCCTTATGAAGTGGCGAAGAGTGTTTTAAAGTCTAAAGATTGAATCTTTGAATGAAAATACCTTAATCAAGGTATTAATTATGTCACTAGACCTTTTTAATGTATAAAGAATAAATCTTAGAAAGAAAATGAGAGTTTTGAGTTAAACTTATTCGAGTTCCCTTTGACGTGACGGAGAGTGTTTTAATGTGTAAAGATTGAATCCTTGAATGAAATTACCTCAATCAAGGTCCCTATTATGTCAATGGACCTTTTTAATGTATAAAGATTTAATCTTTGATTTAAAATGAGAATTTTGAGTTTAACCTATTCGAGTTCCCTAAGAAGTCGCGAAGAGTGTTTTAATGACCATAGATTGAATCCTTGAATGAAAATACCTCAATCAAGGTACTAATTTTGTCACTAGAACTTTTTAATGAATAAAGATTGAATCTTTAAAAGAAAATGAGAGTTTGGAGTTAAACTTATTCGAGTTCCCTTTTACGCGCCGAAGTGTGTTTAAATGAGTACAGATTGAATCTTTGAATGAAAATTCCTCACTCAAGGTACCTATTATGTCACTAGACCATTTTAATGTACAAAGATTAAATCTTTGAACGAAAATGAGAGTTTTGAGTTAAACTTATTCGAGTTCCCTTTAATATCACGAAGAGTGTTTTAATTAGTAAAGATTGAATATATGAAAGAAATTACCTCAATCATGGTACCGATTATGCCACATGACCTTTTTAATGTATAAAGAATGAATCTTTGAAAGAAAAAGGGAGTTTCGAGTGTAACTTATTTGAGTTCCTAACGTAATCTCGTAGAATGCTTTAATGACTAAAGATTGAATCCTTTAATGGAAATACCTCAATCAAGGTGCCTATTATGTCACTTGACCTTTTAAATGTATAAAGATTAAATCTTTAGAATAAAATGAGAGTTTTAGGTTAAACTTATAATAGTTCCCTTCGACGTCACGAAGAGTGTATTAATGAGTAAAGATTGAATCTTTGAGCGAAATTACCTCAATCACGATACCTATTATGTCACAAGACCTTTTTAATGTATAACGGTTGAATCTTTGAAAGAAAATGAGAGTTTTGAGTTTAACTTATTCGAGTACCCTTTGAAGTCGCGAAGAGTGTTTTAATGACTAAAAATTGAATCTTTGAATGAAAATAGCTCAATCAAGGTACCTATTGTGTCATTAGAGCTTCTTAATGTATAAAGATTGAATCTTTGAAAGAAAATGAGAGTTTTGAGTTAAACTTATTCGAGGTCCCTTTGACGTCCCAAAGAGTATTTTAACGAGTAAAGATTGAATATTTGAATGTAAACACCTCAATCATGGTACCTATTATGTCACTAAACCATTTTAATGTATAAAGATTAAATTTTTGAAAGAAAATGAGACTTTTGAGTTAAACTTATTCGAGTTTCCTTTGAGATCACGGAGAGTGTTCTAATGAGTAAAGATTGAATCAGTGAATAAAATTATCTCAATTAAGGTAGCTATTATGTCACTAGGCTATTTTAATGTATAAAGATTGAATCTTTGCAAGAAAATGAGAGTTTTGTGTTAAACTTATTCGACTTCCCTATGAAGTCGGGACGAGTGTTTTAATGACAAAAGACTGAATCTTTGAATAAGAGGTACAAAGATTGAATTTGTGAAAGAAAATGAGAGGTTTGAGTTTAACTTATTCGAGTTCCCTATGAAGTCGGGAAGAGTGTTTTAATAACTAAAGATTGAATCTTTGAATGAAAAGACCTCAATCAAGGTACCTATTATGTCACTAGTCCTTTTTTTTTGTACAAATATTTAATCTTTGAAAGAGAGAGAGATTTTTGAGTTAAACTTGTTTGAATTCCCTTGGACGTCCTAAAGAGTATTTTAATGAGAAAAGATTGAATCTTTGAATGAAAAATTCTCAATCAAGGTACCTATTATATCGCTAGACCTTTTAAAGTATAAAGATTGAATCTTTGAAAGAAAATTAGAGCTTTGAGTTAAACTTATTCGAATTCCCTTTGACGTCCCGAAAAGTGTTTTAATGAGCAAAGGTTGAATCTTTGAATGAAATTACTTCTAACAAGGTACCAATTATGTCTCTAGACCATTTTAATGTATGAAGATTGAATCTTTGAAAGAAAATGAGAGTTTTGAGTTCAACTTCTTCGAGTTCACTATGTAGTCGTGAATTGTGTTTTAGGGACAAAAGATTGAATCATTGAATGAAATTACTTCAATCAAGATACCAGTTATGTCACTAGACAATTTTAATCTACAAAGATTGAATCTTTGAACGAAAATGATAGTTTTGAGGAAAACTTGTTCAAGTTCCCTATGAAGTCGCGAAGTGTGTTTTAATGACTGCAGATTGAATCTTTGAATGAAAATACCTCAATTAAGGTACCAATTACGTCACAAGACCTTTTTAATGGGTAAAGATCGAGTCTTTAAAAGAAAGCGAGGGTTTTAAGTTAAACTTATTCGAGTTCCCTTTGACGTCTCGAAGAGTGTTTAAAAGAGTAAGGATTGAATCTTTGAATGAGAATTCCTCAATCAAGCTACCAATGTAAAGATTGAATCTTTGAGTGAAATTAACACAATCAAGGTAACTACTATGTCACTAGACCTTATTAATGTATAGCGATTCAATCTTTGAAAGAAAACGACAATTTTAAGTTTAACTTGTTCGAATTCCTTATGAAGTGGCGAAGAGTGTTTTAAAGTCTAAAGATTGAATCTTAGAATGAAAATACCTTAATCAAGGTATTAATTATGTCACTAGACCTTTTTAATGTATAAAGAATAAATCTTAGAAAGAAAATGAGAGTTTTGAGTTAAACTTATTCGAGTTCCCTTTGACGTGACGGAGAGTGTTTTAATGTGTAAAGATTGAATCCTTGAATGAAATTACCTCAATCAAGGTACCTATTATGTCAATGGACCTTTTTAATGTATAAAGATTTAATCTTTGATTTAAAATGAGAATTTTGAGTTTAACCTATTCGAGTTCCCTAAGAAGTCGCGAAGAGTGTTTTAATGACCATAGATTGAATCCTTGAATGAAAATACCTCAATCAAGGTACTAATTTTGTCACTAGAACTTTTTAATGAATAAAGATTGAATCTTTAAAAGAAAATGAGAGTTTGGAGTTAAACTTATTCGAGTTCCCTTTTACGCGCCGAAGTGTGTTTAAATGAGTACAGATTGAATCTTTGAATGAAAATTCCTCACTCAAGGTACCTATTATGTCACTAGACCATTTTAATGTACAAAGATTAAATCTTTGAACGAAAATGAGAGTTTTGAGTTAAACTTATTCGAGTTCCCTTTAATATCACGAAGAGTGTTTTAATTAGTAAAGATTGAATATATGAAAGAAATTACCTCAATCATGGTACCGATTATGCCACATGACCTTTTTAATGTATAAAGAATGAATCTTTGAAAGAAAAAGGGAGTTTCGAGTGTAACTTATTTGAGTTCCTAACGTAATCTCGTAGAATGCTTTAATGACTAAAGATTGAATCCTTTAATGGAAATACCTCAATCAAGGTGCCTATTATGTCACTTGACCTTTTAAATGTATAAAGATTAAACTTTAGAATAAAATGAGAGTTTTAGGTTAAACTTATAATAGTTCCCTTCGACGTCACGAAGAGTGTATTAATGAGTAAAGATTGAATCTTTGAGCGAAATTACCTCAATCACGATACCTATTATGTCACAAGACCTTTTTAATGTATAACGGTTGAATCTTTGAAAGAAAATGAGAGTTTTGAGTTTAACTTATTCGAGTACCCTTTGAAGTCGCGAAGAGTGTTTTAATGACTAAAAATTGAGTCTTTGAATGAAAATAGCTCAATCAAGGTACCTATTGTGTCATTAGAGCTTCTTAATGTATAAAGATTGAATCTTTGAAAGAAAATGAGAGTTTTGAGTTAAACTTATTCGAGGTCCCTTTGACGTCCCAAAGAGTATTTTAACGAGTAAAGATTGAATATTTGAATGTAAACACCTCAATCATGGTACCTATTATGTCACTAAACCATTTTAATGTATAAAGATTAAATTTTTGAAAGAAAATGAGACTTTTGAGTTAAACTTATTCGAGTTTCCTTTGAGATCACGGAGAGTGTTCTAATGAGTAAAGATTGAATCAGTGAATAAAATTATCTCAATTAAGGTAGCTATTATGTCACTAGGCTATTTTAATGTATAAAGATTGAATCTTTGCAAGAAAATGAGAGTTTTGTGTTAAACTTATTCGACTTCCCTATGAAGTCGGGACGAGTGTTTTAATGACAAAAGACTGAATCTTTGAATAAGAGGTACAAAGATTGAATTTGTGAAAGAAAATGAGAGGTTTGAGTTTAACTTATTCGAGTTCCCTATGAAGTCGGGAAGAGTGTTTTAATAACTAAAGATTGAATCTTTGAATGAAAAGACCTCAATCAAGGTACCTATTATGTCACTAGTCCTTTTTTTTTGTACAAATATTTAATCTTTGAAAGAGAGAGAGATTTTTGAGTTAAACTTGTTTGAATTCCCTTGGACGTCCTAAAGAGTATTTTAATGAGAAAAGATTGAATCTTTGAATGAAAAATTCTCAATCAAGGTACCTATTATATCGCTAGACCTTTTAAAGTATAAAGATTGAATCTTTGAAAGAAAATTAGAGTTTTGAGTTAAACTTATTCGAATTCCCTTTGACGTCCCGAAAAGTGTTTTAATGAGCAAAGGTTGAATCTTTGAATGAAATTACTTCTAACAAGGTACCAATTATGTCTCTAGACCATTTTAATGTATGAAGATTGAATCTTTGAAAGAAAATGAGAGTTTTGAGTTCAACTTCTTCGAGTTCACTATGTAGTCGTGAATTGTGTTTTAGGGACAAAAGATTGAATCATTGAATGAAATTACTTCAATCAAGATACCAGTGATGTCACTAGACAATTTTAATCTACAAAGATTGAATCTTTGAACGAAAATGATAGTTTTGAGGAAAACTTGTTCAAGTTCCCTATGAAGTCGCGAAGTGTGTTTTAATGACTGCAGATTGAATCTTTGAATGAAAATACCTCAATTAAGGTACCAATTACGTCACAAGACCTTTTTAATGGGTAAAGATCGAGTCTTTAAAAGAAAGCGAGGGTTTTAAGTTAAACTTATTCGAGTTCCCTTTGACGTCTCGAAGAGTGTTTAAAAGAGTAAGGATTGAATCTTTGAATGAGAATTCCTCAATCAAGCTACCAATGTAAAGATTGAATCTTTGAGTGAAATTAACACAATCAAGGTAACTACTATGTCACTAGACCTTATTAATGTATAGCGATTCAATCTTTGAAAGAAAACGACAATTTTAAGTTTAACTTGTTCGAATTCCTTATGAAGTGGCGAAGAGTGTTTTAAAGTCTAAAGATTGAATCTTTGAATGAAAATACCTTAATCAAGGTATTAATTATGTCACTAGACCTTTTTAATGTATAAAGAATAAATCTTAGAAAGAAAATGAGAGTTTTGAGTTAAACTTATTCGAGTTCCCTTTGACGTGACGGAGAGTGTTTTAATGTGTAAAGATTGAATCCTTGAATGAAATTACCTCAATCAAGGTACCTATTATGTCAATGGACCTTTTTAATGTATAAAGATTTAATCTTTGATTTAAAATGAGAATTTTGAGTTTAACCTATTCGAGTTCCCTAAGAAGTCGCGAAGAGTGTTTTAATGACCATAGATTGAATCCTTGAATGAAAATACCTCAATCAAGGTACTAATTTTGTCACTAGAACTTTTTAATGAATAAAGATTGAATCTTTAAAAGAAAATGAGAGTTTGGAGTTAAACTTATTCGAGTTCCCTTTTACGCGCCGAAGTGTGTTTAAATGAGTACAGATTGAATCTTTGAATGAAAATTCCTCACTCAAGGTACCTATTATGTCACTAGACCATTTTAATGTACAAAGATTAAATCTTTGAACGAAAATGAGAGTTTTGAGTTAAACTTATTCGAGTTCCCTTTAATATCACGAAGAGTGTTTTAATTAGTAAAGATTGAATATATGAAAGAAATTACCTCAATCATGGTACCGATTATGCCACATGACCTTTTTAATGTATAAAGAATGAATCTTTGAAAGAAAAAGGGAGTTTCGAGTGTAACTTATTTGAGTTCCTAACGTAATCTCGTAGAATGCTTTAATGACTAAAGATTGAATCCTTTAATGGAAATACCTCAATCAAGGTGCCTATTATGTCACTTGACCTTTTAAATGTATAAAGATTAAATCTTTAGAATAAAATGAGAGTTTTAAGTTAAACTTATAATAGTTCCCTTCGACGTCACGAAGAGTGTATTAATGAGTAAAGATTGAATCTTTGAGCGAAATTACCTCAATCACGATACCTATTATGTCACAAGACCTTTTTAATGTATAACGGTTGAATCTTTGAAAGAAAATGAGAGTTTTGAGTTTAACTTATTTGAATACCCTTTGAAGTCGCGAATAGTGTTTTAATGACTAAAAATTGAATCTTTGAATGAAAATAGCTCAATCAAGGTACCTATTGTGTCATTAGAGCTTCTTAATGTATAAAGATTGAATCTTTGAAAGAAAATGAGAGTTTTGAGTTAAACTTATTCGAGGTCCCTTTGACGTCCCAAAGAGTATTTTAACGAGTAAAGATTGAATATTTGAATATAAACACCTCAATCATGGTACCTATTATGTCACTAAACCATTTTAATGTATAAAGATTAAATTTTTGAAAGAAAATGAGACTTTTGAGTTAAACTTATTCGAGTTTCCTTTGAGATCACGGAGAGTGTTCTAATGAGTAAAGATTGAATCAGTGAATAAAATCATCTCAATTAAGGTAGCTATTATGTCACTAGGCTATTTTAATGTATAAAGATTGAATCTTTGCAAGAAAATGAGAGTTTTGTGTTAAACTTATTCGACTTCCCTATGAAGTCGGGACGAGTGTTTTAATGACAAAAGACTGAATCTTTGAATAAGAGGTACAAAGATTGAATTTGTGAAAGAAAATGAGAGGTTTGAGTTTAACTTATTCGAGTTCCCTATGAAGTCGGGAAGAGTGTTTTAATAACTAAAGATTGAATCTTTGAATGAAAAGACCTCAATCAAGGTACCTATTATGTCACTAGTCCTTTTTTTTTGTGCAAATATTTAATCTTTGAAAGAGAGAGAGATTTTTGAGTTAAACTTGTTTGAATTCCCTTGGACGTCCTAAAGAGTATTTTAATGAGAAAAGATTGAATCTTTGAATGAAAAATTCTCAATCAAGGTACCTATTATATCGCTAGACCTTTTAAAGTATAAAGATTGAATCTTTGAAAGAAAATTAGAGCTTTGAGTTAAACTTATTCGAATTCCCTTTGACGTCCCGAAAAGTGTTTTAATGAGCAAAGGTTGAATCTTTGAATGAAATTACTTCTAACAAAGGTACCAATTATGTCTCTAGACCATTTTAATGTATGAAGATTGAATCTTTGAAAGAAAATGAGAGTTTTGAGTTCAACTTCTTCGAGTTCACTATGTAGTCGTGAATTGTGTTTTAGGGACAAAAGATTGAATCATTGAATGAAATTACTTCAATCAAGATACCAGTGATGTCACTAGACAATTTTAATCTACAAAGATTGAATCTTTGAACGAAAATGATAGTTTTGAGGAAAACTTGTTCAAGTTCCCTATGAAGTCGCGAAGTGTGTTTTAATGACTGCAGATTGAATCTTTGAATGAAAATACCTCAATTAAGGTACCAATTACGTCACAAGACCTTTTTAATGGGTAAAGATCGAGTCTTTAAAAGAAAGCGAGGGTTTTAAGTTAAACTTATTCGAGTTCCCTTTGACGTCTCGAAGAGTGTTTAAAAGAGTAAGGATTGAATCTTTGAATGAGAATTCCTCAATCAAGCTACCAATGTAAAGATTGAATCTTTGAGTGAAATTAACACAATCAAGGTAACTACTATGTCACTAGACCTTATTAATGTATAGCGATTCAATCTTTGAAAGAAAACGACAATTTTAAGTTTAACTTGTTCGAATTCCTTATGAAGTGGCGAAGAGTGTTTTAAAGTCTAAAGATTGAATCTTTGAATGAAAATACCTTAATCAAGGTATTAATTATGTCACTAGACCTTTTTAATGTATAAAGAATAAATCTTAGAAAGAAAATGAGAGTTTTGAGTTAAACTTATTCGAGTTCCCTTTGACGTGACGGAGAGTGTTTTAATGTGTAAAGATTGAATCCTTGAATGAAATTACCTCAATCAAGGTACCTATTATGTCAATGGACCTTTTTAATGTATAAAGATTTAATCTTTGATTTAAAATGAGAATTTTAAGTTTAACCTATTCGAGTTCCCTAAGAAGTCGCGAAGAGTGTTTTAATGACCATAGATTGAATCCTTGAATGAAAATACCTCAATCAAGGTACTAATTTTGTCACTAGAACTTTTTAATGAATAAAGATTGAATCTTTAAAAGAAAATGAGAGTTTGGAGTTAAACTTATTCGAGTTCCCTTTTACGCGCCGAAGTGTGTTTAAATGAGTACAGATTGAATCTTTGAATGAAAATTCCTCACTCAAGGTACCTATTATGTCACTAGACCATTTTAATGTACAAAGATTAAATCTTTGAACGAAAATGAGAGTTTTGAGTTAAACTTATTCGAGTTCCCTTTAATATCACGAAGAGTGTTTTAATTAGTAAAGATTGAATATATGAAAGAAATTACCTCAATCATGGTACCGATTATGCCACATGACCTTTTTAATGTATAAAGAATGAATCTTTGAAAGAAAAAGGGAGTTTCGAGTGTAACTTATTTGAGTTCCTAACGTAATCTCGTAGAATGCTTTAATGACTAAAGATTGAATCCTTTAATGGAAATACCTCAATCAAGGTGCCTATTATGTCACTTGACCTTTTAAATGTATAAAGATTAAATCTTTAGAATAAAATGAGAGTTTTAAGTTAAACTTATAATAGTTCCCTTCGACGTCACGAAGAGTGTATTAATGAGTAAAGATCGAATCTTTGAGCGAAATTACCTCAATCACGATACCTATTATGTCACAAGACCTTTTTAATGTATAACGGTTGAATCTTTGAAAGAAAATGAGAGTTTTGAGTTTAACTTATTTGAATACCCTTTGAAGTCGCGAATAGTGTTTTAATGACTAAAAATTGAATCTTTGAATGAAAATAGCTCAATCAAGGTACCTATTGTGTCATTAGAGCTTCTTAATGTATAAAGATTGAATCTTTGAAAGAAAATGAGAGTTTTGAGTTAAACTTATTCGAGGTCCCTTTGACGTCCCAAAGAGTATTTTAACGAGTAAATATTGAATATTTGAATGTAAACACCTCAATCATGGTACCTATTATGTCACTAAACCATTTTAATGTATAAAGATTAAATTTTTGAAAGAAAATGAGACTTTTGAGTTAAACTTATTCGAGTTTCCTTTGAGATCACGGAGAGTGTTCTAATGAGTAAAGATTGAATCAGTGAATAAAATCATCTCAATTAAGGTAGCTATTATGTCACTAGGCTATTTTAATGTATAAAGATTGAATCTTTGCAAGAAAATGAGAGTTTTGTGTTAAACTTATTCGACTTCCCTATGAAGTCGGGACGAGTGTTTTAATGACAAAAGACTGAATCTTTGAATAAGAGGTACAAAGATTGAATTTGTGAAAGAAAATGAGAGGTTTGAGTTTAACTTATTCGAGTTCCCTATGAAGTCGGGAAGGGTGTTTTAATAACTAAAGATTGAATCTTTGAATGAAAAGACCTCAATCAAGGTACCTATTATGTCACTAGTCCTTTTTTTTTGTACAAATATTTAATCTTTGAAAGAGAGAGAGATTTTTGAGTTAAACTTGTTTGAATTCCCTTGGACGTCCTAAAGAGTATTTTAATGAGAAAAGATTGAATCTTTGAATGAAAAATTCTCAATCAAGGTACCTATTATATCGCTAGACCTTTTAAAGTATAAAGATTGAATCTTTGAAAGAAAATTAGAGTTTTGAGTTAAACTTATTCGAATTCCCTTTGACGTCCCGAAAAGTGTTTTAATGAGCAAAGGTTGAATCTTTGAATGAAATTACTTCTAACAAGGTACCAATTATGTCTCTAGACCATTTTAATGTATGAAGATTGAATCTTTGAAAGAAAATGAGAGTTTTGAGTTCAACTTCTTCGAGTTCACTATGTAGTCGTGAATTGTGTTTTAGGGACAAAAGATTGAATCATTGAATGAAATTACTTCAATCAAGATACCAGTTATGTCACTAGACAATTTTAATCTACAAAGATTGAATCTTTGAACGAAAATGATAGTTTTGAGGAAAACTTGTTCAAGTTCCCTATGAAGTCGCGAAGTGTGTTTTAATGACTGCAGATTGAATCTTTGAATGAAAATACCTCAATTAAGGTACCAATTACGTCACAAGACCTTTTTAATGGGTAAAGATCGAGTCTTTAAAAGAAAGCGAGGGTTTTAAGTTAAACTTATTCGAGTTCCCTTTGACGTCTCGAAGAGTGTTTAAAAGAGTAAGGATTGAATCTTTGAATGAGAATTCCTCAATCAAGCTACCAATGTAAAGATTGAATCTTTGAGTGAAATTAACACAATCAAGGTAACTACTATGTCACTAGACCTTATTAATGTATAGCGATTCAATCTTTGAAAGAAAACGACAATTTTAAGTTTAACTTGTTCGAATTCCTTATGAAGTGGCGAAGAGTGTTTTAAAGTCTAAAGATTGAATCTTTGAATGAAAATACCTTAATCAAGGTATTAATTATGTCACTAGACCTTTTTAATGTATAAAGAATAAATCTTAGAAAGAAAATGAGAGTTTTGAGTTAAACTTATTCGAGTTCCCTTTGACGTGACGGAGAGTGTTTTAATGTGTAAAGATTGAATCCTTGAATGAAATTACCTCAATCAAGGTACCTATTATGTCAATGGACCTTTTTAATGTATAAAGATTTAATCTTTGATTTAAAATGAGAATTTTGAGTTTAACCTATTCGAGTTCCCTAAGAAGTCGCGAAAAGTGTTTTAATGACCATAGATTGAATCCTTGAATGAAAATACCTCAATCAAGGTACTAATTTTGTCACTAGAACTTTTTAATGAATAAAGATTGAATCTTTAAAAGAAAATGAGAGTTTGGAGTTAAACTTATTCGAGTTCCCTTTTACGCGCCGAAGTGTGTTTAAATGAGTACAGATTGAATCTTTGAATGAAAATTCCTCACTCAAGGTACCTATTATGTCACTAGACCATTTTAATGTACAAAGATTAAATCTTTGAACGAAAATGAGAGTTTTGAGTTAAACTTATTCGAGTTCCCTTTAATATCACGAAGAGTGTTTTAATTAGTAAAGATTGAATATATGAAAGAAATTACCTCAATCACGGTACCGATTATGCCACATGACCTTTTTAATGTATAAAGAATGAATCTTTGAAAGAAAAAGGGAGTTTCGAGTGTAACGTAATCTCGTAGAATGCTTTAATGACTAAAGATTGAATCCATTAATGGAAATACCTCAATCAAGGTGCCTGTTATGTCACTTGACCTTTTAAATGTATAAAGATTAAATCTTTAGAATAAAATGAGAGTTTTAAGTTAAACTTATAATAGTTCCCTTCGACGTCACGAAGAGTGTATTAATGAGTAAAGATTGAATCTTTGAGCGAAATTACCTCAATCACGATACATATTATGTCACAAGACCTTTTTAATGTATAACGGTTGAATCTTTGAAAGAAAATGAGAGTTTTGAGTTTAACTTATTCGAGTACCCTTTGAAGTCGCGAAGAGTGTTTTAATGACTAAAAATTGAATCTTTGAATGAAAATAGCTCAATCAAGGTACCTATTGTGTCATTAGAGCTTCTTAATGTATAAAGATTGAATCTTTGAAAGAAAATGAGAGTTTTGAGTTAAACTTATTCGAGGTCCCTTTGACGTCCCAAAGAGTATTTTAACGAGTAAAGATTGAATATTTGAATGTAAACACCTCAATCATGGTACCTATTATGTCACTAAACCATTTTAATGTATAAAGATTAAATATTTTAAAGAAAATGAGACTTTTGAGTTAAACTTATTCGAGTTTCCTTTGAGATCACGGAGAGTGTTCTAATGAGTAAAGATTGAATCAGTGAATAAAATTATCTCAATTAAGGTAGCTATTATGTCACTAGGCCATTTTAATGTATAAAGATTGAATCTTTGAAAGAAAATGAGAGTTTTGCGTTAAACTTATTCGACTTCCCTATGAAGTCGGGACGAGTGT
This sequence comes from Cornus florida, assembly GCF_030987335.1. NCBI lineage: Eukaryota > Viridiplantae > Streptophyta > Magnoliopsida > Cornales > Cornaceae > Cornus > Cornus florida. The sequence continues at coordinate 12,097 of NW_026775649.1, read as the reverse complement.
TTTAATGACAAAAGACTGAATCTTTGAATAAGAGGTACAAAGATTGAATTTGTGAAAGAAAATGAGAGGTTTGAGTTTAACTTATTCGAGTTCCCTATGAAGTTGCGAAGAGTGTTTTAATAACTAAAGATTGAATCTTTGAATGAAAAGACCTCAATCAAGGTACCTATTATGTCACTAGTCCTTTTTTTTTGTACAAATATTTAATCTTTGAAAGAGAGAGAGATTTTTGAGTTAAACTTGTTTGAATTCCCTTGGACGTCCTAGAGAGTATTTTAATGAGAAAAGATTGAATCTTTGAATGAAAAATTCTCAATCAAGGTACCTATTATATCGCTAGACCTTTTAAAGTATAAAGATTGAATCTTTGAAAGAAAATTAGAGTTTTGAGTTAAACTTATTCGAATTCCCTTTGACGTCCCGAAAAGTGTTTTAATGAGCAAAGGTTGAATCTTTGAATGAAATTCCTTCTAACAAGGTACCAATTATGTCTCTAGACCATTTTAATGTATGAAGATTGAATCTTTGAAAGAAAATGAGAGTTTTGAGTTCAACTTCTTCGAGTTCACTATGTAGTCGTGAATTGTGTTTTAGGGACAAAAGATTGAATCATTGAATGAAATTACTTCAATCAAGATACCAGTGATGTCACTAGACAATTTTAATCTACAAAGATTGAATCTTTGAACGAAAATGATAGTTTTGAGAAAAAACTTGTTCAAGTTCCCTATGAAGTCGCGAAGTGTGTTTTAATGACTGCAGATTGAATCTTTGAATGAAAATACCTCAATTAAGGTACCAATTACGTCACAAGACCTTTTTAATGGGTAAAGATCGAGTCTTTAAAAGAAAGCGAGGGTTTTAAGTTAAACTTATTCGAGTTCCCTTTGACGTCTCGAAGAGTGTTTAAAAGAGTAAGGATTGAATCTTTGAATGAGAATTCCTCAATCAAGCTACCAATGTAAAGATTGAATCTTTGAGTGAAATTAACACAATCAAGGTAACTACTATGTCACTAGACCTTATTAATGTATAGCGATTCAATCTTTAAAAGAAAACGACAATTTTAAGTTTAACTTGTTCGAATTCCTTATGAAGTGGCGAAGAGTGTTTTAAAGTCTAAAGATTGAATCTTTGAATGAAAATACCTTAATCAAGGTATTAATTATGTCACTAGACCTTTTTAATGTATAAAGAATAAATCTTAGAAAGAAAATGAGAGTTTTGAGTTAAACTTATTCGAGTTCCCTTTGACGTGACGGAGAGTGTTTTAATGTGTAAAGATTGAATCCTTGAATGAAATTACCTCAATCAAGGTACCTATTATGTCAATGGACCTTTTTAATGTATAAAGATTTAATCTTTGATTTAAAATGAGAATTTTGAGTTTAACCTATTCGAGTTCCCTAAGAAGTCGCGAAGAGTGTTTTAATGACCATAGATTGAATCCTTGAATGAAAATACCTCAATCAAGGTACTAATTTTGTCACTAGAACTTTTTAATGAATAAAGATTGAATCTTTAAAAGAAAATGAGAGTTTGGAGTTAAACTTATTCGAGTTCCCTTTTACGCGCCGAAGTGTGTTTAAATGAGTACAGATTGAATCTTTGAATGAAAATTCCTCACTCAAGGTACCTATTATGTCACTAGACCATTTTAATGTACAAAGATTAAATCTTTGAACGAAAATGAGAGTTTTGAGTTAAACTTATTCGAGTTCCCTTTAATATCACGAAGAGTGTTTTAATTAGTAAAGATTGAATATATGAAAGAAATTACCTCAATCACGGTACCGATTATGCCACATGACCTTTTTAATGTATAAAGAATGAATCTTTGAAAGAAAAAGGGAGTTTCGAGTGTAACTTATTTGAGTTCCTAACGTAATCTCGTAGAATGCTTTAATGACTAAAGATTGAATCCTTTAATGGAAATACCTCAATCAAGGTGCCTATTATGTCACTTGACCTTTTAAATGTATAAAGATTAAATCTTTGGAATAAAATGAGAGTTTTAAGTTAAACTTATAATAGTTCCCTTCGACGTCACGAAGAGTGTATTAATGAGTAAAGATTGAATCTTTGAGCGAAATTACCTCAATCACGATACCTATTATGTCACAAGACCTTTTTAATGTATAACGGTTGAATCTTTGAAAGAAAATGAGAGTTTTGAGTTTAACTTATTCGAGTACCCTTTGAAGTCGCGAAGAGTGTTTTAATGACTAAAAATTGAATCTTTGAATGAAAATAGCTCAATCAAGGTACCTATTGTGTCATTAGAGCTTCTTAATGTATAAAGATTGAATCTTTGAAAGAAAATGAGAGTTTTGAGTTAAACTTATTCGAGGTCCCTTTGACGTCCCAAAGAGTATTTTAACGAGTAAAGATTGAATATTTGAATGTAAACACCTCAATCATGGTACCTATTATGTCACTAAACCATTTTAATGTATAAAGATTAAATTTTTGAAAGAAAATGAGACTTTTGAGTTAAACTTATTCGAGTTTCCTTTGAGATTACGGAGAGTGTTCTAATGAGTAAAGATTGAATCAGTGAATAAAATTATCTCAATTAAGGTAGCTATTATGTCACTAGGCCATTTTAATGTATAAAGATTGAATCTTTGAAAGAAAATGAGAGTTTTGTGTTAAACTTATTCGACTTCCCTATGAAGTCGGGACGAGTGTTTTAATGACAAAAGACTGAATCTTTGAATAAGAGGTACAAAGATTGAATTTGTGAAAGAAAATGAGAGGTTTGAGTTTAACTTATTCGAGTTCCCTATGAAGTCGCGAAGAGTGTTTTAATAACTAAAGATTGAATCTTTGAATGAAAAGACCTCAATCAAGGTACCTATTATGTCACTAGTCCTTTTTTTTTGTACAAATATTTAATCTTTGAAAGAGAGAGAGATTTTTGAGTTAAACTTGTTTGAATTCCCTTGGACGTCCTAAAGAGTATTTTAATGAGAAAAGATTGAATCTTTGAATGAAAAATTCTCAATCAAGGTACCTATTATATCGCTAGACCTTTTAAAGTATAAAGATTGAATCTTTGAAAGAAAATTAGAGTTTTGAGTTAAACTTATTCGAATTCCCTTTGACGTCCCGAAAAGTGTTTTAATGAGCAAAGGTTGAATCTTTGAATGAAATTACTTCTAACAAGGTACCAATTATGTCTCTAGACCATTTTAATGTATGAAGATTGAATCTTTGAAAGAAAATGAGAGTTTTGAGTTCAACTTCTTCGAGTTCACTATGTAGTCGTGAATTGTGTTTTAGGGACAAAAGATTGAATCATTGAATGAAATTACTTCAATCAAGATACCAGTTATGTCACTAGACAATTTTAATCTACAAAGATTGAATCTTTGAACGAAAATGATAGTTTTGAGGAAAACTTGTTCAAGTTCCCTATGAAGTCGCGAAGTGTGTTTTAATGACTGCAGATTGAATCTTTGAATGAAAATAACTCAATTAAGGTACCAATTACGTCACAAGACCTTTTTAATGGGTAAAGATCGAGTCTTTAAAAGAAAGCGAGGGTTTTAAGTTAAACTTATTCGAGTTCCCTTTGACGTCTCGAAGAGTGTTTAAAAGAGTAAGGATTGAATCTTTGAATGAGAATTCCTCAATCAAGCTACCAATGTAAAGATTGAATCTTTGAGTGAAATTAACACAATCAAGGTAACTACTATGTCACTAGACCTTATTAATGTATAGCGATTCAATCTTTGAAAGAAAACGACAATTTTAAGTTTAACTTGTTCGAATTCCTTATGAAGTGGCGAAGAGTGTTTTAAAGTCTAAAGATTGAATCTTTGAATGAAAATACCTTAATCAAGGTATTAATTATGTCACTAGACCTTTTTAATGTATAAAGAATAAATCTTAGAAAGAAAATGAGAGTTTTGAGTTAAACTTATTCGAGTTCCCTTTGACGTGACGGAGAGTGTTTTAATGTGTAAAGATTGAATCCTTGAATGAAATTACCTCAATCAAGGTACCTATTATGTCAATGGACCTTTTTAATGTATAAAGATTTAATCTTTGATTTAAAATGAGAATTTTGAGTTTAACCTATTCGAGTTCCCTAAGAAGTCGCGAAGAGTGTTTTAATGACCATAGATTGAATCCTTGAATGAAAATACCTCAATCAAGGTACTAATTTTGTCACTAGAACTTTTTAATGAATAAAGATTGAATCTTTAAAAGAAAATGAGAGTTTGGAGTTAAACTTATTCGAGTTCCCTTTTACGCGCCGAAGTGTGTTTAAATGAGTACAGATTGAATCTTTGAATGAAAATTCCTCACTCAAGGTACCTATTATGTCACTAGACCATTTTAATGTACAAAGATTAAATCTTTGAACGAAAATGAGAGTTTTGAGTTAAACTTATTCGAGTTCCCTTTAATATCACGAAGAGTGTTTTAATTAGTAAAGATTGAATATATGAAAGAAATTACCTCAATCATGGTACCGATTATGCCACATGACCTTTTTAATGTATAAAGAATGAGTCTTTGAAAGAAAAAGGGAGTTTCGAGTGTAACTTATTTGAGTTCCTAACGTAATCTCGTAGAATGCTTTAATGACTAAAGATTGAATCCTTTAATGGAAATACCTCAATCAAGGTGCCTATTATGTCACTTGACCTTTTAAATGTATAAAGATTAAATCTTTAGAATAAAATGAGAGTTTTAAGTTAAACTTATAATAGTTCCCTTCGACGTCACGAAGAGTGTATTAATGAGTAAAGATTGAATCTTTGAGCGAAATTACCTCAATCACGATACCTATTATGTCACAAGACCTTTTTAATGTATAACGGTTGAATCTTTGAAAGAAAATGAGAGTTTTGAGTTTAACTTATTCGAGTACCCTTTGAAGTCGCGAAGAGTGTTATAATGACTAAAAATTGAATCTTTGAATGAAAATAGCTCAATCAAGGTACCTATTGTGTCATTAGAGCTTCTTAATGTATAAAGATTGAATCTTTGAAAGAAAATGAGAGTTTTGAGTTAAACTTATTCGAGGTCCCTTTGACGTCCCAAAGAGTATTTTAACGAGTAAAGATTGAATATTTGAATGTAAACACCTCAATCATGGTACCTATTATGTCACTAAACCATTTTAATGTATAAAGATTAAATTTTTGAAAGAAAATGAGACTTTTGAGTTAAACTTATTCGAGTTTCCTTTGAGATCACGGAGAGTGTTCTAATGAGTAAAGATTGAATCAGTGAATAAAATTATCTCAATTAAGGTAGCTATTATGTCACTAGGCTATTTTAATGTATAAAGATTGAATCTTTGCAAGAAAATGAGAGTTTTGTGTTAAACTTATTCGACTTCCCTATGAAGTCGGGACGAGTGTTTTAATGACAAAAGACTGAATCTTTGAATAAGAGGTACAAGGATTGAATTTGTGAAAGAAAATGAGAGGTTTGAGTTGAACTTATTCGAGTTCCCTATGAAGTCGGGAAGAGTGTTTTAATAACTAAAGATTGAATCTTTGAATGAAAAGACCTCAATCAAGGTACCTATTATGTCACTAGTCCTTTTTTTTTGTACAAATATTTAATCTTTGAAAGAGAGAGAGATTTTTGAGTTAAACTTGTTTGAATTCCCTTGGACGTCCTAAAGAGTATTTTAATGAGAAAAGATTGAATCTTTGAATGAAAAATTCTCAATCAAGGTACCTATTATATCGCTAGACCTTTTAAAGTATAAAGATTGAATCTTTGAAAGAAAATTAGAGTTTTGAGTTAAACTTATTCGAATTCCCTTTGACGTCCCGAAAAGTGTTTTAATGAGCAAAGGTTGAATCTTTGAATGAAATTACTTCTAACAAGGTACCAATTATGTCTCTAGACCATTTTAATGTATGAAGATTGAATCTTTGAAAGAAAATGAGAGTTTTGAGTTCAACTTCTTCGAGTTCACTATGTAGTCGTGAATTGTGTTTTAGGGACAAAAGATTGAATCATTGAATGAAATTACTTCAATCAAGATACCAGTTATGTCACTAGACAATTTTAATCTACAAAGATTGAATCTTTGAACGAAAATGATAGTTTTGAGGAAAACTTGTTCAAGTTCCCTATGAAGTCGCGAAGTGTGTTTTAATGACTGCAGATTGAATCTTTGAATGAAAATACCTCAATTAAGGTACCAATTACGTCACAAGACCTTTTTAATGGGTAAAGATCGAGTCTTTAAAAGAAAGCGAGGGTTTTAAGTTAAACTTATTCGAGTTCCCTTTGACGTCTCGAAGAGTGTTTAAAAGAGTAAGGATTGAATCTTTGAATGAGAATTCCTCAATCAAGCTACCAATGTAAAGATTGAATCTTTGAGTGAAATTAACACAATCAAGGTAACTACTATGTCACTAGACCTTATTAATGTATAGCGATTCAATCTTTGAAAGAAAACGACAATTTTAAGTTTAACTTGTTCGAATTCCTTATGAAGTGGCGAAGAGTGTTTTAAAGTCTAAAGATTGAATCTTTGAATGAAAATACCTTAATCAAGGTATTAATTATGTCACTAGACCTTTTTAATGTATAAAGAATAAATCTTAGAAAGAAAATGAGAGTTTTGAGTTAAACTTATTCGAGTTCCCTTTGACGTGACGGAGAGTGTTTTAATGTGTAAAGATTGAATCCTTGAAAGAAATTACCTCAATCAAGGTACCTATTATGTCAATGGACCTTTTTAATGTATAAAGATTTAATCTTTGATTTAAAATGAGAATTTTGAGTTTAACCTATTCGAGTTCCCTAAGAAGTCGCGAAAAGTGTTTTAATGACCATAGATTGAATCCTTGAATGAAAATACCTCAATCAAGGTACTAATTTTGTCACTAGAACTTTTTAATGAATAAAGATTGAATCTTTAAAAGAAAATGAGAGTTTGGAGTTAAACTTATTCGAGTTCCCTTTTACGCGCCGAAGTGTGTTTAAATGAGTACAGATTGAATCTTTGAATGAAAATTCCTCACTCAAGGTACCTATTATGTCACTAGACCATTTTAATGTACAAAGATTAAATCTTTGAACGAAAATGAGAGTTTTGAGTTAAACTTATTCGAGTTCCCTTTAATATCACGAAGAGTGTTTTAATTAGTAAAGATTGAATATATGAAAGAAATTACCTCAATCACGGTACCGATTATGCCACATGACCTTTTTAATGTATAAAGAATGAATCTTTGAAAGAAAAAGGGAGTTTCGAGTGTAACGTAATCTCGTAGAATGCTTTAATGACTAAAGATTGAATCCATTAATGGAAATACCTCAATCAAGGTGCCTGTTATGTCACTTGACCTTTTAAATGTATAAAGATTAAATCTTTGGAATAAAATGAGAGTTTTAAGTTAAACTTATAATAGTTCCCTTCGACGTCACGAAGAGTGTATTAATGAGTAAAGATTGAATCTTTGAGCGAAATTACCTCAATCACGATACATATTATGTCACAAGACCTTTTTAATGTATAACGGTTGAATCTTTGAAAGAAAATGAGAGTTTTGAGTTTAACTTATTCGAGTACCCTTTGAAGTCGCGAAGAGTGTTTTAATGACTAAAAATTGAATCTTTGAATGAAAATAGCTCAATCAAGGTACCTATTGTGTCATTAGAGCTTCTTAATGTATAAAGATTGAATCTTTGAAAGAAAATGAGAGTTTTGAGTTAAACTTATTCGAGGTCCCTTTGACGTCCCAAAGAGTATTTTAACGAGTAAAGATTGAATATTTGAATGTAAACACCTCAATCATGGTACCTATTATGTCACTAAACCATTTTAATGTATAAAGATTAAATATTTTAAAGAAAATGAGACTTTTGAGTTAAACTTATTCGAGTTTCCTTTGAGATCACGGAGAGTGTTCTAATGAGTAAAGATTGAATCAGTGAATAAAATTATCTCAATTAAGGTAGCTATTATGTCACTAGGCCATTTTAATGTATAAAGATTGAATCTTTGAAAGAAAATGAGAGTTTTGTGTTAAACTTATTCGACTTCCCTATGAAGTCGGGACGAGTGTTTTAATGACAAAAGACTGAATCTTTGAATAAGAGGTACAAAGATTGAATTTGTGAAAGAAAATGAGAGGTTTGAGTTTAACTTATTCGAGTTCCCTATGAAGTTGCGAAGAGTGTTTTAATAACTAAAGATTGAATCTTTGAATGAAAAGACCTCAATCAAGGTACCTATTATGTCACTAGTCCTTTTTTTTTGTACAAATATTTAATCTTTGAAAGAGAGAGAGATTTTTGAGTTAAACTTGTTTGAATTCCCTTGGACGTCCTAGAGAGTATTTTAATGAGAAAAGATTGAATCTTTGAATGAAAAATTCTCAATCAAGGTACCTATTATATCGCTAGACCTTTTAAAGTATAAAGATTGAATCTTTGGAAGAAAATTAGAGTTTTGAGTTAAACTTATTCGAATTCCCTTTGACGTCCCGAAAAGTGTTTTAATGAGCAAAGGTTGAATCTTTGAATGAAATTCCTTCTAACAAGGTACCAATTATGTCTCTAGACCATTTTAATGTATGAAGATTGAATCTTTGAAAGAAAATGAGAGTTTTGAGTTCAACTTCTTCGAGTTCACTATGTAGTCGTGAATTGTGTTTTAGGGACAAAAGATTGAATCATTGAATGAAATTACTTCAATCAAGATACCAGTGATGTCACTAGACAATTTTAATCTACAAAGATTGAATCTTTGAACGAAAATGATAGTTTTGAGAAAAACTTGTTCAAGTTCCCTATGAAGTCGCGAAGTGTGTTTTAATGACTGCAGATTGAATCTTTGAATGAAAATACCTCAATTAAGGTACCAATTACGTCACAAGACCTTTTTAATGGGTAAAGATCGAGTCTTTAAAAGAAAGCGAGGGTTTTAAGTTAAACTTATTCGAGTTCCCTTTGACGTCTCGAAGAGTGTTTAAAAGAGTAAGGATTGAATCTTTGAATGAGAATTCCTCAATCAAGCTACCAATGTAAAGATTGAATCTTTGAGTGAAATTAACACAATCAAGGTAACTACTATTTCACTAGACCTTATTAATGTATAGCCATTCAATCTTTGAAAGAAAACGACAATTTTAAGTTTAACTTGTTCGAATTCCTTATGAAGTGGCGAAGAGTGTTTTAAAGTCTAAAGATTGAATCTTTGAATGAAAATACCTTAATCAAGGTATTAATTAAGTCACTAGACCTTTTTAATGTATAAAGAATAAATCTTGGAAAGAAAATGAGAGTTTTGAGTTAAACTTATTCGAGTTCCCTTTGACGTGACGGAGAGTGTTTTAATGTGTAAAGATTGAATCCTTGAATGAAATTACCTCAATCAAGGTACCTATTATGTCAATGGACCTTTCTAATGTATAAAGATTTAATCTTTTATTTAAAATGAGAAATTTGAGTTTAACCTATTCGAGTTCCCTAAGAAGTCGCGAAGAGTGTTTTAATGACCATAGATTGAATCCTTGAATGAAAATACCTCAATCAAGGTACTAATTTTGTCACTAGAACTTTTTAATGAATAAAGATTGAATCTTTAAAAGAAAATGAGAGTTTGGAGTTAAACTTATTCGAGTTCCCTTTTACGCGCCGAAGTGTGTTTAAATGAGTACAGATTGAATCTTTGAATGAAAATTCCTCACTCAAGGTACCTATTATGTCACTAGACCATTTTAATGTACAAAGATTAAATCTTTGAACGAAAATGAGAGTTTTGAGTTAAACTTATTCGAGTTCCCTTTAATATCACGAAGAGTGTTTTAATTAGTAAAGATTGAATATATGAAAGAAATTACCTCAATCACGGTACCGATTATGCCACATGACCTTTTTAATGTATAAAGAATGAATCTTTGAAAGAAAAAGGGAGTTTCGAGTGTAACTTATTTGAGTTCCTAACGTAATCTCGTAGAATACTTTAATGACTAAAGATTGAATCCTTTAATGGAAATACCTCAATCAAGGTGCCTATTATGTCACTTGACCTTTTAAATGTATAAAGATTAAATCTTTGGAATAAAATGAGAGTTTTAAGTTAAACTTATAATAGTTCCCTTCGACGTCACGAAGAGTGTATTAATGAGTAAAGATTGAATCTTTGAGCGAAATTACCTCAATCACGATACCTATTATGTCACAAGACCTTTTTAATGTATAACGGTTGAATCTTTGAAAGAAAATGAGAGTTTTGAGTTTAACTTATTCGAGTACCCTTTGAAGTCGCGAAGAGTGTTTTAATGACTAAAAATTGAATCTTTGAATGAAAATAGCTCAATCAAGGTACCTATTGTGTCATTAGAGCTTCTTAATGTATAAAGATTGAATCTTTGAAAGAAAATGAGAGTTTTGAGTTAAACTTATTCGAGGTCCCTTTGACGTCCCAAAGAGTATTTTAACGAGTAAAGATTGAATATTTGAATGTAAACACCTCAATCATGGTACCTATTATGTCACTAAACCATTTTAATGTATAAAGATTAAATTTTTGAAAGAAAATGAGACTTTTGAGTTAAACTTATTCGAGTTTCCTTTGAGATCACGGAGAGTGTTCTAATGAGTAAAGATTGAATCAGTGAATAAAATTATCTCAATTAAGGTAGCTATTATGTCACTAGGCTATTTTAATGTATAAAGATTGAATCTTTGCAAGAAAATGAGAGTTTTGTGTTAAACTTATTCGACTTCCCTATGAAGTCGGGACGAGTGTTTTAATGACAAAAGACTGAATCTTTGAATAAGAGGTACAAAGATTGAATTTGTGAAAGAAAATGAGAGGTTTGAGTTTAACTTATTCGAGTTCCCTATGAAGTCGCGAAGAGTGTTTTAATAACTAAAGATTGAATCTTTGAATGAAAAGACCTCAATCAAGGTACCTATTATGTCACTAGTCCTTTTTTTTTGTACAAATATTTAATCTTTGAAAGAGAGAGAGATTTTTGAGTTAAACTTGTTTGAATTCCCTTGGACGTCCTAAAGAGTATTTTAATGAGAAAAGATTGAATCTTTGAATGAAAAATTCTCAATCAAGGTACCTATTATATCGCTAGACCTTTTAAAGTATAAAGATTGAATCTTTGAAAGAAAATTAGAGTTTTGAGTTAAACTTATTCGAATTCCCTTTGACGTCCCGAAAAGTGTTTTAATGAGCAAAGGTTGAATCTTTGAATGAAATTACTTCTAACAAGGTACCAATTATGTCTCTAGACCATTTTAATGTATGAAGATTGAATCTTTGAAAGAAAATGAGAGTTTTGAGTTCAACTTCTTCGAGTTCACTATGTAGTCGTGAATTGTGTTTTAGGGACAAAAGATTGAATCATTGAATGAAATTACTTCAATCAAGATACCAGTTATGTCACTAGACAATTTTAATCTACAAAGATTGAATCTTTGAACGAAAATGATAGTTTTGAGGAAAACTTGTTCAAGTTCCCTATGAAGTCGCGAAGTGTGTTTTAATGACTGTAGATTGAATCTTTGAATGAAAATACCTCAATTAAGGTACCAATTACGTCACAAGACCTTTTTAATGGGTAAAGATCGAGTCTTTAAAAGAAAGCGAGGGTTTTAAGTTAAACTTATTCGAGTTCCCTTTGACGTCTCGAAGAGTGTTTAAAAGAGTAAGGATTGAATCTTTGAATGAGAATTCCTCAATCAAGCTACCAATGTAAAGATTGAATCTTTGAGTGAAATTAACACAATCAAGGTAACTACTATTTCACTAGACCTTATTAATGTATAGCCATTCAATCTTTGAAAGAAAACGACAATTTTAAGTTTAACTTGTTCGAATTCCTTATGAAGTGGCGAAGAGTGTTTTAAAGTCTAAAGATTGAATCTTTGAATGAAAATACCTTAATCAAGGTATTAATTATGTCACTAGACCTTTTTAATGTATAAAGAATAAATCTTGGAAAGAAAATGAGAGTTTTGAGTTAAACTTATTCGAGTTCCCTTTGACGTGACGGAGAGTGTTTTAATGTGTAAAGATTGAATCCTTGAATGAAATTACCTCAATCAAGGTACCTATTATGTCAATGGACCTTTTTAATGTATAAAG